>NC_085137.1:136782712-137091045 GCF_035046485.1 Aedes albopictus
TTTAGATTTGTATAATTTTTATTACATTGTGGTCGGTTGGATGGGACGATTTACCTGGAGCCGAGGCGAGACCGATTTCGATTGGCGTAAATTAATGCAGTCATAACGGATCTCCAAGCTTTATGACATGTTGAAGCATACTTTCAGGGGGCGACAGCAACTGGGGAAAAAAGAGTGAAGTCCATTGGGAATCTCACGCAATTGGAGCCAATAAAAGTCTCGTTAATCCAGTCGCAGCCTACCGAAAGCAGCTACCAAAATTTGTCTGATGGGTTGCATTTTGGCAAAGCAGGGTAAATTGCCTACAACAGCTGAGGTTGGGAGGGAGCAGATCGAATGACGGGTCGCCAACAAAGAGACATCCAGAAAGTGCCACCCGCCCGCGCGAGGAGACTGGGTTGGGAGCAATGGGTGGGACCCCGGGAAGAAGATGGCACGAACGTGAAGCTCTTTATGCGCCCATGTCAGTCTATTTGGACAAGTTGACAGTTAAATGATCGCTGCATTCAATTAGCATTTTTTTCCGGACTTCAAAGAGCTTAATTCACCATTGTTGTTGTTCGGAGAATAACTTCGGGTGGTGTCACCTGGATGCCTCTGATGGCGACGGGCTACGACGAATCGCACTTCTTTTAATTGCCCGATTCTGGGAAATCACTTTGAATGCGTTTTGCAACTCTCGACCATTAACGTTCGACGACCGGGTATTGTTGCATTATTTGCAAGTTTTCAATTTGTCAGCAAATTGGCATCAAACTTGGACCTGAGATTGAAAACATAATGAGAATTTATCAGATCCGCGGACAGATGTCCGAATGTCATTTGACCGAATGCGTATTTAAGTAATGATGCTTATAAGCTATAACTATATATGCTATAACTACATACAGTTCTTTAAAACGGTGTCAGGCCATTCAGCCGAAGGTAATTATGCCGAATGATCATTGGGTCTTATTTTTTCTGTTACGTCCCCACTGGAACAAAACCTGCTTCTCACCTTGTATTCTATTAGCTCTTCCACAGTTATTAACTGAGAGCTTCCGCTGCCAATGACCATGTTGCATGTGTATATCGCATGACAGGCACCAAGGAAGTTACGAAAAGTTGCTGGACCGTCCAGAAATTGAACTCTGCATGAATTTTTCCTTCTTTTGAACATAGGTCATTCTTTCTAGAATCAATACCAAACTAGTTTTTGGCGCTGAAACCACTAATATTCAAATAGTAAATGTTTCCTTCTTTTAAATATAGAAAATGATTAGCCTATTCTATCTAGTTTCATTGTTAAAATATCCGGTATTTCTCTGAAGATTTTTGCCTTTCTCGTACACTGAGTGTACTGGAAAGGCTATATGTTCACTCCAAAAATGACTGTTTGATAGAAGGCCCAGAGGGTCGAGTCACATATATCAATCGACTCAGCTCGACGAATTGAGGTGATGTCTGTGTGTGTGTATGTGTGTATGTGTGTGTGTATGTGTGTGTACAAATAAACTCACATCACTTTTTGGCAGTAAACCTTAACCGATTTTAATGACCGACGGTTCATTCGACGCGGAATCTGGTCCCATTGTTTCCTAATGAAAATGGTTCGGATCGGTCCAGCCGTTCCGGAGTTATGGTCATTTAGGTGTTTCGGGCCGGTACCCCTGGAAGGGGCCAGACATGAAAATTCTGCAAAGCCATGCATGCGACACATCAAACTGCGGCATTTTCGATAACCTGACGAACGATAAGCAAAAAAATAGTCTCAGACCATATTTGAACCGGTATTGTTCCGGAACCGGTTCCGGGTGTCCCGCCGGAAGCGGCCAAATATAAAAGTGAATCAAGCCCATGGATGCGACACATCAAACGGTAAGCAAGAAAATAGTCTCAGACCATATCTAAACCGGTAGAGTTCCGGAACCGGTTCCGAGTGTCCCACCGGAAGTGGTCAAACATAAAATGGAACCAAGCCCATGCATGCGACATATCAAACCGCGGGTTTTTCGATAACCTGATGAACGGTAAGCAGAAAAATAGTTTCAGGCTATATCTGAATCGGCATTGTTCCGGAACCGGTTCCAGGTGTCCCGCCGGTAGTGGTCAAATATAAACGTCAACCAAACACATGCTTTCGACACAATAAATGGCGCCTCTTTCGATATCCTGGTGAACAATTATCAAGAAAATAGCCTCAGACTACATTAGAAACTGCCGGTATTGTTCCGGAACCGGTTCTGGATGCCTCAGCGGAAATATTCAAATGCAAAAGAGAACCAAACCCATGCATGCTAAAACTAAGCCGCCATTTACAAAAAGGCTGGAATTTCATTTTTTTTTTCTTACTTATTCGCTAGATAATGATAAAAAAGGATGAAAACCACTTTGGTAAACCCCTCTCTTGCCAAGGGGCTAAAAAGGTGACAAAAATGATGATTTTTCATCAAATTTCACCTAATTTATCGCGTCATATCTCGAAAATTCATGTTGTAACATGTACAATACTTACCATTTCTATGAATAGAAAGTATACACCTTTCATTTGAAGTTGAAAATGTTTTGACAGCCATCTTGAATTTGGCCGCCATTTTGAATTTTATTATTAAATTGCGATTTTCACAGTGTTCGTAACCACCTATTTCAACTATTAGACTCTACCACCCACTTTACGCCCACCGCAATTTCTCAACTGTCTTACATCCAATCTAGCTGTCTTTTTAAGTGTAGTTAGTGTCTACTATAGACTCATCACATACAAAAATATGAACTTAATTGGTGAGAGGACAACCTGGAAAACGCTGTGGGCGTAAAGTGGGTGGCAGCGTCTAATGGGAGACCCGACTGTATTTGAATTTTTTGAAAGCTCAGACTCTCAGTTTTCTAATGATGATCAGTGGAATAAATGCAATCATTAAGTTTCCCAATTCGAAAATGGCTATTATGGTTGTTTTTCTAAATCAAGTATTACCGTGATTCGAGAACACTTCTACGTCGATGGAGATATCATGAATACTTATTTGACGAGAAAGGCACTATCACCACTAGGTGGATTAATCCGGGTTTTTTCATACTTAAAGATACTTCTGAAGATATTTTTGATGGAACTTCTGGAAGACTGCCCGTAGAAACATCTTGATGATTCCTCTAACGAACCCATTGTGGAATTTATGAAGCATCTCCTTGAGGGATTTCTGATGAAACTTAAAAAATTGAAAGAAAATCTTGAAGACATTTAGGAAATTGAAGGTACTTTTGCAAGAATTCGTTAAGCAATTTCCGAAGATATATTTGGAAAATATATAATTGAAGAAACTCCTGGATAAAACTAGTAGGGTTATTCCCGAAGCATCCCCTGAAGGATTTCCCAAGAATTTTTGGGAAGAATTTATATCATTTTTTTGAAAAAAAAAATGTGGAAGGATTTCCCGGAAGAATTTTCGAAGAAACTCCTTGGTAAACTTTTTGTTAGCTTTTTGGAAAAAAAATCTGGATGGATTCCTGATAGAAATCATCGGCAAATTCAATAAGTAACTGCTGGAGCAATCCAAGAAAGAAAAACCTCGGAGAAATTCCCATAGAAGCTCCTGGGCGAATTTTCAAAAAAAAAAAATCCTGAAAGATTCCCGACCGAACTCCAGAAGAATTCCGACAAAGCATTCCAGAGTGTCTAACACTTTTGCTGTGTATGTATGGATTTAAGAGAGCTTTCTTCCAATAACGTTTGCTCCATAAGCTGTTATGTAGCTTATTTTGATAGTAGGGGGAGTTACCAAATAAAAGCTAGAATGAAATCCCCATTTTTCAAAATATTAAGAGACACTGATACGTCTAATGCTTCCAGTGAGCTATGTATTTTCTCTTAGAATGAAGCACGGCACTAGACAACGGACTAGCATGCAACGTCCAGTGGCACAGTCGAAAACTTCTCCTGACAGCTGCGGTGGATATCGAACCTACGCTCTTTAGCACGATGTTGCTACTAAGTACTAGCCGCACGACCACGAAGCCGCACAAGGATGGAATATACACAACATAGATGGAACAACTAGAGCGATTCATGAGGAATCCTGACAAGTTTCAGAATAAAATCTTGGATGTACTTTCAAATCATATTTTGAAAAATTTATAAGGTTTTCCTAGAGGAATTTCCGAAGAAAATCTTGGAAGGCTTCTTGGAGTTCCTTGAACGTTTCCCAAAATAAAAACTCCTGGTGAAAAAAATGAATTCATTCACAATTTTCCGAAAGTAGTGTTGCAACATGGTAAGACGACAAGGAGTGTCCAACATAGGTTAGTTTCTACCTCATACTAACACGGGTCAAGCGATGACAAAGACCGCCAGCTAACAGTTGTGTGCTTGGCTTGTAGTGCAGCCTAGGCACTGTTGTCCTCAAGTTGTCCTTCTGACTTCAGCTAGATTGAGGAGGTACGTCCCGAGGGTCTGCTCACCAAGGAGGTGGGGCTCAAACAGCAACTGTTCTGGCATCCAGTGGCTTTAGTATGAAATGCTTCTCCACCGGAAGCCATCTAAGGTGGCAGCCCCACCATGGTGGATAGAGGACCTTAGGTCAACAACCTACTGTTCTCGAAACCTAAAAAAAAAACCAGAATAATCCACCTAGTGGTGATAGTGCCTTTCTCGTCGATTATGTACTCATGACCTTACCATCGTTAGTTGGCGTTGAACCTGTCAATATTTTATCAAAGATTTTTCCTTCTTCGAATCGTAGGCTGTTCTTTCGAGTTATACCGATGCGAGGAATAGTGACATGGTCACTTAAGTTCATCATTTATTTTCGGCCAAATGACCCTTCCAGCCAAATGGCGGTCAGCCAAACGGCATTCGGCCAAATGGCGTTCGGCCAAATGACCCGGAACCGCTGATTCATACCAAGATGACTATTACTAGCCAGGATTAACCTTTTCACAGATCACTTTGACAAAGTTTTATCTGCACACTTTATGCTATATTTTATTATCATTGCACACTGGGCCACGAGCGGGATCTAGCAAGTAAAAACCTCTAGCACTTTGGGAGTGCATTTTTTTGAGTTGGTGTCTTCGGAGACTTGTGTTTATTTTGCCTGTACTTTAATGTGGTGATGAAAATTAGTTGGTAATTTTGCCGCATAAGTGGCGCTGCGATACTAACTTTTTTGTCTTACGTCCTCGAGGTTTCCCGTCTTCTGCAAAGTTGTAGAGCGTGCAAAAATAAGTAAAGTCGCCGAAGACACCAAAGTTGTGTAACTTCAAATAACCAAGTTATATTAAAAATGGTAAAATTTAACTGAAATTAACGTTTTTATCACTATTTTTAATGTTATTAGCAAATGTATCATTTTTCACGCCTCACACGTGTCAATCGAAGTAGCCTGCATCTGATGATACCAACTTTACAATTCTTCGGAGCATTTATAATGGTATTTTTAGCAAAATAGTAAAAATTACTATGATTTTGACTAGTAGTTTTTTTTGAAAAAGTTGCAAATTTCGACAAAGTTTGATGAATGCTTCAAAATGTACCACTCAAGATCTACCAGATCTGAAAATTTGGCGGAGGTTTAATTTGGTGTTTTCGAGATATCTTGTTTTATAATATTGATTTCACACCTAAATATTTTTGAAAGAGAAGCAATTCTTAATTCCTGAATGATTTTGCATTTGGATGCCCACAGATCACTTTTAAATTAAGAGTGTTATGTTGTTCCAAAGCTCTGATTACTAAAAATGGTCAACTATTTTTCGCATACATTTGTTGAATCGATCGTGCTGAAATATTGAATGGTCGATTAAACGCATAATTTTATTATGGTTTTACCCTGTGAGTGTCAGAATAACTCGGCCAGAATAACTGGCATTGACAAGGAAATCATTCATCGATTCGCTTTAACTCTTTACGCACTATCGCCAAAGTTGGAAATCGACGTCAACAAATTTGAGGTTTATGCTGAAGAAACAAGGCAGCTGTTTGTTCATCTCTGTGACTTTTACCCTCTATCACCATACTGCCGTGTGCAGCATAGTTGTCCCATGTTCTATGGGAATCCCTATTAACATGGGACAACTATGCTGCACACGGCAGCATAGGTGCACAGAATCCTAGTTCATGGATCAACGATTATTAGCCATTGCGAAGCTCCGATTAACCTTCTATCTGAAGAAGCACAAGTAAGACGGAACAAATCGGTCAGAAAGTTTCGTGAACACCATTCTCGCCAGTTCAGCCGTTTGGCGGATATAACGGACGTATTCAATCGTCTGTTGTTGACCTCTGATCCGGTGATGACCCTCCATAAGATTTACAAAGCTAATGAAATGTTACAATTTCCAGAAGCGGTTCAACTGCTTTTGAAATAGTATATGGTTAAATAAATTGTTGTAACTGCTTGCAAATACACTGATTCTTTCAATCCAGATATCTCAAAAACACCAATTTATACCTTCGGTAAAGTTTCAGATCTGGTAGATCTTGAGTGGTACATCTTGAAGCATTCATCAAACTTTGCCGAAATTTGCAACTTTTTCAAAAAAAACTACTAGTCAAAACCATAGTAATTTTTACTATTTTGCTAAAAATACCATTATAAATGCTCCAAAGAATTGTAAAGTTGGTATCATCAGATGCAGGCTACTTCGTTTGACACGTTTGAGGCGTGAAAAATGATACATTTGCTAATAACATTAAAAATAGTGATAAAAAGTTAATTTCAGTTAAATTTTACCATTTTTAATATAACTTTGTTATTTGAAGTCACACAACTTTGGTGTCTTCGGCGACTTTACTTATTTTTGCACGCTCTACAACTTTGCAGAAGACGGAAAACCTCTAGGACGTAAGACAAAAAAGTTAGTATCGCAGCGCCACCTATGCGGCAAAATTACCAACTAACTTTCATCACCACATTAAACTGCCGTTCTACGCCCAATTGTCCCATGTTATATGGGAATCCCATATAACATGGGACAACTATGCGTAGAACGGCAGTAAAGTACAGGCAAAATAAACACAAGTCTCCGAAGACACCAACTCAAAAAAATGCACTCCCAAAGGGCGCAGTATCATAACGTCCGAGGCAATAATGTCCCAGGACTTTATGGCGCATTTTTTCGGGGCATAACTTCCAAACGTGCAGGTATGTCACGAAGTCCAAGGAAAGAAGGCACATAGGATATTATGACGCATCCAAACTTTTGGACGTTATTTCGCAAAAAAACGCGACTTAACGACCGGGACTGTATGGCCTCGGACGTTGTGATCCGGCTCCCTCCCAAAGTGCTAGAGGTTTTTACTTGCTAGATCGCGCTCATGGCCCAGTGTGCAGTGTGTTTTCTGTCGCCTACAGGGTTGCTAGAAGTTCAAACTAAAAATAAACCCCGTTGGTTTGCATGAGGTGTCGTT
The DNA here is from genome assembly GCF_035046485.1 of Aedes albopictus. Taxonomy (NCBI): domain Eukaryota; kingdom Metazoa; phylum Arthropoda; class Insecta; order Diptera; family Culicidae; genus Aedes; species Aedes albopictus. The sequence continues at coordinate 136,790,097 of NC_085137.1, forward strand.
CAAGCCAACGGGGGTAGACGGTACTTTGGGTATATTTGGTATGGGGAAGATTTCTGGAGTCCAAAATTGACGAACAGAATATCTAATATGGCGGTATAAAATCCAAGATGGTGCCTCCATATTCAACATGGCGGCTCCAAATTCAATATGGTGGCTTAAACATTGCAATATGGGCATATTTGTTATAGGTAAGATGTCCGAAGTCCAAAACGACGACCAGAATTTTCAAGATGATGGCCCAGAATCCAATATGGCTGCTCCAAATTCAAAATGGCGGTTTTCGAATGGTAGTTTGGACTCTAAAGTTATGCAATATGGGTATATTCGGTATGGGGAAGATGTCCGAAGTCTATAAACGGCGACCAGAATTTTCAAGATGGCGGCCCACAATCCAACATGGCGGCCTTAAATTTAGACCCTAGAACCATACTATATGGGTATATCTGGTAAAGAGAAGAAGTCTGATTTTCAGAAATGGCAACCAGAATACCCAATATGGCGCCACAAAATTCAAGATGGCGGCTGTCAAAGGCTCCATGAGATATATGTGATATGAAGCAGATGTCCGGTCCGGAGTCCAAAAGCTACGACAAAAATATCCAAGATGGAGGTCTAAAATCCAAAATGGCGGCTCCAAGTCCAAATCCAAAATAGCGGTTCAAAATACAACATAAGTTTATGGATCAAACATCAAAAGCCAGTCTAACGAATCATATCTGGTGCCACGAAATGGATTTTTGTTGAACGTATGAAAGTGCGGTATCCATCAACATGTCACTTGAGTTTTGTTGAAATGGAGTTTCGAATGCACGAGAAACCCATGGTCTAGATCAGCTCATACCACCTTTAAATTGCATCGGATAATGTTTTCTTGGCGAAACTTATAAGTTGGACCAATTTGCAATATTAAAGGAAAACGTTTTCCAGGCCTTAAAACGCTGTATCTCTGCAACAGACCTCGGGAGTTAACCTTTTCGATTAGAAAATGTCTGATAAACACGATGGGATCAAAATTTCTAAAATCAAAAGATTTTTCGACGAAAACTCAATTTTAAATTTTAAAATTGAAAAATAACATGTTTGGTAACACCGTTTTCAAAAAATAATATTTTTCTGACGCATTTCTTCACAATTTTCTTCAAAAAAGCCGAAGATCAAAAATGTGTATATGTTGTAGTTTCAAAGTTATAAATTATGGAAAGGAAGCGAAAACTTGGATTTTTCTACCTGGGGTGCTGTTATGGGCCGAGTGATCCAAATGACACCAAATTTTTTTTTTCTTCCTCTATTTAAACAAACATAATCAAAAATTGGTCAAAATCCACGATGGTTGATAACACGTTTCCACTTTCTCTAGGTCATTTCATATGGAATGAACCATATGTAAGATGTACGATTGGTGACGCAAAAATCTTGAATTCGCAAGCCATTAACTGCATTAATAACAATTTTCAACTAATACCAACATCTCTGAATCTATTCAATGGTGCAATATTAATAATTCTTATCCAATCAGAGATCAAGATGCATCGCGCGACCTTTCACTAGTATGTCCAATCTTCAAGCACTCGGACTCCCTTGCTTATCTAGCCAACAAGCAGCTACCGACTTGGTGCATCGGTGATGAATGATCCTAACCCAGGTAAAACAACTTCAACACGGCCCGCCACTATCAACGGCGCGGTCAACAACAACGTTAGCCTGGCCTGGTGCGCATCAAAGGCCAACAAGAGGCAAAGAACCGGTAGCCGTGTAACACCGTTGTCGATGCATTTGTTTAGCAAATGTTTCGGAGATAAGAAAACGAACTACCAAACGGAAGGATCCCGGCGTTGCAACCGGCCGACCGGGATGCCATGATGATGGAATGGATGGAATAAGGCAAAGAGCAACACGAGAGACGCCAAAGTGCAAGTCAGGCAGGGGCAGGTTGAACTTGTCGCTTTGTGAGGTTGGTGTAGGTTTGTTGCGAGTGATAAATGTTGGCTTATTACCGTGGTGTACAAAACAGAACTTCATTCGTGAGGAGAGTGTGATAAAGTGAGGCTGTAACTTGATAGTTTGGAAAACGAGTCCGAGTGTGGATCATCGATAGGCAAATAACGGAGGTGGAAAGATAAATGGTACCATAAATGAATGCAGTAAACTTGAAGCTCAAGAAGATTTTTCTGCTATTGGAATGATGTTGACATTGTGTCCTTGTCAATGTTATATTTGAAAGCAATAGCATTATTTTCCAGGAAAGAATCTCCAGTGCACCAAAATCTCTTCATCTCCGGTTGACGGGTTCCGAGAATCAACAGCAATTCATCGGAACCAGCAGAACCAACAACAATCGTCTCAAGCCATGGAACGTTCAATTGTTCTCCGTCCTCGGAAACAAATCTCCCAAACACGGAACGCCAACAACGTGGCGATGATTGATGACGAACAATTAATCAATGAGCCGAACCAAGAAGTCCACAAGATTCCGAAGTGCGCTTACACACTTGGTGCACAATGACTTTTTGTGTGAAGTCTGAAGCTGCACTGACTGACTGGAAGGAGCAGGAGCAGAACAAAAAACGCAGTTCTGAAATAAATGAAAATCGGGTGGAAGTGATAAAAGATCGCTTAAGAGGTTGAAACCTGACCTCTTGCGCGCAGGCCATAGCATCTCCTCTCAGATACATCAACACAGCCTGAAGCTCGTGATGTGGGCTCTCCTAAGAATGGCATAAATAAATGATGTTTTCTGATGGGCAGCGTAGTCACGCCTGGCTCCAAGGGATCTTTTTTCTCGTTCTGCTCGGCCGTTGAAATGCTATCTGGGTTTGAAAAATTAAGACATTTTTATCGTCACCTCGTTTGGCGGACTCTAGTGCTAGAGTCGCTGTACAGTTGAGATGGTTTGGGGCGGGCAGAGGCGGACGGCCGGCGCCTCGAGGGAAAGTGTGAACAAATTGGACAATAATAGTAATGGATAGCAATTCTTAGAAGTGAGTAATTTCCATTCATCGTCACGTGGTGTTGTGTTACAGTATGTGCTTGACGAGGTGTTCGATGATAAATTCGTGACTCAAACTGGCAGACAGGTTGCAAAGTTTAAGAACTTCGCGGCTTATCAAAATTTCTAGAAACTTAAAAAAATCATAACTTTTATTAAAAAATCTCTCATGAGTTCTTTCAAAAAGTCTTTCAAACATTCTATCGAAAATTTTCTTTAGGGATTCCTTAATAAAATTTACTAGATATTCCTCAAGCCAGGCCCGTACACAATGGAGGGGTTTTGGGGGTTAAACCCTTCCATTGCAGATGTCCCATTCACTAGACGCCCCTCCGCCCTTTGCTAAAATTAGGAAAAACTTCTCCCTTGTCGCCTCTTTCGCGCACGGGCCTGCTTCAAGCAATTAGCCAACAATTTCTGTTTTTTTTTTTTAGAAAATGTAGTATTGACTGCATGAAAATATTCTCCAGAGATATCTTTAGAAAATCCAAAAGGGATTCCAGAAAATTTAGGAGAAATTTGCAGTAAACTTTCCAAAAACTCCATCAGAAATTTATCCAAGATTTCCTTCGAACATTTCTCCAAGAATATTTTCAAAAATCTCGGGACTTCATGAACTTTTTCAAAAAAAAATCTTCAAGCATTTATTCGGAAATTTTTCCTAACGATTGCTTTGGTAATAAAGAATTATTTAGGACAGCCTAGCAATTTGGCCAGGGATTTTTTCAGAAATTTCTTTAGACATTTATTAAGAAATTTTCTGAAGCGAATCCATTTGAAAACCCTTCGGAGATTCCTTCAGAAAATTTTCCAGTTTTTGTTTTAAAATCTTTGATTTTTTTTCCAAGGATTCCACCAGAAATTTTCACAGTTCGGGTTATTTTAAAACATCTTCCAACGATTCATTCAAAAAAATACCAGGATTGCTACAGAGAATTCTCTAAAGAGTTCTTCAAAAATTCCACTAGTAATTCCAGCAATTTCTTCACGAATTCTTTTGAAAATTCCTTCATCGAATCGTCAACAAAATCTTCCGGCAATTTTTAAAAAAATCTTCCAAAAATCCCTTTGGAAATTGCTTTACAAACTTTTTCGAATAATCTTCCGAGGATTCATCCGGATAATTTATTCTTATCCCTAGTAGGATGTTGGGATCAATATGGCCTAGACAGGGATACTGAACGTGCACTGCGCCATTGTGGTGCAAGAAACCTAACATCTTAGGAGGGTTAAGTGAATAGAGAAATTCCTCCAAAGCTTTCAATTGAAGTGTATCTATCTAGAGGCTCCTAAAGAAATGTTTCGAAGGATTCATTTAGGAAATCTTCCACAGATTGCTTCATGATGTTAAAATATACTTCTGAAGCTTGATTAAGAGTTCTATTAGAAAATCGAACATGGATTGCTTATACAAATCCTGCATGATTTTTTTTCACGAGTACTATCAGATGTTTTTTATGAAATTCGTGCGGGGCCTATTTTAGCAATTCCTTTAAATATTTATTCAGAAACTTCTCCTGAGATGACTTTAGAAAATCTTCCTGAAATTGCTTCATTCTCCTGGGAATTTCTAAAAAAATCTTAAAAATTCAAAAATTCCTCCAGGAATTCTCCCACGGGCCCTTCCTTCACGGATTGATTCATAGAATTATCCAAGGATACAATTTGAAATAAAACACATTCAGTACTTGCCCTAGAAATTTATCTATGGATTTTTCCAGCATATTCTAAAATCTAATTAGGAAACTTCTAATATTTCAAATAAAACGTATCGCGACTTTTTCAGAAATTTCCCTTTCATTCCCTTTGATTTCTTTTAAAAGAGTCTGTAAATATTCTTTCACCAAATTGTCTAAGAACTCATTCGAAAATGTCCTTAGGAAAAGCTCTACAATTTATTTTCCGAAAATATATTGAAAAACTCCTTTGGAAAGGTTTACCCAGATTACTTCAGATATTTCAGATTATTCCTCTTGAAAAAATCTCAGGCCCTTCAAAATTCCCCTTCAATGATTTCACTAGACCATGTTTTCGTAGATTCCTTAAGAAAACATTTCATGTTCTCTAAGAATTCTATCAGAAAAACCTCCAGGCATACATTCGAAAAATTCTGCCTGAATCCACTCAAAAGATCAGAAATTCAGATTTCCTTCAAAAATTCAAAAAGTTCCCTTCAGAAATTCGTCCGGGGATTTCTAAGGAAATTTCATAAATTCCTATAGTAATTATTTTCGAAATTTCTTTAAAAAAAATCACTCAAAAATCTTTTAATGAATTCTTGTAAAATAAGGCGATGCTTTCCTTACCAATTCCTACAGGATTTGGGACTTTTCCACAGATTCCTTTAGAAATTACTCATGAAATTATTTCATAAAATCTTCCAAATCTCAAAAATTTCTCAAGCTATTTACTTCAGAAATTCATACAGAGCTTTTTTAAGAATTTTCTATAGAGATTCTTCCATATTTTCTTTTAAAAAGTTCTCCTTCAGAAACTGCTCGGAGGATTTCTTCAGAAATTCCTCCATCTTCAAGGGTTCATTTGTAAAGGCATTCCTCAATGTAAAACTCCGGAATCACTAAAATTATTCTGTTTTTTTTTCATGAGTTTCGTCGGGTATGCATACCTGTATTTTTTTTTGTTTGTTAGAAAATCCTTCAGGATGTCGTCCAAGTATACTCTAGTATTCTCTGAATTTTCTTCAAGAATTTCACTAGAAAAGCGACTCTGCCCAAGTAACAATTTCATTGCTGATTGGTTTTGTTTGATTTTTATTAGGGTTTTATTACAGCAATAATTAAAACTCGCAGTTTTATTACTGCTTTTATGAAAACCATTGATAAAATGTTTTATAGTATTCTTGAAGATATCCATAAAGATAGACTTTAAGAGTAAACAAAACTTTACGATTTGTATTGCATCTTGCTTTGCTTTATAGATTACCGTGCAAATGTTCAATCGTCTAAAATATTTGTTCACACGTCAAACACCAAGGAAAGTAGCAAGTAAACAAACCGATTATCCCATGCACCACCCAAAAAGTGTAACCGACGCTTAAAATTTCTAGCAGTGAAACGAACCAATGTATGCTGAAACTGGTGGGAACATATAGTGGTGTGACAAAAAATTTCTGCAGGGGGTCGAATACGGTGCAAAAAAAGCAATAAACTTTCTGGCAATCATTATTACCACAATAAAACTTTTAAAACTCTCAACAGATGGCGATCCGTTCGATTAGTAACGACATCTGTTGGTGGAAAAGCAGAACTACGACATTTCTAGGTTTATTCGGTCATCATAAAAGTAAACTTACTTTCGTTTTATTTTCGCTGATTATGGTTGTCGTCATATTGAAGAATTAGCTAACGTGAATGGAAAATAGTTATTTTTGCTCAAATAAGCGATGAATCGATAGTTTGCCACCATTTCCATAACATGCTCACATAAATAAACTCTCTCTGCTGAATTTTCTTGGGATTCGAGATAGTTTTACTAAATAAATAAATTGATTCATTTCATTCCAAGATGATAATATTCACTATTTTTGAAGCGCATTAATTTTATGATTCTGCAACCCCAATATTCACGGTAAAATTAAATGCGCATAAGCCTACCAACACAATAACAACTAAAATATTAGTTTGTATGACCTTACGAATGACGTATCGTCCTGAACTTTGCGTGCTATCGAAGGAGCTTATATGCATCTTGAGCTGTCATAGTTTTTGTTGAAAAAAAAAACAACAACAATCGAGAATGGGAAATTTTTCTACTAGGTTTTAAAACGGTTTTATTGCTACTCTTAATGTGGTTTGCAAAACCTCTCCGAGAGTGGTCCACTTAGCCTGAAGATGCTCTTAAAGAGGTTATCGAGAGGTTTCGATGTATAAATCAGTTTTACTACAAGTTTTATAAAATTGGTCATGAAGATCTCTTGTAGAGCCAAACAAAATTTAAAGTGTTACTTGGGTGAGCTTCTTCAGAGGATCCTTCAGAGTTTCTTCTTCAAGGATTTTGTGACTTCCTCAGTCACAGTTTTTCCAGGGATTCCGTTAAATCATTTTCCTATAAAATTATTTGATTTTTTATGACATTCGTCAAAAAGATTGTCCAAGTACGGCTTTAAAACATATTCAATGGGTTTCTATCAAAATTGCTTCATGGATTCCTTTGGAAATTACTCCAGGAATACGGTCTCTTTTAGGAAGGTTTCAATGGGTTTGTTTTGAAATTTAATTTGAAATTCTTCTAGAGGTTCGTTTAAATAATCTTCGAAAATTTCTCCAGAAAAATATTTTTTCATAAAAATATTTTTAAAACTCCATCAGAAACTCGTACAGGTACCAGAGATCCTAATGATTATTGCTGCAGGAATCTGACCTAAAATTTCTTCAGAAAATTATCTAGAAAATACTGCAGGAATCTTTACAGAGACTCTTGCATTATTACTTTCAGTGATTGAGGCAGGAAAGATTCAACGCATCCAAAGATTTTTTTAAGAATTTTAGAAATTTCTTCAGATTTCTTCACAAGTTTTCCATATAGGGTGACAAAGGGTATTATCGGCAGGTTTGTTCTCTTCGTCATGAGGGGCTTTTGTCAGCCAAATTGCCTGAGACTTGATCATATCATTCAGCTAGGTTGGGAAAGATTTGATGTCAATTTTGAGTTTGATAGGTTTAAAAAAAAACCATGACGAAGAGAACAAAACGGCCAAAAATACGTCAGTTTCCCTATTTTCATTTTCAGAAATATCTAAACTTTTTAATTCTGCAGAGATTGCATCGCAAATTGTTCAGAGGGTTCTTCCAAGAATTCCTTGCGAAATTCCTTCAGCGATTCCTACAGAAATTCATACATTTTTGCCTTTCTCGTACACCAAGGTGTACCGAAAGGCTATATGTTCACTCCAAAAATGAAATTTTGATAGAACCCCCGGAGGGCCAAGTCTTATATACCAATCGACTCAGCTCGACGAGTTGAGATGATGTCTGTGTGTATGTATGTGTGTGCGTGTGTATGTGTGTATGTGTACAAAAATGTCACCTCACTTTTGGATAGTAAATATCATCCGATTTCAACGCTTTTGTTTTCAATCGACGCGGAATATTGTCCCATTGTTTCCTATTGAAAATGGTTTGATTCGGTCCAGCCGTTCCGGAGTTATGGCCATTTAGGTGTTCCGGACCGGTACCCCAGGAAGGGGCCAGATATGAAATTGCAACAAACCCATGCATGCGACCCATCTAACCACGGCATTTTCGATTATCTGACGAACGGTAAGCAGGAAAATAGTCGCAGATTATATCTGAACCGGTAGTGTTCCGGAACCGGTTCTGGGTGTCCCGCCGGAAGTGGCCAAATATAAAAGTGAACCAAACCCATGCATGCGACACATCAAATTGAAGCTTTTTGTATAACCTGATGAACGGTAGACAGGAAAATAGTCTCGGACCATATCTAAACCGGTAGCATACCGGAACCGGTTCCAGGTGTCCCACTGTAAGTGGCCAAATGTAAAAGTGAAACAAACCCATGCATACGACACATCAAATCACCGCTTTTTATGTAACCTGAGGAATGGTTAACAGGAAAATAGTCTCAGACCATATCTGATCCGGTAGTGTTCCGGAACTGGTTCCGGGTATCCCGCCGGAAGTAGCCAAATATAAAAGTGAACCAAAGCCATGCATGCGACACATCAAATCGGCGCTTTTTCTATAACCTGATGAGCGGTAAGCAGGAAAATAGTCTCAGATCATATCTGAACCGGTAGCATCCCGGAACCGGTTCCTGGTGTCCCACCGGAAGTGGCCTAATTCATACATGCGACACATCAAATCATGGCCTTTTCGATAACTTGTACGATCAGCAAGAAAATAAGCTATGCCCACATTAGAAACTACTGATAGTGTTCCGGAATCGATTTGAGGTATCTCGCTGAAAGTAGCCGAATGTAAAAGAGAACCAAAAAAATATTCGCGACACATCAAATGGCTTTTAAGGTATCCTGATGAACGGTTACCAAGAAAAAATATCTCAGATCATGCTTGGAAAAACTAGTAGTGTCCCGGAATCGATTCCCGGTGTCCCTCTGGATGTGGTCAAATGTAGAAGGGAACCCAACTCCATGCATGCGCTTCATCAAACCGCGGTTTTTTCGATAAGCTGATGAAAGGTTTTCAAGAAAACCAGCTCAGATTACGTTAGAGACCACCGATAGTATTCCACAACCGGTTTCAGGTGTCCCGCCAGAATTGGTCAAATGTAAAAATGAAACGTGTAAATTTTCCGAAACCGGTTAAGGGTGTCCCACTGGAAGTGGACATACATAAAAGTGAATCAAACCCATGATTGCGGTACATCAAATCGCTTTTTTGTAACCTGATGCATGGATGATAAGAAAATAGGCACAGTCCAGAGAAGTTACTACCGGTAGTGTTTTTAGTTCCGGGTAACCTGATTGACAGTTTTCATAAACTCAGATCACATTTAAATATACCGGTAGTGTTACGGAATCATTTCCGGGGGTCTCTTAAGCAATACAAAATATACTCAGATTACATAAGAGGCTACCGGTGGTGTTGCAGAAGCAGCGTTGGGTACTTTAGCGAAATTACGAAAGTGAACTAAATGTTTGCAAGCGATAGATATGTGTAAGAGAACCAGAAACCTAAAAAAAACTTAAGCGAACTCATCGTAAATTTACAGTAGGATGGATCAACGTTGTATGGAAAAATTAAAATTTAAGCGCATCAGCCCGGAACATTCTTTTATATCTTTATTTTCGTCTAAAATTACTACGCAAAATTTTGATGCGGCTGGAGGGCTAATGTGGTTGATATTTGAATGTGATATAGCATTGGCAATTCAAATTACTACATTGCAAATTCTACATGAATTTTGCAACCAATGATAATAAAATATAGCATAAAATGTGTAGATAAAACTTTATCAAAGTGTTCTGTAGAAAAAGTTTAATCCTGGCTAGTAATTGTCATCTTGGTATGAATCAGCCTCCAGTGAAGGTGGTCAAGCAGTCAACTGAAAGGACTGATACTTTCAGCTCTACCCATACGTTGAATATAACTTCGGAATAAGTGCCCCAATTCGATGATGACCTTGATAAAATTCTTGATTTTCTAAATAAAGTATTCTCATGATTCTACGAATTTCTAGGTGGTACAGTCCCAGATCGCTGTTATGAGCATTTCCCCCTTCTAGGCCATTACCAAAGCACAGAGATTTGGGACTGATCACTGACTCTAAGGCAAGATTGATTGCGTCGACGGAAAGATCATGAGTACATATTCGACGAGAAAGGCACTATCACCACTAGGTAGATAAATCTGGTTTTTTTAATTGCTCCTGTGGTTCCGTCAGAAATATCTGGGGTTCCTTCAGGAAGTTCTGCAAGAATTGTTTCAGATATTCTACCACGATTTTTTAAGGAGTTTTTTTCTAAAACTTCCATAAAAAATGTTGGAACAATATTTGAAAAAAAAAACCTGAAGGGTTCCCTAAAAATTTCTAGATAATATCTTTGGAGATTGCCAGAAGCAGTTCCAGAAAATTTCCTCGAGATTGATAAACTCGGTCGAGTCTCGAGACAAAAAAAACAAATTATTGAAGTTATCTTTGATAGAACTTCGGGACAAATTCCTATGAGAATATCTGTAGATAATTCTTAAGAAACTTCCTTTATTCTTATAAAAAAATAATATAAACTTCTGGAGGAGCTCTAAAAGTAATTCCAAGGAAAAAAATCTTGAGATATTTCTGAAAAGCTTCCCAAGGGATTCCTGTTCGTAGATGAGTTTCTGTAGAGATCATTTTAAAAATTGCAATCAACTGTACATGCGGATTTCCAAAAGTAATTTTTCAATAAATTTCTGAGATTCTTTTGTTTCTGGAGGTTTTTTTATGTTATTATTATTATTATTATTATTATTGTTATTATTATTATTATTATTATTATTATTATTATTATTATTATTATTATTATTATTATTGTTATTATTATTATTATTATTATTATTATTATTATTATTATTATTATTATTATTATTATTATTATTATTATTATTATTATTATTATTATTATTATTATTATTATTATTATTATTATTACTATTATTTTTATTATTATTATTATTATTATTATTATTATTATTATTATTATTATTATTATTATTATTATTATTATTATTATTATTATTATTATTATTATTATTATTATTATTATTATTATTATTATTATTATTATTATTATTATTATTATTATTATTATTATTATTATTATTATTATTATTATTATTATTATTATTATTATTATTATTATTATTATTATTATTATTATTATTATTATTATTATTATTATTATTATTATTATTATTATTATTATTATTATTATTATTATTATTATAGAGTTTTGGCACTTCTCAGCAAAAATTGCTGGAAACTTTCACCTACCCCGGGCAATCGGAATGCCAAAGGGGATTAGGCTCTGTGGATCTCATTAGCCGGTTTTTTAGCTTATCCTAATGAGTCTGCTTTTGGATGTACTTTCAGTTGTGATGATTCAGGAACCGCCTAACTATACTACAGGTTCCAAGAATCACCGCTTTCAGGATGCTGTTCAGGTCCTTCTTCAATTCCAGCTCGTCTAGGGACCTCAGGAGAGATTTAGGGACAACTCCGGTTGCCGAGAGGACAACCGGAACTATACGGACGTCCTCCAGGTGCCACATCTGCTTCAACTCCTCCGCTAGGTCGTGGTACTTGGTTATCTTGCCGGAGAACGTTGATTGGACATTATGGTCTAACGGTACAGCGATGTCGATGAGAGTTACTCGCTTCATCCTTTTGTCGAAAACCACAATGTCAGGCCGGTTGGCACGAATGAGGACGTCCGTAATGATCTCGCGATCCCAGTACAGCTTTATGCAACTATTTTCCAGAACCGGGTCCGGCTGGTACTTGTAGTAGGGTACAAATCTGTCGACCAAGTTGTGCTTTAAAGCAAGCTGTTGGTGCACAATCTTGGCAACTTCGTTGTGACGATCGAGGTAAGCTGATCCAGCTAACACTGAACAGCCTGCAACGACATGCTCGATCGTTTCTCCTACTGAATTACACTTCCTGCAACGGTCCTCCACATCCTCGTGCAATATGTACCGCCGATAGTTATTATTATTATTATTATTATTATTATTATTATTATTATTATTATTATTATTATTATTATTATTATTATTATTAATATTATTATTATTATTATTATTATTATTATTATTATTATTATTATTATTATTATTATTATTATTATTATTATTATTATTATTATTATTATTATTATTATTATTATTATTATTATTATTATTATTATTATTATTATTATTATTATTATTATTATTATTATTATTTCATTTATTCTAAATTTAATAAGTTCTATAAAAGCGTATGAATTTTTAATTCGAATTTTTCAATACAGCTTCTGAAGAGATTCGTAAAACTCCTCAAAGTATTACCTTGAGAAATTTCTGTAAGAAATCTCACATAAACAAGGAAAATCCTGAAGCAATTCGTAAGAAAACCACTAAAAAAAATTTCTGAAGAAAAAGCATTTGAAGGATTCTTGGAAAGAATACCAGGGACAACTGGAGAATCCTTTGCAAATATTCATAGAACAATTTATTGGAAGACTTCTTGAAAATTCCAAGGAATATATTCTAAGTTCTGCAGAAATTCTACCGGAAAAAAAATCTGAAAGAATCACTGAAAATAGACCTCCGAAATTTTAGCTGAAGGAGAAACCTATTATTGTTTTCGCCACGAATTCCTTTATCGAAGACATTCTTCTCTATGGCTCGACGTTCCCACTGGAACTTGGCTTGCCTCGCTTCAACTTAGTGTTCTTAGAGCATTTCCACAGTTATTAATTGAAGGGCTTTCTTTGCCAGCCATTGCATGAATTTGTATATTTTGAGGTAAGTACAATGATACACTATGTCGAGAGAAAGTCGAGATTTTTTTTCCGACTGGAACGGGAATCGAACTCACCGTCTCCGGTTTGGCGATCCATAGCCTCAACATCTAGGCTAACTAGATGTCCCCATTTTCAAAGACATCTTTTAAGAGAAAATCCTAGTAGGATTGCTTCAGAAATTTCAGAAGAAGGAGGAATGCCGGCATAAGTACCAAAATAAATCAGGATGGAAATTTTGATAATAATCCCAGAAGAATACCCTCAGTAACGTTTGAAGAAACTCATGCACGAATTTCTATAGAAACCCTTGAAGTAATTTTCTAAAGAATCACTGAAGGAATCGCAGGAACTTTTTTCAGGAAATCCGTGGACTAGTTCCAAGATTTCTAGAAACTCCTGAAGAAGACTTAAGGAATATTGTTGTGGAGGACATACTGGTTTTATGTAAAGTCAGCAACATTTTCAGGGTGGCATATCAATTCATAGGTGCCGTCCATAAATTGCTTAACGTTCTGGGGGTGAAAGTATATCCAATCGATGCGGTCCATATAAATGCTTTCGGGTTTTCATACAAACAAATTGTTATGGAAGAGCGAGTGGGTTGGTAAAAATGTAGATTTAAGCGTTACGTAATAAAAAGGATGCTGCCAAAGAAATGACCGTAGGGATTTTCACTGGAATAACAGAGTAATTTAACGATGGAATAGGTACTGAAAAAGTATTCGAAAAAATTGTCAAAGAACTTATCAATGAAATTTCCGATGAAATATTCAAAAAAACGTCAGAGGAATTATTTAAAAATAACCAAATCCTCAAATTAATAACCGATGAAGTTCTCAATGAAATTTTCGCAGAAATTTATAAACATTTTTTTAATGGAATCTCCAAATTAATATTCAGAAAATTGCCTATGATATTTCCCAAAACAGAAAATACTAATCTTATTTCCGAATGAATCAGCAAAAACTGTTGCCGAAAAAAATTCCAACGAAACCTGTATACAAATTTGAATATAATCTTTCAACGTACTTTTCATTTGAATTGCCGATAAAATTTACAAACGAATAACCAAAGGTATTTGCATTGAAATTTCTCGTAGCAGGCCCGTGCACAGAAGTGGCGTCAAGGGAGGGATTTTTCCCAATTTCGACAAAAGACGGAGGGGCGTTGTATATGAAGTGTTGTTAATGGGGGAGTTTTACACCCGCCCCCCCCCCCCCCCCCCCCTTGTGCACGGGCTTGTCTCGTAGTAATTTCCATTGAAATTGCCAGATATTCCCAAAGAAATTACGAAAAAAATGCCGAAGGGGTTTTCAAAAATATATTTTTTAGTTACCAAATAAATTACCAAGGGATTATCCTCAGGATTTCCAAAAAAAAAAAAAAATCAAAGGTTAATTCCAAAAAAATCCTAAGGGGCATTCAAATATGACTTATCATTAAGGTAGAAGAGGGAGTAAGCGAAATTGTGGCACTCCATATACAGTAAAGTAAACGAAGCGATGGTGTACGTACTATCGAGGTATGTCTGTATCAAGAATACAAAAAAGCGTGACAGAGGGGGTATTTGAAAGAAATTATTAAGGGAATTCCTTAGAGAGATTCGAAAAAACCAAAGAGAATGTTAAAAAAGTTCAAAGTAATTATTATACAAATTCGCAAAACGTATATCTTTCATCATATGTAAAGAACTTACACTCAGGCCAAATTTACGAGATGACAAGAAAAAAAATAAATGAGGTGATTAGAAGCAAAGGGGTGTAAGTGACAAAAACCTACTTTCAAGTAAATAAGGTTTGCAGTTTTTCACCAAATTTTCATCCCATACAAAACGTATGGAGTTTTAAAATAGACTCAATTTTCTACGATTTATTCTTATTTTTTATGATAATCTTAAAATAATCTTAAAAAAGTTCCTGAAAGCTTGAAATCTGAAGAATTTTAAGATATGCTCAGCTCAAACTCGACAAAATGGTTCCTTACATCTGGGCCCCTCAAATAAAAAATGCCAAATTGATTGCAAAGAGGTTTTTTTTTTAAGAATTTCCAAAGAAATATCGAAACAAAATCGCAGAAGAAATAGCCGATGAAAAAAATTGATAAAATTTCCAAAGGAATTGCTCAAAAAATACTCGTAGCAATAACAGAAGGGATTGCTAAATGAACTGCTTATGCTATTTAAAAAAATCTTTGAAGGGATTCCCCACCAAATGACAAATTCAAAATAAAAATATTCTAAGTAATGATTTTATTAAGTTCAATAAATATTACTAGTTTTCGCACCGATTTTTTTTGCATGCGTGTTTTTTTCTAAAAATCAGTCAATCAATTCGCATACGACTTTTTTCCTAGGGAGATACTGTCAGTACTTTCTACGTACATATATCAAGTAGATTGATTTAAAATTGACTAAGTTATAGTAAACAAACGAATTGCGCTAAAAAAGAATCTGGTATATTAACACAAAATTATAGATGTGTTGGAAAGCATCATCGGGTAACTTTGCATTATTTAAAATACCTGTATCCAATAAGCAACAGCATCTTGTTGACCAGTCTAATTACTAATTCGTCTGTGTTCACATTCTAAATTCATCGTCAGCTGAGCGTCCACAAAGACGCCCCATGGAACATCACGTCACTCTGTCTGGTAATTCCGGCCAACCACCGAGCCAAAGAAGTCATTGGCCAGCCAGCAGCAGCAACCATCATTGCATCGCAGTCAGCAGTGTTGAGCTTCTCCTGTTTAGCTATTCGACTCTGTTTTTCAATTTTGCCTTCGTGAAAAGGTGCAGAAACAGACCGACCAACCGCTCGCTCGCGTTCATGTCCGTGGCCCTCCCGTTGCGACTATATTTCATCAAAAATTATAAATATTATATTTATATTCAACAGCTATAAACATTAATATATTGTTGGCTGGCATTCAACTGAACCGTTTTTTTTCTTTTACTCACCAAAGCAAACAGTCAGCGTCGTCCGTCCCATTCGCGTTTGCTTGTTAGTTTCTCGCATTGAATGCAGCACATTCGAATGTGGTGTTGGAACACAGTTTCCATAGAAGGTGGCTCGCACACTGTTTCCAATGAATAACATTTCCAGCCAACCAACCAACCAACCAACCAACTAGCCACCCAGCCGCGTAACAACAACCTATTATGCACTCGGAAATGACAATTACAACAAGTAGCCCAAAGCCTGTAACGAGTAGAGAGTGCATGTCGTCGTGCCATTTCCATTGGCATTGATTACTTCGCTACTATTTAACCTCTCATATTAGGGTACATCAGGAAAGTTTGAAACGCATTGGAGGAAATCGAATGGGCCTACAAAACCACTAACCCACTATTTCTTGAATCTTCGCAACTAAAGTATAAGGACAGATGATAGGTTTTTTGTTTTTTTTTGCAGTTCAATGGTTTTAAGAAAAGATAGATCCAAGACAGTTTTCAGGAATTTCGGTGACCCAATGGGTCCGCAGGTGGTTCAGATTAAAAAAAAAAACACTGTACCCCCTGAAATCCCCGGAAGTCCCCTGGAACGGCCATGTACAGGGGATAGACAAAATGATCGGGACAGGCAAAATTTTTACTTTTCAAAAATGTTCAACTATCTGTAACCTTTCGAAACGTGCATCAAATATTCTCAAATTTTTACTGTAGGTTGATCAACTAGTTGTGTATCAGTGGACAAAATTTAGAAAAGATCGGGCTATTCTGCACGAAGTTATAAAGATTCTAGAAAAAGTTATAATTATCCGATAGCCAAATTTGAGCTGTTATATCTCCGGATGCAATCAACCGAATGCAATGAAATTTTGACTATTTATGATCCACATAACAAACTTTGAAAAATTTTTTGACACAACTTAAAATTCTTAATACGGAAGAAAATTATTACGATTAGTTTATTTTTCTAATATAACACCAAATCTTCTAAAACATCAACATCGTTTCAAAATTCAAGATGCTAATTATAGTTTATTAAAATTCCCTCTTATTGTCTTGAATATAAATATGTTTTGAAGGAAAGTAACAACATAGCCTTCAATTAATAGAAAAAGTATTAGGATGCATATTACAAATAGACCAATTTACTAAAAAATCATAAAATAAAAAAAAACTCGCTATAACTTTTTCTCTTGTTAATAATTTAAAGTTGTGTCAAACGTTTTTCAAAGCTCATTATATAAGTCATAAATGGTCAAAATTTTATTGCATTCGGTTCATTGAATCCGGAGATATCATCAAATTTGACTATTGGATAATTATACCTTTTACTAGAATCTTTATAATTTTGTGTAGAATAGCCCGATCTTTTCCAAATTTTGTCCACTGATACACAACTACTTGATCAACTTACAGTAAAAATTTGAGAATATTTGATGCACGTTTCGAAAAGTTGCAATTAGTTGAACATTTTTTGAATAGTAAAAATGTTGCCTGTCCCGATCATTTTGTCTATCCCCTGTATCCCCTGAAATGCCTAGAATTCACCAGGTACACCACTGAAACCTCTATTAAAGTCTCCAGAAACGCCCCTGAAAACCTCTGATACACCCTGAGGCTGCTTGAAACTTGCTGAAACTTCCAGGAACTCCTCTGAAATGCCCCCCCCCCGAAACCTCCTGAGATCCGCTGGAACGCCCGGACATCTGCTGTAAACCACCAAATGACGCTTGGGCCCTAAAATATCCTAAGACCTCATGAAACACCCCTGAACTAGTCCATGTCCTCCTGCCGCGACCCCCTGAATCCACTCACCATCCACTATGAAATCGCTTTAAAATCTTCTAGGAACCTCATGAAAACTCCTCAAAACCCTAAACTGTTCGGGAAACCCTTTGTGGAATTCCTTGAAACAAAAAATATCGAGGGTTTTTCAGGAAAATTCCTGTGGAAATAAAAATTTTGGAAGATTTATGGAAAGTATTCCTGGTGCCTTTTTGGGACGTACAGGGGATGGCCAAAATGTTTGGGATAGGCAACTTTTTTTTTCTCACAAAAAAGTTCAACATGCTATAACTTTTCATAGAGTGCATAAAAAAATCTCAAATTTTGACTGTTTGTCAACCTATTATATGTGCATCTTTGGTATAAATTTGGGCTCGATTGATTAATGTTTCGCAAAGTTGGAACCGTTCGGGTAAAACACTATTTTTTAGACAACTAATTTTTGAGCTGTCATATCTCGGAAACCGGTGAACCTAATTGAATGAAATTTTGAACGTACACTAACAATATGTAAATACTTCACAAGCTATTAAAACATAGGTACTTTATGGACGTTTAAAAAAGTTATCATGGATTGACACTTTTTGGATTTTTCTCGAAAAAATGTATTTTTTTACATCAATGTCAATAAATTTTAGTGTTGATATCCAAAGATTTTCCACGTCTGTTCTCAAGTTATCTCTAATCAGATATATTAGAGACTATTTAGATTGATGGAAGAACACATTGAGTAATTTTTATGTGGTATTGTAAATTTGACTTATTTTCCTCTATATGGGTAAAAATTTCAACGCGGTTTAACTTAATTCGCCGTGAGAAAATATTACATTTTATAACGTCGTATTAAGTATCAATATATTGTTGATGAACGTTAAAAAAATCATCCAATTCGGTTCACTGATTTCCGAGATATGACAGTTCAAAAATTAGTTGTCTAAATAATAGTGTTTTACTCAAACGGTTCTAACTTTGCGAAAAATAATTCAATCGAGCCCAAATTTGTAACAAAGATGCACATATAATAGGTTGACAAACAGTCAAAATTTGAGATTTTTTGATGCACTCTATGAAAAGTTACAGCATGTTGAATTTTTTTGTTGGATAAAAAAAGTTGACTATCCCAAACATTTTGGCCATCCCCTGTATTTCCGAAGAAATACTAGAAAAACTTCTACAAAAGTTGCTAGAAAAATTCTTGAGGTATTTCTGTAGAATTTCTAAGAAAAAATTTATGAATAAATTCCTTAAAAAATCAGTAGAGATATTCTTGGAGTTATCCTTAAAGAAAATGCTGTATAAATTTCTTATGAAATTCATGGAGCAATATCTGAAGGAAACGCTGTATGAACTCCTGCAGATATCTCTGGAGGAAAAGTTCCATGGAACCCTCTGAAACACCCATGAAACCAATTGATAGTCAACCAAGGAAATGCGCTAATTTGAAAACGCCATTGAAGATTTAATCAGAAATCTCTCCAGGAATTTCTAAAGCAATATTTTTTTTTGAAACTACTTATTTTCAAGGAATTAAGGAGGTATCTTAAAGAGTTTTTACATGAATTCTTCCAGGAATTCCTCCAGAGATAAGTTCAGAAATTGCTTCAGGTATTTTGACCAGGATTCTCCTCAGAAAATGTTGAAGCATTTCTACTGGGAATCTCCAAAGGTATCGTCAGAAATTCCTTCACATATTCATTCAACAATTCTTCCAACTATGTTAATACAATTTCTGTGAGAGCTTCTGAAAAAAAAATGCTGGAAACAATTCCAGCAGGAATTTCCGATGAAATCCCTGGATATATTTCTGACAGATTCACAGAAACAATTCCTAAAACGTCCTTGTAGGAGATTCTGCTCAATTCTGTAGGATGCACAAACCCGGAAGTGTGTAAGTCATATCATTATCCATTTCAGCCTGCAAAAAAGATTTCCTGGACAAATTCCTGGAGCAGGGAACCAAGGATTCCTGTAGCAATTATTGCAGGAGTACGTCATGCAACAAGCGTGGACGTGGACAGTATTATCTTTTGCCTTACTCATTCTGTTGGAGAAACACGAAAAAGAGCAAGATGGAGGACGAGGCCAGTCCCCATCTTCCATCCTTCTCTTCCTCGTGCTTGTTTAGGAGAGCGAGTAAGAAAAAAAAGCAGCCAACACTAGTAATTACAGCTGAGATTTTTTCCAAAAAATACTGCTATGATTCCTTCAGGGATTTCTAGAAAAACTGCTGCAGAAAATGATTTCCAATGTTCTCAGTAATTTCTGTTGGAAATTGCCTAGAGATTCCTTTAAGCACTCTCGCTGTCTCCCAGGAATAATGCTTGAATTTATTAAGAAATTTCTGACAGATTCCACCAGGAATTTTTGCTGGGATACCTCAGAAAGTTTCTGCTGGGTATCTTCTTGGAGGACTCCCAACAGTATTTACAGGAGAAATCCCAGCTGAAAATGCTTGAGAAACCCCAACAAGAATTCCTGAAGAAATCTTAGTAGGAATATCTGCTGACACCTGAAGAAAATTTCTAAAAGAACCCTTGAAAAAATCTCTACAAGAATTGTAGGACCGTAATCCGGGGTATCATTGATCAGCGGGGTAACATTGATCGGCTTGACCCACCTCATGAAATGTTCAAACAAGCATTTTACATTGAATCAGGTCCTGCTATCGAATGGTATATCGTAATCTGCTATCATTCAGCTATTAAATGACATGCAATTTATGAAAATTGAACTTCATAAACATTGAATTAAATCGCTTTTTCCATAACTGTGTTTCATAACGCTTTGAGATGCATTGTCAAACATTCATGCTTGGCGTGAATACTAGATACAATATGTGGTTCGAAATCACTGTATTACTTCAATATGATATCCTAGAGTTGGATTTAATAAACGAAACATTTATAAAAATGCTATTTTTCAGTAAAATATACGATTTATTAAAAGTCGGCTATCAATTCCTTAAGCCATTGCCTACCCTTAGGCGTTATTCGTGGTTTAGAGGATTTTAATCCTAAAATAACTTAAAAAGTACATAATTTGTAAGAATTTGGACAACATATTCGAAATCAGCGACCCCGAATTTAGTAAGTAAGGGTATTTTCAACACAATTGAACATTGATCACTGACATGATCAATGTTACCCCAAATCAACAAAATCAAAAATTAGATCAAAAAACCTATTTAAACATGTTTTAAAGTTTTACAATACTTTTTCGAGTAACTTAACACATACTCAGAGGGCCAGTACTTGTTTTAAAAATATAAAACATGTAACGTTTGCTGTACCAAGAGAATTATTCAAGAAAGATAGAAAATTCTGATCAATGTTACCCCGGAATACGGGACCAATTTCTATAGGAATTCCTTATGAAATCTCTGAAAGAATCCTTGGAGGAATCACAGAAAAAATATGGAAAGGAATCCTTGCAAAAAACTTTGAAACAATTCCAACAAGAATGTTTGGACTTTGGATGAATCCCACCAGGCACTTGTGGAGATTTCTCTAGAAATTTCTGCTGGGAGTGCTGAACAAATACCTTCAAGGATTCGTCCAGACATTTCTGCAAATATTCTTCCAAGAATTTTTATGGCATTACCACTAGAAACTCTGCTGCTGTAATGTATTCATTGTTTTTTTTTTTTAGAAATGTGTCGTTCCTGCTGAGAATCCTCTTGTGATTATTTTAGGAACTACTGCTGGTATTGCTCTAGACATTACTGACAGGAATCCTCCATGATTTTTTTGGGTTTCCTACTCAATATCTGCAGGGAATCTCCAGGGATCTCCAGTTAGCCTAGTGGTTATGGCCAAGGGCGTAGCCAGCTTCTCGGCCAGGGGGGAGGCGAGCACCCTTACTCTGAAAACCACTTTGCAGTAACAAGGAGTTCAAATACTTCATCATTTAAAAAAAAATAAAAGTGAAGTATGAAATATGGGTGATTAATAGGAATGGTTCAATGGAAGAATCATATATGATTATAATCCTGAGGAATTCCTTAAGATATTGCTTCAGGAATTTCTTAACAAATGCCATCATGAATTTGAATTTATCCAACAGTTTCTCCAGAAATTTCTTTAATATTTTTCCAGGTTATTTAAATGTAGATATTCCAGCAGAAATTAACTTCGGAAAACTTGCAGTAAATCCGTTGGGAATACCTTCAGAAATTTCTTCAATAATTCCTCCAGAAGTTTTATTACGAATTACACCATGCATTCTTTTGAGAATTTCCCCAGTAATTCTTTACAAATACCATTCTTAATTCCACCAGAAATCCATTTGAGAAGCTCCAGAAAATACTTTAAGAATTTCTCCGGGAATTCTTACAAAAATTCCAATCAATCTAAGATTCCTTTCCTTGAGGAATACCCTAAGAAATTTCTGGAGAAATTTCTTCGAAAAATCCATTAATGAATTCCTTCGGAATTACCGGAAAAGATTCTTTGAAAATTTCTAAAGGAATTCCTTTGGAAATTCCTGGAGGAATATCTTTGGAAGTTGCTAGAGGAATGCATTCGGAAATTTTTAAAGGAATCAATTATTAAATAATTTCAGGAATTAATTTCGAAAATCCTTGAGGAATTCCACCGTAAATTCCTTGATAAATTCTTCAGAAATTTATTGAGGAATTCCTCATTTCTAAAGCTCCTCAAGAAATTCCATAAGACATTCCTTCGAGAGTTCTTCTACGATTTCCTTTAGAAGATTCTTCGGGAATTCCTTGAGGAATTTCTTTGAAATAGATTTAGAATATTCCTTGAGCAACTTCTTCGGAGTTTTCGTGAGGAATTCTTCCGAAAATTCCTTGAGGAATACCTTCAAAAGTTCTTGGAGGAATTCATCCGGAAATTTCTGTGAGAATTCCTTCCCAAATTCCTGAAGCAATTCTTTCGAAAAAATTTAAAAAATTCCACTAAAAGTCTCATGAGATATCCCTTCTAAAATTCCATAAGGAATTTCTTTAAAAATCTTTCAAAACTTCCTTGAAAAAATATTTCGGAAATTCCTGAAGAAATGCTTTTTGTGATTTTTTATTTCCTAGAGGAACTCATTCGGCAATTCTTTGAATAATTCCTTTAAAAATGCCTTGATAAGGAAAATTCGGAAATTGTTAAAGGAGTTCGTTTGGAAATTTTTTTGGCATATGTATGAAATGTCTTATGGGATACCTCCGGAAATTTCGTAAGAAATTGTTTGATAAGTTCGTTGAGGATTTTTTTCGTTTTTTTTTAATAAATCTTTACGAAATTCCTCAAGGAATTCCAGCGAAAGATCCTTGAGAAGTTTCTTCGGAAATTCCTCAAGAAATTCCTTCAAAAATGTATTGCGGAGCTCCTACGAAAACTTGAGAAACTTTTTATTTTTTTTATTTTACTCGCCACTATCTCCCACACCAAAAAACTCGCACAGAGAGTTCCCTGGTAGTGGACGCAACTATCTAAACTCTATGCAGCAAAGAAAAAATTAAAAAAAAAAAACAAATATATAACAAAATTAATAGCAAGGAATTGATAGTGTTGGGTGTGACATCCCAGTGGAACCGATTGTTCCTTTTAAGGGAGCCACTTTCAACTAAAGTTTATACAAATATATTAAAGAATAATATTTAATTAAAGACTTGTTTGTGATAGGAGGTGCAAAATTTCTTAACCAAGAATGCTGGAAACATGCAATTTATAGTGTTGTTTTAATTTCTTTTTGAAAGTATGACGGTTAGTTATTTGTTTAAGCTCATCAGGGATTTTATTGTAAATTATAGGACCAACGATCGAAATTCTTTTTTGCCCGAGTGCGGTACAAGCTCTGCTTTGATGTAGATTATTGGGACGTCTCGTGGATAATCGATGAGAAATAGAAGGCATTTGAACATTGTGGTGAAAGTTATCTCTGTGAAGTGTATCATAAACAAATAAAGCTGTTTGCAATTCACACAGACCATTTATAGGAAGTATGGGGAATGTGTACTGTCAGAGTAAAGCTGTAAAGATGGGAATAAAAACGGTTTTCCAAAAACTATTTTCAAACATCTATTTTGGAGGGTTTGGAGCTTTTTTAAATGAGATTTGCAAGCACGACCCCACGCAATGATCAAATAGTTGAATGCTGAGTGGATATGGGCAAAATAAAATTTAAGCAGTATATTCTAACATTCCTTCAGAAACAAGTTTGGGGATTATGTGAGAAAATCCTAAGGAAATTTTTTGAGGACAACCGTCAACAATTTTAGGAGGAATTCATTCGGAAATTTTTGGAGGTATTTTAAGGCAAATCCATAAGAAATTTTTTTGGAAATTCCGGGAGGGATTTCTTTAGAAATTCGTAGAGGAATTCCTTCGGAAATTCAGGAGAAATTCCTTTGAAAATTCCAGGAGAAATTCCTTTGAAAATTCCTGGAGGAATTCCTACGGAAATTCCTGGACAAACTCCTCCGGAACCTCATGGAGGAATTCTTCGGGAAAATCCTGGAGGAATTCCCTCAGAAATTCTTGGAGGAATACTTTCGAGAATTCGTGGAGGATTTTCTTCGGGAATTCCTGGAGGAATTTCTTCGGAAATTTCTGGAGGAATTCCTTCGGAAATTCATGGAGGAATTCCTTCAGAAAATTCTTGAGCGATTCCTTCGCAAAAGTCCTGGAGGAATTCCTTCTGAAATTTATGGAGGAACTCCTTTGGAAATTCGTGAAGGAATTCCTGGAGAATTTCTTTCGAAAGTTCCTGGTGGAATTCCTTCGGACATTCATGAAAGAATTTCTTCGGAAATTCCGGCAGGAAATCCTTTGAAAATTCCAGGTGAAATTTCTTTGAAAATCCCTGGAGGAATTCCACCGGAAATTACTGAAGGAATTCCTTCGGAAATTCCAGGAAGAATTACTTCGGAAATTCCAGGAGGAATTCCTTCGGAAATTCCAGGAGGAATTCCTTCGGAAATTGGAGGATTTCCTCCGGAAATTTCTGAAGAAATTCATCCGAAAATTCATGGAGCAATTCTATCGAAAATTCATGGAGGGATTTCTTCGGACATTCATGAAGGAATTACTTCGGAAATTACAGGAGGATATCCTTTGAAAATTCCAAGAGGAATTCCCTTGAAAATTCCTGGAAGAATTCCTTCGGAAATTCCTGGAGGAATTCCTCCGGAAATTCCTAGAGTGATTCCTCCAGAAATTTGTGGAGGAATTTTTCCGAAATTTCCTGGAGGAATTTCTCCGGAAGTTCCTGGAGGATTTCCCTCCGAAATTCCTGGAGGAATTGCCACGGAAATTCGTGGAGGAATTCTCTCAGAAATATATGGAGGAATTCATTCGGAAAATCCTGAAGGCATTCCTTCGCAAAATTCCTGGTGGAATTACATCGGAAATTCATAAAGAAATTCCTTTGGAAATTTCCAGAGGAATTTCTCCTGGAATTTCCGACAGAATTTATCCTGGAATTTCTGAAGGAATTCTTCCTGGAATTAAAAAAAAATCCTTCAGGAATTTCCAAAAGAGTTTCTCCAGGAATTTCCGAAGGAATTTCCAAAGGAATTCCTCCAGGAATTTCCGATGGAATTCCTCCGGGAATTTTTAAAGAAATTCCTCCAAGAATTTCCGAAGGAATTCCTCCAGGAATTTCCGAAATAATTGCTCCACGAATTTCAGAAGGAATGCATCCAAGAGATTCCGAAGGGATTTCTCCAAGAATTTCCGAAGAAATTCCCTAAGAATTTCCGAAAGAATTCCTGCAGGAATTTCCAAAGGAATTCCTCCATGAATCTTCAAACGAATTCGTCCAGCAATTTCCGAAGGAATTTCTCCCGGAATTTCCGAAAGAATTCCTCCAGGAATTTTTGAAGGAATTCCTAACGGAATTTGTAAAGGAATTCCTCCATGAATTTTTGAGGGAATTCCTCTTGGAATTTCCAAAAATAAAATCCAAAAAGACTTTCCGAAAAAAAATCTCCAGAAATTTCCGAAGGAATACCTCCAGGAATTTCTGAAGGAATTCCTCCAGGCGTTTCCGAAAGAATACCTCCAGGAAATTATTCCAGCAATTTCCGAAGGAATTCCTCCTGGAATTTCCAAAGGAATTCGTCCAGTAATTTCCGAAGGAATTCTTCCAGGAATCGTAAAAAGCATTCCTCTGAGAAGTTTAGAATGATTTTTTTCCAGGAATGTCCTAAGGAATTCATCCAAGGATTTTCTCAGGAATTTCTCTATAGATTTCTGAAAGAATTCCTCCAGAAATTTCAGGAGGTATTCATCCAAGATTTTTCAAGGGAATTCCCCAAGGAATTTCCGAAGGAATTCCTCCAGAAATTTCCGAAGGAATTTCTTCAGGAATTTGCGAAGGGATTCCTCCAAGAATTTTGGAAGGAATTCCTTCAGGAATTTTTTAAGGAATTCCTCCAGGTTTTTTTTTAAGGAATTGCTTCAGGAATTTCCGAAGCAATCCCTCCCGGAATATCCGAAAGAATTCCTCCAGGAATTCCTAAAGAAATTCCTTCTGGAATTTCCGAATGAATTCCTCCAGGAATCTCCAAAGGAATTCGTCCAGCAATTTCCGAAGGAATTCCTTCCGGAATTTCTGAAAGAATTCGTCCAGAAATTTCCGAAAGTATTCATTAAAGATTTTTCGAAGGACCTCGCCAAGGAATTTTCGATGGAATTCCTCCAGCAATTTCCGAACGAAGTCCTACAGGAATTTCCGATGGAATTTCTCCAGAAATTTCCGAAGGAATTCTTCCAGGATTTTGCGAAGGGATTCCTCCAAGAATTTTGGAAGGAATTCCTCCAGGAATTGCCAATGGAATTCGTCCAGCAATTTCCGATGGAATTCCTTCTGGAATTTCCGAAAGAATTCCTCCAGGAATTCCTAAAGAAATTTCTCCTGAAATTTCCGAATGAATTCCTCCGGGAATCTCCGAAGGAACTCCTCCCGAAATTTCTGAAAGAATTCCTCCAGGATTTTTAAAGGAACTCCTAATGGAATTTCCGAAGGAATACCTCCCGGAATTTCCGAAAGAATTCCTTCAGGATTTTCCGAAGGAATTCTGCTAGGACGGTATTCCTCCAGGAATTTCAAAAAAAAAATCTAAAAAGAATTTCCGAAAAAAATCCTCCAGGAATTTCTGAAGGAATTCCTCCAGGAATTTCCGAAGGAATTCCTCCAGGAATTTCCAAAAGAACTCGTCCAGCAATTTCCGAAGGAATTTCAACAGTAATTGCCGAAGAAATTATTGCAGGAATTTCCGAAGGAATTCCTCCTGGAATTTCCAATGAAATTCGTCCAGCAATTTCCGAAGGCTAGGGGCAAGACACTGCAAACGAGAGCACCTCTGAGCAATTCTGAGTAACTCTTTTTATCTATGATCGACGAAATTTGTTGAAAGACATCCCTAAAACTGCAATTATCATTCAGCACACGCAACGCTTTTCAGTTTGACATTGGTGCTAGATCACACTTTAGTCTGAATGGTAGAAAATCTGAGGAACTCTGAGGAAATCTGAGCAACACTTCGAACACAGATTTCCTCTCGTTAGATCTGTCTTGCCCCTAGTCCGAAGGAATTCCTCCCGGAATTTCCGAAAAAATTCCTCCCGGAATTTCCGAAAGAATTCCTCCAGGAATTCCTCCTGGAATTCCAAAGGAATTCGTCCAGCAATTTCTGAAAAAAATCCTCCCGAAATTTCTGAAAGAATTCCTCCAGGAATCTCCGAAGGTACTCAAACAAGATTTTCCCAAGGAACTGCCCAAGGGATTTCCGAAGGAATTCCTCCAGGAATTTCCAAAGGAATTGCTCCAGGAATTTCCGAAGGAATCCTCCAGGAATTTCTTCAGGAATTTCCGATGGAATTCCTTCAGGAATTTCCGATGGAACTCTTCCAGGAATTTGCGAAGGGATTCCTCCAGGAATTTTGGATGGAATTCCTTCAGGAATTTCCAATGGAATTCCTCCAAGTATTTTCGAAGGAATACCCTCAGGAATTTTCGAAGATATTCCTCCAAGAGTTTCCGAAGGAATTCCTGCATATATTAAAAGAAAAATACGAGGATGCAGGAGAATTTTATTTTTACTAGTCAAAAACAGCTTTGATCATCTAAGTTTTTCGGTTAAGTTAGAATATAGTTGCTCGGCCAGGGGGGGGGGAGGCACGGCCCCCCGGTCCCCCCCCCTGGCTACGCCCTTGGTTATGGCTATGGATCGCCAATCTGCAGACGGCGGGTTCGATTCCCGTTCCGGTCAAGAAAATTTTCTCGACTCCCTGGGCATAGTGTATAATTTTACTTACCACACAATGTACAAATTCAGTCCTTCAATTTAATAACTGTGGAAGTGTTCTAAGAACACTAAGTTGAAGAGAGGCAGTCCATATTCCAATGCGAACGTCGAACCATAAAAA
This sequence comes from Aedes albopictus, assembly GCF_035046485.1. NCBI lineage: Eukaryota > Metazoa > Arthropoda > Insecta > Diptera > Culicidae > Aedes > Aedes albopictus. The sequence continues at coordinate 136,818,188 of NC_085137.1, forward strand.
AGAAGAAGAAGGGAATCTTCAGAGATCCTTCAGAGATCCCTCTGGTAATCCTTGAGAAAAAGCAAGAAATACGAAAAATTAGTAGGATTTCTTGAAGGAATCCCAGCAGTAAGTATTCGATTTCGAAGAGCAGAAGGAATCCCTGAAAAAGTCTTTGAAAGAATCATAGCAGGAAACCCTGAAGAACTTCAGGAGGACCAGGATTCCCAGGAGGAAATTCCGGAGGAATCCTAGAATGAGTTTTCGGAGTAACCCCAGCAAACATCCCTGAATCCCAAGTGAAATTGCGGGAGAAATGCTTCGAAAAATCCTCTTAAAAATTCTCCAGGAATATCTTATAGTATTCTGTTAGAAATTTCTGCTGGGATTCCTCCATAGATTTCTCCAAGGTTACCTCTGAAAATTGCTCCGGTGATTTCTTTAATTATTTCTTTAATTATTCCTCCAGAAATTCTTCTCAGGATATCCACAGCAACTCTTACTGGGATTTCTTCATGAACTAGTCGGGAGATTTCTCTAAGCATTATTACTGAGATTGTTCAAGCATTTTCAGATGGAATTTTCGCTGTTATTTCTCTAGGAGACCTCTTAGATTTTCTAGAGGATATCCAGCAGGAATTGCTTGAAGAATCCCAGCAATACGTCTTGAAGGGTTTCAACCATGAATGCCAGGAGAAATTTCAGGAGTATGCCAGGAGCAATTTCAATCATTAGAGAAATTCAGATGGAATCCCTAAAAAAAATCCCTATGTGAATGTCTACTTGAATCCATAGAGAAGTGACAGCAGGGATTGCTGGATGAACCTCAGCAATAATTTTTGAAGGGGTAATCTCAAAGGAATCGTTGAATTAATTCCTTTGGGCGAATCTTTGGAAGTACCACATGCGGAACTTTTAGAAGAAACACAGCAGGCATCCTTGGAGAATTTACAAGCGAAATTAGTGCTAGAATCTTTTGAAAAATGCCTGTAGAAACCACATAAAGAATAGGCTTGGAGAAATTCTTGAAGGCTCTCTTCAGGAATTCCTCTAGCAATTCGCAGACAAATGCCAAGGAGGAATTCATGGAGACACTTTGAAAAAAGTCTAGGCCTGATGGAAAACTCTTTATGTGACACTTCTTCAGTGATTGTTCCAGAGATTTCCGCTGAACCATAGCCAGTTTTCTTGGTGCATTCCACCAGAAATTCCTGAGCAAATTTCCAGCAGCATTACTGTAGCAGTTCCCTGTAAGAATTCCTGAAGAATAATCAAGTGAACTACCAACTAGAATTACTGGATAAAATGTATTAAAAAAATCTGTCCGCTTGTAGCAGACAATTTTGAAGTAATATCTGAAGGAATCACAGCTGTTTTTTTTTTTGTAGGATCCAAGTATAGTCGCCATTAGTGTAATAATTTCTGGAGAAATCCTAGTATTACTCCAAGAAAGTCTCTATTTTTCCTTCTGTGATTCCTACATGGATAATTCCAAGGACTCTACCACTTGGCGCTTAAGGACAAACGTCTTGAAACCCCGCTTCAACAGTGCATCAAAACTTCAAACGCACAAATCTCACGAAGCAAGCTTCAAACAACAGTGCATTTTATTATTCTATTCTTGCTCACTTGTAATAAGCTTAAAATAAGAAGATCAGGTGCGCTGGTTTTGTTTACGAAGAGATTTGTGCACTCAAAATCGTGAGTAGATGCCAAAGTCGGCCATTGTGGCGGCCATTTTGGGATTCTAACAAGTCTGTCCTTAAGAGACGTGCGAAAATGATGTTGCTCGCGAGGTGAGAGACGGCCTTTTTCTTCTTGCGAAACCAGATAAAGTCCCGTAGGCTGCAAACGAAGACAAATCTCGCTCTGATTCTTTCGGTCACTTTTTACCGTCATGCAACGTGGACGTGGATATAGTGAAGCGAATAAAATACAGCAAGTAGCGGTGGCCTTATCACGTATTTCGAATGTCAGAGGAACGACAAGCTTAAACTTTATTCAGCAGAGAACCAGGAAGGGGTAGACCGTGCACATGTTGGCTTCTGCGCTTGAGGAGGACCTAAGGACTCTCAACGTTCACAGCGACTGGAAGCGATGGGCCCAGGACCGAGATTAGTGAGCGCGATTGCTTCATTTGGCATAGACAATGGTTTCCCAAACTGTGGGTCGCAACCCCCCAGGGGGGTCGCAAGCCTTCATCCAGGGGGTCGCGAGGGACAGTCGAACACAGACACTGTAACAGACAACATATGAGAGAATTTCTATGGTGGGTCGCGAAAAGTACGTCTGCTGGCCAAAGGGGGTCGCGCACCTGAAAGTTTGGGACACTATGGCATAAACTCAGCGTTTCCAGTTATAACCCATCATGTAAAGTAGTATATTATTTGGGATCGAATCCCACTCCCGTCATACTCACAAAATGTGGGTTTCTCCTTCGGAAGGGAGGTAAAACGTGGGTCCCGAGATGAACTAGCCTAAGGTTAAAAATCTCGTTAATACAGAAAAAAAAATAACTAGTTTCGTAGTGTGTATGTCGAAAGAAATAATTCCAAAAAAATTTTCCATCGTGGAACTAGGTACAATTCGATTATTGAAGATAGAGATCTAAACGCACGGCGCTGGAACAAAACTACACTGTAAAAACCAACCTTTCTAAATGAGACCAAGATAGGGCTTCAAGAGCTTTCCACATCACATTTCAATGTTCCCCATAGTACTTTATTCTCGAAAACGCTAGCTAGAACCACACACGGCTGAGAGGGCAGTTCGATTGAGCTCAGGTGGCCCAGGTGAAGACGTTTATCATTCTCCCAAGATTTTTTACGAGCCGATCGAAAAACAACGAAAATCAACCGGGTTGGCTTGATAAGATGGATGGATGGGTCGCTGGGCGCATGCGAGCATGCTTGCTGAACAGGGAGAGTAGCGATCGTCAAACGTCACACGACGGGAATCCCTCAGCTGGGACATGACGGGTATGGACGCACGAAGTGGGATGCGGAGGAAATAAAATGATCAGATAATAAACTGAAACAAATGTAAGTTAATAAATTAGTTTGTTTGTTTTGGCGTCTCTTTGCTTCGGTGATGGTGGAGTTTGATGGACCTGATGTGTTTCAAGCAGGTATGGATTGGCTGTCTCCGATGCCCAGTTGTAATCAATAAACAAACGAGTGTTTATTTTTCATGGATCTTCTTTGTTTCGGGACCATAGGGACGATGCTTTGAAAGTACATTTATCACAAAATTTATTCGGAGCCTTCGCTAGGTTTCTATATTATAAGAATTTTCATTTATTCATCAAGTTTAAAGTGCTGCGTTTTTAAGTTGTATTTCTTCCTATGCTTGACTTGATGTCCCAACTTGGACAAACTATACTATATATTCTGACATTACTGAGAGTTTTCCTTATCAAAATCCTCGACCAGGAAACGATTCCATCACTTTTTAGCATGATCGTGGTGAATACCATCCATGTATTAGACACATCAGTCTATGCAAAGAAGGAAGAGTGAAAAGCTCAATTTAGGTTTTTGTGTATTTTCTTTACCAATAAATCGACTTATTGACACACCGAAGCGCCACAAACCCTCGTTGCCCACAAAAAAGAACAGGTTATCCGTTTTAAGCACCCATCCACGCTTCCACAAATCATCCCGTTTGATTGAGCGCATTGTGATCGCTCGGGTCAAATCGAGACCAATAGTGATTCCTAGAACTCCTTCTCCTCCAGCCTGGAGTCGCTCCGTTGTTGCTTCTTGCCGGGCAGTGAAAAATGAGATCAATCAACGAAAGTTTTGTTCCAGCTCCGGCTGACTTATTACTAACATCTCAAACTTATATGTTTTGTTCCACCAAGGGCGCTCTCTGGCTCGCGGCGCAAGGTGGCATCCATCGATTCGTTGACGCGGGTTCCAGCGCGCGATGGGATCAAATTCGTTGACCCGTCCGAAAGCTAAGTGATTAAACGCCACCACCCAACAACATACAGCGAGCGGACAAAAGCATACGAAGCTGAGGGAATCCGGGTGCCACCGACCATCTCAACGGCTCTCAGGATCAGAAAGTGCAGGCGTTGAGCTGTGGAAAATGATTGGGAGGACGACACGGGACGAAACAGTGGAGAATCGTGCAACCTCAATAATTCATCATTAATTTCAACATTTCAAAATAATCCTTTGCACCATGTTGTGAGTGGATGAAATTTATTTCTCACACTCCAACACTACCCGATGATTGCGAGATGGCTGGTAATTCTCTGTCTCGGAAATGATGTCCCATTTAGCCGTTTGGAACTGCGGTAACCGGGATGGATTTATTTCGTTGGATAATGACAATGTAACAAAGTTGCAGCTTCAAGCATTGGAGATTGTCCGTCATTGGGTGTGGCTCTCAATGCGACACTCAAAGGCACGTTTTAGACAACGTTGTCAAATTAGACGAAAATCGTCAAGAAAAAAAAACAAACTTTTGAGATATCGGCCATTTCAATAACTTGCACAGCTTTTTGTAGAACTGTTAGTGTGGACTCTTCAGATTGGAAGGTATACTGGGCCTTCGCCCAGTCAACTAGGCGATCATACAATCCAGCGTATGCGTGAACTACCCTTGCAGGGTTTGTTGCACTTGAGCTCGAGAATCATTTCACCGATACGAGAACGTTGGCTTCAAGATCTACGATCCTGGCACCGCTCCTCATCATCTTCAAGGCTTCCCAGTACTAAGACTCGCCTGCATTGAGCACGAGCGCGTCACCCTTCTCACACTTGACACCTGTCCTCCTGCCTTGGCTTGGCTTGGCGTCCCTAAGCTCTTGTGCCTCCTCTTTCGTCCTCTCCAATTTCTTCTCCAATCTATTAAGGCTGAAGGCATTTCATTCCTTTATTTAGACTTACATTACAATTCAAAAGCTGAGTCAACACAACTCTCCACAACTCACCACAACTCTCAGTTCGAGACTGCAATCCGCTATCCTCAGCCGCGTACTATCATTGCCAGATCGTTCCGCTCCTAGTTCGCCCATCTCGTACGCTGCCCTCCAGGTCTCCTTGCACCATCCGAATCTCTTGCGAACACCAGCTTTGCAGGGATGTTGTTTGCTACTCCAATCGATCCGGGACGGGACGGCCTTTTCAGGTCCCTCCTTTACTGAACGCTTAGCTGGAATCCGACTTGCCGACATTACTGCCCTTCAGGGCTAACAACCACCAAGCCATACGAGTGCCGCCTGATAGCTCCTCACCTGACGGCTGCCTCGTACGCTTCTATAATTACGAAACGTAAAGAACCGCGCCTGACGTGCCCTTCGGGCTACTCGCTAATGAAAAGCCTCCGTCTGAGTAGATTTCGGCATCTTCAGCTTCACGGGCTCTGCCCCTGCCGCATTTGTCATGATCCTGCTTGGCCGCTACTGTTGACTTACGAAGCCTCAAGGAAGTTACCCTGTATGGTGGACCGTAGTGTTATTCTAAGCTGGCAGCTGGAAGCTACGCGGAAGCTTCTCTCCAACCCTCTAAATGTTCTACACTCGTTAAACAACTGTCGACCTGGTCCATTTGGATTTCTTCCGAACACATTTTTTGGAGCGATGCTATCGAGCATTCTTGCAGCATGCCCTGCCCATCGTATTCTTCTAGCTTTGTTTAGCTTTTTCGCATTTTTTGTACACTTGGATCAAGTCGTGATTCATGCGTCTGCGCCACACTCCATTTTCTTTTTTCCCACAGCGAATTGACCGCAGCACTTTGCGCTAGAAAACTCCGAGAGCTTTTCGGTCTACCTCCTTTAACGTCCACGCCTCGTGATCGTAGAGGGAAACCGGCGGATCAGCGTCTAAAATAATAGCTTTAATTAATTAAAAACCAGGCCATACTAATCTAGAGCCATGTAGTTTCACATATTAGATGAAATAAGTTCATATATGTATATGATGATATTGTAGAAAAATGTTTAATCAGATATGAAACTTAACGACCTGTAGTTTGAAAGTTCTGATTGTCTTCAGCATTGGGCGCCGTCTTGTAAAGTTGATTTATTTATTTATTTATTTCATTACAATTATTCGCGTAGCATAAGGCTGAAAGCCTTTTTTATCACTACACCATGATTATTATCTATGATATTATTTATCGAATTCATGTTCCTGAGGTTTCCTATCATCTATTGCTGATTTATGTTGCCAAATGTTGCTTAAGATCCCTTTTAAAGTTATATATCGTTGTATTAGATTTAATATTGAGGGGTCATTGGTTCCAATATACAACGCATCTTGCGAACAGTGATTAACTATAATAAGCAGACAGATGTTGAGGAATGAGGTAGTTTTTATTTCTATCGCTTCTCATTGGATTCAGTTTGCTGAACAAATAGCCTGGCTTTTTGGAAAGTATTATTTTACACAAGGTGACACATGATCTAAATTTGTAAAAATGCGAAAAACTAAAACCAATAAGATGACTATGCAAATGGGAAACTCTGGAATATCTAGTTAGTTTAAAAACATATCTCACGCATGCATTTAGCGCGAGTCTTAATTTATCAATGGAAGAAATCAAAGCATTTGCTATAAGAAAATCTCCAAACACGAAATGCGGCAATATCAATGATTTAAACAGTTTTAATTTAGTACTCGTACTGAAATGCCTGGTTGTCATATTTAGTTTCTTCAAACATCCATAAATCTTTCCACATTGGGCATTGATGTGGTCATCCTAACTCAAGCTGCTTGTAAAAGTTATCCTCAAGTTAGAAACTTTATCAACAAATTCAATTTGTTCGCCATGACATGGCTTATCTAGGTAAAATAGGACAATTGAACTAATTTGAATATTTTTCAAAGTTTTTCTAGGGATAAAAGTTGACCCGTGCATTGCCTTTCTGCGACGCCGTGTATTGCTAGGGTCTAGGAGCAAAATGTGTTTGGTGATCATCAGGTTCATCAGTCTTGAAACTAGTGTTGAGGCCAATGAGCTTGAACAATTTGAACAAAAATTACTGCTTTTTTCAACAAAAAATGACGCATAAGCATATTGACACCAATTACTAACATAATGAAAATAACTTTTTGACATAACATTTTAATAGAGTTGAAACTACATTTTTCGTTTGACAAGGCAAATCGCAAAATACACTGCAAATTTTGTTTACTGGTATTCAGCAAACTTTGCTGATTTGCTGATTTCATTCAGCAATGCGAATTTACTGAATATCAGCAATTATTTTTCAACTTGCTGAACCATCCAGCAATTTTGACAGTTGATCAGCAACGTTGTGCTGAAATTCAGCAAAAAATTTGCTGAAATTCAGCGATTTATTTTGCTGATTTTTTTTGTGCTGGAAGCGTTTCAAAAAATTTGGTGTGTAGTAACACTATCTAAATTTGGAATCTACGACAAATAACTGTTAAATTGACGAGAACCTAACTGACTACATAGACCTTACTACAAAAACATATTTTCACACTTTCTACTGCAACCTTCCGAGTCAGTTTGCAACAGTGTCTTCTTGGATGCCACCCCATCCGTGTACTGCTTCAAAAGGATTAAGTTCTTTCCTATCCAAGGCCTAGTTTAGAGGCTTCAGCACTATTCAGCGACCGGGGAGTAACCTTTCAAAAAAAAAGAAAGTTGATTTTATTTCATTATTGGATACTTAATCGTTTGAAAGTATTTCATGTTTGAATTCAATGTTTTAAACCTATGTTTCAATAAATTTCGCGGTATTATTTGCATTATTGCGTCTCAAGTCTAGTCCAATTCCTATCCCCAACCTATACCTTTACCCTTCCGATGGTGTCCATGTGGTCCGCACGGACTATTACGGCCATTACCCCTCCTTGATATTCGGCTTTGGATGGACTTGCGCTCTTATTGCCCCACCAAATGCTGCAAAATGAAAATGAAAAATGTAATTCACTTTTGCATTTTTTCCTGCCGCATACTGTACGAGGATTTGCGCCCTGACTTGCTCAGTTGTTACTTTTGATATTTTGATGTCTACAGCGTAGCTTTACTCCAGCATTGTAGTAACAGTAGCGTTCCTTCTGCGTGCATCGGTCTTGGGCAATCCTCCAGTTTCGTAGATTTGTGCCTTCAGTCACATAGCGATTAAAAAAAAAAATAGGACGAGCTTTGGTTGGAGGCTCGCTGTTTCATTTATGCATGCGTGAGCAATACGAAACTCTAGTAGCAACTTCCACTACTACTACTGATTGTTCCTATTCGGCCTTGGCTTCATATTCCAGATATTCCAGATAAATGTGAGATTATTTTTATCACACATTTTTTAAGGTCCGCAAGTGGAAGGGTAGAAATCCACTCGTTGTATCAGACGGGAAATATCTTAATACAGTAATCCGGGGTATCATTGATCAGCGGGGTAACATTGATCGGCTTGACCCGCCTCATGAAATGTTCAAACAAGCATTTTCCATTGAATCAGTTTCTACTATGGAATGGTATATCGTAATCTGCTATCATTTAGCTATTAAATGACATGCAATTTATGAAAATTAAATTTCATAAACATTGATTTAAATCGATTTTTCCATAACTGTGTTTCGTAACGCAATGAGATACACTGTCAAACATTCATGCTTGGCGTGAATAAGGTACACCGGGGCAAGTTGAAACGGGTGGGGCAAGATGAAACAGCGGGTTAACATGATGTTTTCTAATGATGATAAACAGTTTGATCGCCATAACACATAGTTTTTGATTCAAACAATCTTTTAGCGAAGGACAAATTTCCAAATTGTATTAAAATCTTTTTCAAAACTTCGTGTTTCATCTTGCCCCACCCGTTTCAACTTGCCCCGGTGTACCTTACTAGAAACAATATGAGGTTCGAAATCACTGTATTACTCCAATATGATATACTAGAGTTTTTTTTTTTTTTTATACCTCCCCTGTTGGGGAAATTAAGCCACTGCGTCCAATAGGCTGAACTTTGTGGCATAAATATACTAGAGTTGGATTTAATTAACGAAACTTTTATGAAAATACTATTTTTCAGTGAAATATACGATTTATTGAAAGTTGTCTATCAATTCCTTAAGCCATTGCCTACCTTTAGGCGTTATTCGTGGTTTAGAGGATTTTAATCCTAAAATAACTTAAAAAGTACATTATTTGAATGAATTTGGACAACATATTCGAAATCAGCGACCCCGAATTTAGTAAGTAAAGGTATTTTCAACACAAATGAACATTAATCACTGACATGATCAATGTTACCCCAAATCAACACAATCAGAATTTAGATTTAAAAACCTATTTAAACATGTTTTAAAGTTTTACAATAATTTTTCAAGTAGCTTAGCACAAACTCAGAGGGTCAGTACTTCTTTTAAAAATATAAAACATTTGCTTTAACAAGAGAATCATTCAAGAAAGATAGAAAATTCTGATCAATGTTACCCCGGATTACGGTATGTGCTTACCTTTGCCATAGCTTATCAGATAGAAACAACAAGATGTAGACTATCAATAACGAGCCCCTATAGCACTAGAAAAGGAATAATTAGGCAAAAGTGCAAGTTTCAATTTCATTCCACTTACGAGTTGAATTTTTTTTTCTCGTTTTGTGTACGACGAAGGCAACCACACCAAAGCATCAACTTGCCGAATTATTCTTCATCGCCGTTCAATTTTCACTTCACCAGGTTTACTTGTTGGTTCAACAATTCACATCTCACAAAAGCTCTGTGGCACTTCAAAGTTGGGTTTCACTGCTGCGGATTGCAGCAAAATCTGTTCAATTAACCATCAAGCAGTCGCGTCTCACACCAGCTTCAGCGACACCATGCTGACGTTGTGCACCATAAGCGTGAATTTTCCATCGGTAAAATGTTAACAACAAGTTATCTTCTCACGGACAGGATGCAAGCAAATATGTGTTTGGATTGTCTGCATACCACAGAGAAATATTTTCGAGTTGCACTGTAATGGCGTATTGTGATCGAGTGGGCGAACATATTTAAAGAAATAATTTGGTTGGTCTAAAGCTACATCCATCTCAATTAAAAAGCTTCCTGTTCAATCAGACTTTGAACACATGATTTGATTTGGTTTTCAAAAGATTTGATCGACTTTACGAATAAACTACTATATACATATTGTACACCTAAAAGTCTACATTATGCCTTCCATGTCTAACTGAAGTTCTTTCAGTAATTATTTAACCGGTTTGTTTAAATATATTCAAAAAGAAATGTCCGGAGGAATTTAAGAAGGAATTCCTACAGGAATTCCTGGTGTATTCCCTAAATAAATTTCCACAGGAATCCCTGGGAGATTTCCGAAAGAGTCTTCCCTGGGTAAATTCCTGAGAAGGGTCCCTTAGAGACAAGTCTGAACCTTCTAGAATCCCTGGAGGAATTATTGTAATAATTCCTGATGAAATCACTAAGTATGCTCATGAAAAAACTGCTGGAGGGATTCTCAAAGGAATCTCTTTAATATCTTGAGCCAACTTCTTGGAGAAATTCCAAAGATTTCTGAAGAAATCGCTATACAAATTTAGAAATGTGATCCCTGGTGAAGTTACCGAATAAATCCTAATGAAAATTCTCAAAACAATCGGTGGAGGGTACTCTTGAGGCATTCCCAAAGGAATTTCAAATTTTTGGAAGAATTCCTGAAGGACTTTCTGAACATTCTCAAAACATCCCTGGAAAATCTCCTAGAGGAATCTTTGTAGGAGTTTCTCAAGAAATCCTTCTTGAAGGATACCTCGAAGAAAAAAAAATCTCAAGATATATTTCTGAAAGAGTCGTAGGTCAGATTTCAGAAGGAATTTCTTTGCAGAAGTGGGATAAGTTTGACCGGGAAACCATGTTCTGACATTATGTGACAAAGCTCATTTCTTTGCACTGAATCGTACGCTGCTTTAAAATCAATGAACAGATGGTCAGTCTGCAAGTTATGTTCCGGAAATGTATCTAGGATCATCCGCAGGTTAAACATTTGCTTCGTCATTGATCGGTCTCAGTCTTTTGAACTTGTAGATTGGGCATATGAGGCGATCCAACCAGCTGGTAGGCAATTCTTCATCCTCCCAAATCTTTACATTGATCTGGTGGATTTATTGATGTAACTGCTCGCTTTCGTGCTTAAGAAATTCGACCGGGATCTCGTCCTTCCCAGCAGCCTTGCTGTTTTTCAGCTCCTTAAGGACCTTCTTAGCCTCATCCAGTGTTGGTGGTTCCACTGCTTGACCGTATCCATTATGGTAATCATGTTTCTGGGTGCTTTTTCATTGCTACCCCATTCAACAAATCTTCGAAGTGCTCCTTCCAACTGACTGCCATTATTGTTTTGTCTTTCATGGTGGGCACTGACGCAGTCTTGTGCCACTTACCATTGACAGTTGCATATCGTTCCTGTCCATGCTTTCCAGCGCTTCAGCAATCCCACTCTCTTCGCGCTGCCTTTTTTAATGCGGTGGATTCGTTTTGATGTTGCTCTTGCCACCCTGTAACGCTCCCTGTTGAGCCGGGTATCGGCCACAATCATTCGACTTCTGACGGCATTCTATTCGTTCGTCAGTCGTTGGAACTCCTCGTCGAACAAGCCATCACGTTGCCGTCACTGACCGGTACCAATCACCTATTGCGCTGTTGTTGTCACTGCTTCATGTATAAGCCCCCATAAACTGTTGACATCTCCAGATTCGTTGGTTTCTCCTATCCTCTCATCCAGCTTCTAATGGTACTGTGCAACAACCCCTTCGGCTGACAATCGTTGGATATTGAAACGCATTGTTCTGTTGTTTCTTGAGCTCGTGACGCTGGATAATCGTGACCGGATTTTTGCAGCTTCAAGATAAATTTCGGTGATGATACGTCTTCATATTTCACGGCTCATATTATAGTCAACGATATTCCAATCTAGCATACACTCGAGGAATTCCACGGAGTCATGTCAGTCGATCCTGAGCGACCATTTCAAAAATATCTGAAACTTTGCACAGTTTTTCAATTTCATCTAAATCGCCATTTTTCGATATCAAACCTTCATATTCACTCACGACTAACTTTTCAAAAGGGTGTATGCGAAAATAGTTCAAAAATATTCTAAAAGCTGTACAGCAAAAACGGATTGTTCGATTGTTATGAATTTTTCAGCAAAGTTAGATAACTAAATGATGATTCCTTAGAAAATATACACTGTAAAAAATTTCTTTTTTTACTATAAAAAAATATGATCTTTGTCACAAAAACTCAAATATCTCAGAACCCTATCTTTTTACCAACGTCAATTTTTTAGGGAAAATGGCCCATTATATCAGCTATCTACCATAAAATTTTGGTGATGGTAAACTGATAAACAAAAAAGTTATGACATTTCAAACATTTCACAATTTTTACATTTAGTTACAAAAAAAAATTTTTTTCTGTGTAAATTATTTCGAGAACTATATTTTGATGCTGATTTTATTGTAAAGGCTACCGGATGAATTAAACAAGTAGTTTTCATGATATTTTTGTTTGATTATTTATAATTACTATAGTATCTATTTGAACCTTAGACGCGATCCAGTGTTGTGATCAAAAATATTGAGATTGTCATACTTTTTATTGTACGTGACTGGTGAAAAAATCCCTTGATAGTGTTGAAAAGCTGTTGATCATAAGAAAAATGGAATTAAACTTATTTTGAAGACGAAAGCTGCATAATAAAAGTTTTATATATACGCGTATACGTCTAGTTGATCTGCAAAAAAATACCTCTTAGAGAACAGACTTTATGATCGGAAAAATGCGAGTAACTTCAACAACAACAAATGCATGAGAGGTACATACCACAGACAAACAGACGAAACGCCTAGAATAATATTCGTGAAAATCCATCGCCCAGTTCCCACTACCACCACCTGGTGGAAATGTTTCACGAAACACTGCGTTGTGCAATATCGTCATCAGAAGGCGCTAGTGTGAAACGTCAAACGCAAAGAAAAACGATGGGCACTCTTCTGGTTATGAAAGCCACAACCAAGATTCAAAATGATCGTTAAAGGCGTGGTCAATGAAAATTTCGTCAGTGTTACGTTTGTTTGTCTGTATACATACCATGAAAATGCTCACGAAAAAGCAAAAAAAATACTACCGCTATGGATATTAAAAATTTTATAGTAAATTTTTTCTTCGTCCAAGCAAACAACACCAAACTAGTCAGTTAAAACTAATAAGTGATTTTGTTTATTATAATCTAACGAACAACATGAACAGTCGCTTTCTCAAAGGTCTTCAACTCAACGCTCTCTTGTAGACCGTTTGTGAAAAAAAAAATGTTCAAAAGAGTTACGAAATCTCATAGATAAACTGAAAGAGACTGGTTATGCCCAAATTGAATACAAATTTACGCATTTGCACGTCCTGCCGTCTAGACTTTGACAAACGATCCATCTGTATATCATCGGTAAAGCAGGGCGCAGGAAGTTCGAAAACGACAACAACTGAGAAATTGCCAGAAGTGCTAAGTGCAGAGAGTCATGCCACCGTACCATCAGCGACATCTGTTTAAACAATTTAATCACCCCTTTTTTCAAAAATGCTTTGAAATATACTTCAACATCTATACCCATTTCAATATTTTTAATGTTGCAAAACACGCTTTCAACATTCATCTTGAAGAAGAGGGAAAACACTTGTCCTCAAATGTAACAGCAAATTAATCAATAAACGACTAATGCGCGGAGGGCGTGATAAAATCGGAACAGTACTGTACATATAATATACATAATACATAATAAAAACAGATTGTTTTACTCACGCAAGGCCATTAACAATAAAATCAGCATCAAACTGCGCTTTCCGGCCGAAATAATTTACACTAAAAAAAAATTATTACTAAATGTGAAAATTGTGGAATGTTTGAATTGTCATAACTTTTTTGTTTATTAGTTTATCATCACCAAATTTTTATGGTAGATTGCTAATACAATGGACCGTTTTCCCTAAAAAATTACATTGGTAAAAAGATAGGGTTTTGAGATATTTGAGTTTTTGTGACAAAAATGATATTTTTTAATGTTAAAAAAAGATTTTTTTTCACAGTGTACATTTTCTTAGGAATCACCATTTAGTTATCTAACTTTGCTGAACAATAAAATCTGCATCTAACTGCGATTTCTGACCGAAATTATTTACACAGAAAAAAAATATTTACCAAATGTGAAAATTGTGAAATGTTTGAAATGTTATAACTTTTTTGTTTATTAGTTTACCATCACCAAATTTTTATGGTAGATTGCTAATACAATGGACCGTCTTCCCTAAAAAAATTACGTTGGTAAAAAGATAGGGTTTTGAGATATTTGAGTTTTTGTGACAAAAATGATATTTTTTAATGTTAAAAAAGATGTTTTTTCACAGTGTATATTTTCTTAGGAATCACCATTTAGTTATCTAACTTTGCTGAAAAATTTATAGCAATCGAACGAACCATTTTGGCTGTGCAGATTTTTGAATATTTTTGAACCATTTTCACATACACCCTTTTGAAAAGTTAGTCGTGATTCAAAATAAAAATTTGATATCGGAAAATGACGATTTAGATGGAACTTAAAAACTGTGCAAAGTTTCAGTTCAATAGAAAATCATGAATTAAAAAATTTCCTTAATTTTGATGCTGTTGCTTGGAATCGCTCACTCAGCCAAATAAACATAAGATTTTTATAAGGCCCAACTTATGAAATGGCCTTTAAACAATTCATAATGATCCGAATGAATTTCATAAGGCCACTCTATGAAGTAAAATCGTCTCACAGTTTGGCTTTTATACTTGTTTGGCAAAATGATATTCTCAAGCGTCGGTAGACGTGTGGATAAAATACGAGCTCAGTGATCCCGACGTTCGTGGATCTAATCCAGTCTGCATTATTTTAAGATTTTTTGCTCTTTTCATAAGTCTATCTTATGAAATTTGTCATTACAAGAACGAACAATTTTCATAATGTATTCTTATGACATCCATAATTTTATGTTATGGCAAATTTTCATAAGGTATTTCGATGAATTTCGTTGGTTTCGCTGAGTGTTGGGCACAAACACGGGTGTGTTGTGGATTGACATCTAAGCCGAAAGAGAGATGGTTCTTGAAACAAGGAATGTTCATGGTGAGGGCGCGGGTTCAGTTTGGCTTTCTATTACGCAGAATTATTGCCGGTTCTGTGGCTTAGTTGGTTAAAGCACCGGTTAAAGCGAATACGGGGTCGTGGGTTCGAATCCCACCAGAACGCAGTTTTTTTTTTTTTTTTTCAAAAAATCATCTCTCAATTTGTCAATTAGCAACATTCTGTGCCCTCTAACTACA
Source organism: Aedes albopictus (assembly GCF_035046485.1). Taxonomy (NCBI): domain Eukaryota; kingdom Metazoa; phylum Arthropoda; class Insecta; order Diptera; family Culicidae; genus Aedes; species Aedes albopictus. The sequence goes on from NC_085137.1 coordinate 136,833,484, forward strand.
AGTTTTCCTGCATACCAGCTGGCTTGTTAGTTTTCAGCTGGTGAATGACATGTTTAACTTCCATGAGCGTGAAAGTTGGATCATTTCCGTTTTCTGCTGCTGATGTTGTCGTTTCCTCTAGCTTTGGTCCACCGTGCCGATGTTCTCCGCGCCGTTCAGGTACTCATCATAGTGCTGCTTCCACCCTTCAATTTCCTCACGCTCGTTGTCATGAGACTCCCGTCCTTATCCTTGTAAATTTAGGTTTGCTCCGCGGATGCAGCCCTTGCGGTATGCGTTGAGCGTCTAGTAGAACTTCCTGTTTTCTTGAGAATGTTACGGGCAGTTCCATTTCCTCACTTCTTCTAGATGGAGTTTCTTCTTCTTATTCTTATGAATTTCACATTTTTCCTATTTTCCTTAGAATTATTGGTTTTCACCATGCATCAAATATTCGAGGAACTCCTTCACTGCAGTGCTCTGTCATCATTGTTTTATATGTCTTTAAATTGTTTTCCCGGTCTTTGTACATTACTTAGGAAAGTAATTCTCTCATCTAGATGTAGTTTCAATTTGTAGCCATTCTTCACGTATACGTAACATTCACACATTATCACCCAGCCAAATGCACATCAGAGCTATCATCTTCGTTGAAATACAGGTAATGATCACGACGACTCCCACAGCCTTACCCAACCTCACCTGAAGCCCACCCGACTTCCCCTGCGCACCACACCGATTGCAATCAGCGTCGTCCATAATAAACATCAACATTTGCGGATAATGAAGCCACCTCGCGCCTAGCTAATGATGACAACGTTAACGGGCCATGTGCGGCGCGGAGATGGTGACGCTTGATGACGAACAGCGAAAACAACAACAGTAGGTAACGGCGCGTCAACAATGGAACGTCAAAAAATATATTACAACTTTTTTCCTATCCTGTCAACGATCTCCACCTGTTGATGAGTATGTGAGCTAAAAATTAGCTTTTCGCACAGCTTGCTACGGACCGATTCCGGTCAGTCAGTCAGCATTCAGTAAGCGAGCGCACTCCCCGTGGGGTCGGAAAATTAACAGTATTCAGCTCATCAAAGTGGGTGGCAGCCTGCCTTTCTTGCCCGTAGAATGCATTCGTTTTTTTTTTCGAAATTCTGAAATTTCTATGAATTCATCCACGGTGCAAAACGGTGAGTCGATAAGGAGAGCGTCCAACATAGCTCTGGTCCTCAAAAGTTCCTACCTCATGCTTCCACGGGTCAAGCGATGACAAAGACCACCAGCACATACGAGGCGGTTGAATTCGTGTACTTGGGCTCACTGGTGACCGCCGACAACGACATCAGCGGAGAAATTCAGAGACGTATTATGGCAAGAAATCGAGCTTCCTTTGGACTCCACTGAAATCTACGATCAAACAAAGCTCGCTGTCACACGAAGTTGACTATCTACAAAACGCTGATTTGACTGGTAGTCCTCTATGGGCAGGAATCATAAATCCAACGTGCAGAAGATCAACGCGTCTTTGGAGTTTTCGAACGGAAGGTGTCGCGTACCATCTACGGCGAAGTGCCGATGGAAGACGGGAATTGGAAAAGGCGAATGAACCACAAGCTGCATCAGCTGCTGAGAGAACCAACCATCGTCCATACCGTGAAAATCGGGAGGCTACGGTGGGCGGGTCACGTCATCAGGATGTTGGATAGCAACCCGACTAAAATGGTTCTCGAGAGTCATCCGACCGGAACAAGAAGACGTGGTGCGCAGCAAATTAGATGGGTCGATCAAGTAGAGGACGATCATTTAGACCATATATATTGTCGCAAAAACCTTAATCCTCGCAACAGCCCTCTTCGACGCCATTGCGTCGTCGTCGCTCATCACTTCCGATTAACTAGGGCTGCAGATCCACGGAATTAGCTACATAAATTATTGAATTTTATGATTTTCCGTTACGCTTTGATAACCGCGCGTTAGTTATAGGAAGGTTTGCCCTGCTTCATACCAAGATATCTATGGATAATTTTTAAACAGTTTTTTTTAATACCACCAGGTACAAATGAGGGAAGGATGTAACCTCCGCGCATCGAGGCCCACCACCGGGGTCTAACTAGAGATGAGTTCGTTATTTTATGCATGGGTGTGTGGGATTTTATTTCCTTCGTCGCGCTGTGGCCACTCCGGTTGTTCACTGATAGTTAACGAACTAACAGCGAACCATTAACACTTTCCTCATTATGATAGTGGTAATTAATGAGCCCGGGTTGGGTTAAGCGCCGTGCAAATCAGGCACACCGATCTCCTCCGGTCGTAAAATCGGTAACGAGATGCTCACTGGTAGGAGGCAGACAACATGCTGTAATATTTCATAGAAAGCTTCAGAATTTGGGGTTTTTCATTCTGACTGTTTGTTGATAAATTATCATGCACAAGCTTGGTGCTCAATCTCATCGAACACGGTCACCAAAGCTGTCGACCAAACCTGTTCCACCCAAACAAAAAAAAAAGTTGCGCAAATTTAATCTCCATATCCGCAAAACCATATCGAACAATTTATAAATCAAAAGTCGCACAACATTTGCGGTTTTGGCATTCCGGTGCACCGGAGCCAATCAACAGATTATAAGCCACGCCACACACAAAATCCCCCTCGCGACTCCATTCGTCCCAACTGCTGCTGCTGCAACGCTATCGTATTGTGCATTTATCGTTGTCTCGTTGTCGTTTTTGCTGCGGCTGCCTCCGGGGCCAACCGTGGCTTTGTCCACCGTTCCACACCATTCTAGAGCGGAGGCTCAGTTTCAACAAATATCGAAAATCATCATCAATAATTTTTATTAATATGTTTTTTAACTAATGAGGATGATATATGTTTGTTTTCATTAATTACAAAATGATTAATGACCGCCGGTTGTGGAATCGCGCTGTGCGACGACGAACCCTCGGCTTTGTGTTGCTTTTCCATTCGTTTGGCTGCTTTTGTCGTTCTATGCTCGCACTGGCTCAGCATCAACCAGGTATACAGGGGATGACCAAAATGTTTGGGATAGGCAACTTTTTTTCTCCCACAAAAAAATTCAACATGCTGTAACTTTTCATAGAGTGCATCAAAAAATCTCAATTGCCATTCAATTATTTCACTATTAGCGAACGTCCATAAATTACGTCACGGAAAAAAATGCTCATTTTCAACACCACCTACCCCTTATGTCACACTGTTTGTATGAGACCTCTAAAATATATATATATGTATAGGTCGTCATACTTTGCTGAACCCCCCCCCCCCTCCTTCTTAAAAGCGTGACGTAATTTATGGACGTTTCCTTTCGTCTGTTGCACCTCGTAATATTACGAGTATCTCTATGTGTTGCTAGTTGTGTGTCTACTGGCTCCAATGTATTTTGAAGGGGTCGCAGTATCTGTATATCTCTAGATATTTTTTTGTAGCGAAAACACGCAAAAAATAATATACGCTACTCTTAGAGCATCTTCGTGCATTTCTGATAACTTAAAAACATTCACTTGGTGATCTATGTCATCCAAACTATTCTGGATTTAAGACCTTAAAGCTCTACAAGCTCTACTCTTATATCTCTTTACCTTATCGGTGTGAATCTTTCATGATTATTTCTGTCGTATCTTATTATATTACGAGAATATCTATGTGTTGTTATTTATGCGTCCACTAGCATACAAATGATCTTCATATTTAGTATTTCGAAGAATGGATCATAGACCTGTTCACTTTGAAACTTTTTTTCTCCGATTCTCCGTGACACATCAAATTATCAATCCACATGTAAAACCAAGTCTTCAGTCCAAAATTGAGCCAAATTGAAGAAAATTTAAAGGTGTATCAAATCGATTTTGTGTTTTTTTAGCCGTTTTCACAGAATTTTACTCAGAAATTCACAAAATTGCTCCAAAAAGATGCCGGAGATACCGTTAAGATATAGTTAGAACAATACTCTACAATTTTGCCGAAGACACTACGGTGTTAAAATTGCGTATTTCGAAGTTATTCAACAATTTTAGTTAAAAAATCACGAAAAAACACTAAATTTTTACGATTTTACATATAAAAGTCATGTAATTTGACATTGTTTTAGGTGACTAAATTAATTAGCGATTACTCCTTTGTGTAACGAACATTTCGTTCATACATCGTTTTTGTATAGGAATTCGTTTTCATTGACTAATTATCAAAAGTATGTCACGTTGATACTAAAAATCGCACAGAGTTACCAGCACGAATTAAAACAAAGTTACCCATGATTAAGACGTCATGCCATCGTATTCTAATGTCTTTAGATTTAAGTATCAGAAATGGTGCAGATGTTAAGGCTCGAGCTTGCGGATCAGAAGGTCCCAGGTTCAAGCTCAAATACATGATAAACTTTTTTTTTCTTTCTTTGTAGCAGTTAGGATGATGGATCTGCCATGACTTACACGCAATCTCCCAAAGAATAATGATCGGGACCTGCCAATTAAGCCCATTTGAGGACTAGCTAGATATTTAGTTTATACTTGTTGACAATAAATCGTGTCGACGATATCAGCTGGGCGAAATATTGACCATCTGTTTGATAATGATCAATTTAGCTAAAACAATTCAATACGATGATGGAACTGCTTCTGGATGCAACATTTTACAGACAACTGTGGGTGGAGCTTACTTGTTATCTATCTACCCACAAATCAGCACAACTACACGATGAAGGGAAACTTCATTCTCACCATCCACTACGGTTCCGAAACAATGCTATGATTCCAAATTGCAAAGAGATGCAGTGCGTAGTTTCATTAACTTATAGCAGGATCGAGACGCAAAAAAATGCTATTCCAGACTCGAACCTTGAATCTTTGAATCCACAATCTCGTGCTCAACCAACTGCATCAAATTTAAACTGATGCAGATGGGACAAAGAAGTGTAATGACGTTTAAATCATGGGTAACTTTGTTTTATTTTATGCTGGCAACTCTGTACAATTTTTAGTCTCAACGTGACAAACTTTTGATAATTAGTCAATGAAAACGAATTTCTACACTAAAATGATGTATGGACGAAATGTTCGTAACACATAGGAGCAATAGCTCATAAAATTAGTCACCTAAAACAATGTAAAATTACATGACTTTTACATGAAAAATCGTAGAATTATTGTATTTTTTGGTGATTTTCTTACGAAAATTGTTGAATAACTTCGAAATACGCAATTTAAACACCGTAGTGTCTTCGGCAAAGTTGTAGAGTATTGTTCTAACTATATTTTAACGGTATTTTCGGTTCCTTTTTGGTGCAATTTTCTGGATATTGAAGTACATTTTCGTGAAAATGCTCGAAAAAACACAAAATTGATTTGATACACCTCTAAACCTTTATCAATTTGGCTCAATTTTGGACTGAAGCCTTGTTTTTGCATGTGGATTGATAATTTGATGTGACACGGGTAGGTCAAAAAAAGTGAACAGGTCTAATGTATATCTAACCACGGGATTTTTTTTAAGTACCCCAAGATTTCCTCCAGCATTTGTGGTCAGGGTGCAAAATGTTCAAAGTCATTGACTGAAAACAACACGAATTTGATTATTTCTGCACTCAATATTCAAAACAAACATTTTCATTTTCGCTCTTCCTTTTCACACAGTCAGTCATTTCGTGGTCATTGAATATGAAGCCGATCGAGAAACATCTTCATAATTACCTACGTTTATGGGTACGATTCCCACTAAAAACGCTCCACGACAATCAAATGGGACAAGATCTGTGTAAAGTACCATCAAATGTAATCGAAACGGATATATTTTATCAGCAATTTAACACTATGGAACTTGTTTACAAATATTCATTGACTTTCATTCAGTTGACAAATAATGACTATCGAGCAGCTGACTATGAATATGCAGGCGAGTGAATGAAAATTGCCACCCGGTGAACTACAGCGCGTCTGCTTGAAAATTATGTGCACTGTTTGTGGTAGAGTACCCCCAGGATTTCTCTGATAATTTCTCCATTATTGCTCCGGAAATCACTGCATAAATACTCTGGAAATTCCCTCCAGGACCCCTACTCCAGGTGTTCTCCAAGAAGTTTTCCAGCAACAATGCATGCTTCTCTTCAGAATTCTAAAATCACTAGGCATTCCTCCAGAAGTTTCTCCGGAATTATTTTCAGCAGCTGTTCTGAATTTTTTCCAGGAGTTTCTCAGGAATTACTCCGAACGAAACTTTCAAAAAATCCTGCAGAATTTCCTCGGGAATTCCTCCAGGAGTTCCCCGGGATTTCTCCAGGAGTTCTCTGAAAACTTCTTCAGGTAATTTTCCCAAGAGTTCCTCTAGAAATTTCTCCTGAAATTCGTCCAAGATTCCCCCAAGATTCCTCCAGCAATACCTGCAGGACTTTCTTTAGGAATAACTGCTTATTCTAGGAATTCCTCCACAGTGTCCTCCAGAAATTGTTCCCGGAATTCCTCCAGCAATTCCTACAAAGGTTCTTCCAGGAATTCCTCATAGGGATTCCTCCTCAAATTCTTCACGGGATTTATTTTGTCATTTTTCCAGGAATTGTACAAGAAATTCCACCACGAATTCTTCCATGGGTGCCTCCAGAGATTTTTCCAGTGATTCAACCAGGAATTCATTTTCCAGGGATTCAACCAAGAAGTCATTTTCCAGGGATTGCTCCTGTAATTTTTACAGGGATTTCTCCATGAAACCCTGCATGAATTCTGCTAGAAAATCCTACAGAGATTTCACCAGAAATTCCTCTTAGGATTCCTCAATCATGTGATGTTGAACATTGTCATATTGTCCATCACGAGAAAACATTTCCTGTAGCGCTACGACATCGACCCCGGCTCTTAAGTAAATTGATAAGTTTGCGGGTGCTCCCGACGAAGTTGACTGATTGACAATTTCACGTACCTACCACTACTAAGTGGACTTGCAATCGCGAGTCCTTTTTATTCGCTGAGGTCGTTGCCATTGATATCCTTTCCAATTGTCTTTTACTGGCTTACCATGTGGAGCAGACGCTTGCGGCTTGCAGAAGTCAGTAGTCCTCGAATGCTACAAGAATTCGAGCTTCTCACTGTATCTCTTTTTATCTGAAGTGCCAACTGCAAAGCCGTTCATAATGTATTATCAACTGACCTTGGTTCGTTCCCCGACATTTTCCGTTGAATTTCTCGCTTCCTTGCTTTAGTTGCTTATAAGTAAAAACTGTTGCGTTTTCGTCGTGGATATTTACCATGTTCAACGCTTCTACTAATCGCTTTCCCAAGCATCCCGTGTGTCATATGAGAGCTACGGCAGCGCAAATGGTGGTTGTATGACAAAATGAGCACAATGCTATAATTACGTCATATTAACTTCTATACAACCAAAACTTTCGCTGCCGTAACTCTTGTATGACATGTGTGTTACAATTGTGTGTTACAAATTACATAATCACATTGTAAGAATAATAAGTGTTGTGTTCCGTCTCGCGTCGCGTCTTATTAGTGTTGTCGAGGTTCTTACGTTAGCGCAAATCCCAAGAATTGAAGTGACATGTGTGTTGCTTGGGTTTCAATTAACTCATATTGGAGCTTGGACGTCAATTTATTTCCCAGAGGATGTAGCAAAATTCCTTCAGCTGCAGATGAGCGATTTTATTCCTAATTATCGTTAATTTGTCGATTGACTTCTTGGCTAACAAATCATCGGGAACTTTACACGATACATCTGAAATACTCATAGGAGACGAGCCTCTTAAGTAAAGATTCATCTGACATGACATGCCCAAAAACTTGGTGGATTATTCAGCACCTGCAGCCTTGAAGCTTCGAGGTAGACTTGAACGCCCAACTTTCAGGATTCGTAATCGGTTCCGGAAAATTGCGGGATTCCTTGAACGGCTGCGACTTCCAACTTTCCATTCCGCATTTTGTTTGACCATCATCTGCATATTGAAGGCATCTGACTGCGCATAAGCCGGATCTTTCAACAATAGAACAACTGAAGGGGACTTGAACACGTATCAGTTAGAAAGTCCTTCAATATGCTATTGGAAAACTATGCTGAGGACCGTAGAAGATCAATGAACTACAATCAAGGACGTCTGTATCGCCACTGACGAGTGTAATCTGCGTGCAGAAAGCAGAGAAAAATGATCAGAGAAAACAGCGGATCTCAGATGACACAGGCGAGCGAAATTCCGAGGAGCCAAAGCCAGCCACATCGATCAGTTCAGTGGTGCTTGGCTCTCTAAATGAATGTGATGGATGAATAAAAATGAGTGGACAGTCTCCATAGTCGACTCTCAAACATTAGAAACATTCAAACGTTAGAAACATTCGTGATATTTGGGATGTCATCATGTAATTTCTAAAGCAAAACATATAATTCACTGCATTTAATATAATCATTGTGTGTGTAGTTTATTTGCTTGAATTCGTCTATACAACATCGATTTCGTTTATCAAATACATTTATTTGCTTCCACTGTGTCATATCATATAGCGTTCCGATTTATTTTTCCAAAGCAAATTTGATTATGTAATTTTGAAACATATCCCGCTATTAAACATTAAATCCAGATCCATTTGCATTTTTATTTCATCTCATAAGTAGGTAGGTTGTGTGAAAAATTTGATTACAATTTCCTTCTGTTTAAATCGTTCTTATCCCCGTGTGTTTTATGATTAATCTATTTCCCTTTCGTTTGCTAAATTTTCCGTTAAAACATTATGATCACATATGTACAAAACACAAAAATACGATTAAACATTTATTATCCAGTGTGTGTGTCGCTTTCGCTATTTCTTCAACATTCTAAGATACATTTGCATTTTTCCTCTCTTAACTCTATACATATGCGTACAATAGATAAATGTGTCTAAGTCCCGCCCTTGCTCCAGGAAAGTAGCATATTGTTGGCATTGTTTTCCATGTTTAGTAAAAGTACGTTCGTTTAACTATAAAACAGCTAAGTTTGTTTGCATTTGAGAGCGTTTTTTTAAGTGTATAGTGGGCTTTTTTTTTATTGTTCTGTTGTCTTCTCCCAACTTGGTGATGCGTTTCGATCTGAATGATATCTACAGGAGATCCTGCTGTTTGCAGCTCTGAATTCCGAACATTTGTTCAGTACTTTTTTATTTTTCGTGTGATTAGTGATGAAAACAGATCGAACAAAGATTGCAACATTACTTCGAACGCTACGCGATCCGAATGAATAAGATGTGTCGATGAGAGAGAGTAATAAATAACTACGTTTGTCCTACGTGTGTGTGTGTGTGTGTTTGTGTGATTTTATGTATTGATGTATTGATGACTATTTACAGGTGAGTCACACTTGAGTGAGATTCTAAAGTGAAGTTGCGAGATTAGGTTCTAGTACCAGTAGCTCTGCTAATACTGTGTCGTGATATTTCTTGTTTTTCTTTCGATTTGATCACTCAGAAATCCTTGCTTCTTTTTTACAGTAGAGATTCGGGCAAGCCTCTGTTTGGTTTTGAGCAGAGCATTGATGTAACATCATACGATTTATCATGATTTTATTTATTCTTGATCGGTCGATTTTCGCGTTATGCCAAATATCCTTCATTTCATGCTATCGTTGTATCATGAAAAATGATTGCATACTTTCAGGCGCATTGTTTGCATAGTTACATACAATTACTACATGCAAGAAACGCCCGAAAGTATGCATGTAGTATTCTAAGCCGCGTTTCATCTAATGATTCATAATGAAAAAAAAAATGATAATTCGTACGACTGACCAACAACACCCTGACTTTGGGTTCTTGGCCTCTGCATTTTAGTTTGAAGGACTCCTCGGAGAGGGCGATTGATGCGGTAATGAGGCAGACGGAGGCATGCCTTGCGGCTGGTGGTGGTGAGCTTGCGGGATCTGGTAAGGGCTGAAGCGGGTGAAGTGTTTGGCTCGCAGGTCTGGTGAGGGTGATCCGGCCGAGCTGGCCGGACTGGTCATGGTCTGAGCCGGCGGAGGTGGTGTAGTCCTGGGCGGAGGAGGAGGAGGAGCGGCAGCGGCTGCTGCTGCAGCTGCGGCGGCAGCGTTTGGAAGGAAGCCCGGTGGGAATTGTTGAGGCCACTGGCTTTGCCAGAGATGCCCGAGGTTTAGCGCTCCAAGGTTCGGTCGCTGGTACATTTGCGGTATCAGGAGGTCTCCGTAGGGGGCAGCACGTCCCCACATCTGCAGGTGCTGACGGGCTTTTTCCAGCAAGGCGGCTTGAGCGCCGTCCGGATCAGGAGTGGCCCCAAACTGCGCCATCAACGGGTCCGGGAAGAGCCGCAGCGGTGAGCGGAGGTGTTGCTCGAGCAATAGTGCATCCATGGGATCCCTGGAATAACAGAAATGGAAAAAAATGTTCAATGTATAATGTTGGTTGATCTGAGTCGGGGCGTTTTCTGTTTTTCTTAGTTCTAGTGAAGCAATTATAAAATGATAATGAGACGAAGAGTAATGGCAACGCGAAGCTCAAGCGGATGGAATCAGCGAGTTGTGAAAGAAGTGTACGGCACGCAAGCATACATTCCGCGGTCCGCCGCGTTCCGTTTGCGAATGGAAAAAGCTCAAAGTAGGCGGAGCAGTCTGTTGGCAACAGCTATGACTACTACGATGATGACGGGATGATTGATCGGAGGACATGGTTCAGCTGCGAGCGGGCGTGCACGATACGAAAGCTACTATGATCTACATGCTAGACCGGTTACCATGGAACCGTCGAACTCATCTGAACGTTTTTGGTACGCCAAGTGGCATAATTTCACGACTAAAATTAATTTATAATCTATTCGCTTCCTCGATAAAGAGAGCAATTTATCTCAAACTTCATATTAATCAATAATCTCCAACCCAAGGCAAACCTCGCATCATATCGGCAAGAAATCCTTACGTTGCACTTCCACGTTGCAATCCAGAGCACCAACTCCTGCCGGAATCACGCGATCAAAAAACACAGCAAACCCACTAGCGTTGATAGCCCCTTCCCTCATCTCATCGGGCGAGGGAGACCGCCAACAGCCTCCTCAATCCTCTCTGATGTCCGAGACCCACTAATTTGTTGTACACGAGGTGTGAAGAAATCTGCCCTGATGATGCACCACCACCGCTCCGGTTCGTTTATGCTTGAGCCGCCGCCTCATCATCATCATCTTCGCCATCATCATCATCATCAACACCACCACGGACGGTCAGCAGATCACCGCCGCCAAACCGAGCCAAAAGGAAGGCAGAAGCAACCACAACTCGGAGGGAGCGGGCCGAAACGCGTCACCTCTGTTTATCAAGGGTTGTATGAACCGCCGAAGGTAACATCTTCGCAATGTATCGCTTGCTGTATACATTACGGCTTTTCTGTTGAAGCTACCATGTAACGCTTAGATGTTGATGCACATTTGTAATGTTCCATTGTTCAGATAGCGTCATTTAATAACATTTGTATATCACTTTCGGTAAAATCAACTTGCGTTCCGAAACAACTGTTTCTGCTGAGGCGCATTTCACCCCGAATCCCTCGGAACTCCCCACCGCAAGCAGCAACTGCATGGCCGAAGTGCATCCAAGAGGAAAAAGCCTTTAATCAGCGAATCACCATCGGAAAGTGTTGCACACACTTGTGCTCTGCGCGCTCTTGGCTTGCTTGGAGCTGAGGTTGCCGCTTTTGTCTTTAGGCAGGCCCTTCCACGTTCGCTTACCGGACCAGACAGGCAGGCAACGTGTGCACTGTGCAGTGCCAACATCAGCACTACCACCACCACAAAAAATGAAGGGAGCACCGCATCCATTTTCACCCATAAGCTCTTCTTCCAGTTGTTCCGGGTCGGAACCCTTCATCGGAGCGCTTTCAGCCGACCTTCAACACCTTCCTCGGTCGGAAGAGGGCTGGCAGGTAAAGGCATACAGGAAGGGAATGCAGAGAAGCTTTCGGCTGCTACTTGCCGGGGATGATTGGCTAGGGCGGTGCAAGTAGAGCATTCCGGTGATGATAAGAACCCAGCTCGGGTTTTGTTGGGATAGGAAGAAAAGAGGAAAATCGATATTCCAACTCTTGAAAAAGCAGGTTGAAGTGAGTTTCTGATGGAAGATAGAGTTTGTCAATGAAATCTTTTCGCGTGGATTTCCAAAACTTTCAATAAAGCAGGTCCTATTAGTCATGTAACTACATTTGAACAAAAATGTTAGATCAATTAAAAATTGAATGACCCCTTAAAGATATGGGTTTTTAAAATTGAGTTTGATTGATCACCCATAGTTGCAACTACAGTATTGTCAGATCACCTACATGTTCACTAAGAACCAATGAGATAACAGCATGGATCCACGCAGGCCTCTCCAGTGTGTAAGTGACGACCGTCACGTACTCCTGGAATATGCGCTCTTTTTACATCATCCAGTAAATAATATTCTGAAGTGCTCAACGGAAGATCAAACTGGCAACACTGTTCACTCGCACAACACTCACAGTAAACTAACAGTATCGCCATCTGTGATTTTATAATGAAAATATTAATGCCCGACACGGCTATTGTGTTATGCAGATCTTATTGAGATCCCTAGCCTCTGCCTGGCAACTCCAATCCCTACTACTCCGCGGTACAGGCTGGAAACAGCGAGCAACCTCAGGGATGATCGGGCTTTGGTCGAAGGCCGACTGGGAGGGGAGTTTGCTTCTGCAAACCTGAGCATCTGTTCTCCACGAGGAGCGACTCACGACAGTTCAAGTGCCAGGGAAGGACTCTAAGCTCAACTGTGCACTATGATCCTCGAGAAATCAGGAAGTTGATGGCCGGCCCTGCAAGCATAACAGAAAATCAGCAACAGAACCCTACGAATTGAGTCCAACGGTATCGACCCTAGCGACTTGCGATTAGAATCTCGGTACGTGGAACTACCGATCTCCCAACTTCATTTGGAGCACCCGTTAACTCGCCGACAGGATCAATGGTGCTGCAAACGTTTAGAGGTAATCATACCATCTACCAGAGTCGTGGCAACACATGCGAGCTGGAAACATCGTTATAGGCAAAATGCAGAAGCGCGTGATCGGTAATAGGACAGATTGGTGAAGTACTAGATTTGTAGTAATGAGCTGAATTTTAGTATGGTGAGAAGGCCGATTCTCCGTTTCTGCAATGAAATGGTTCAAAAAGCGTGGGTATTATGATTTCTTGCCTAATTTAATGCTGTTTGAGCAAAACTTTGAGTAACCGTGTTGTTGTTTTCTCCATTTCTTGCAACATAAACAACAAAGTTATCCAAAGTTTTGCTCAAACAGCATTAAATTAGACAAAGAATCACAATACCCACGCTTTTTGAACCATTTCTTTGCAGAAACAGAGAATTGACCTTCTCACCATACAAAAATTCAGCTCATTACTTCAATTCTAGTACTACACCGAACGTGCCCCATTGGCTGATCGACGAAAAGATATACAAGTTGTAGTTCAGGGTCCGATACTGCAACTTCAGCATCATCAACGTACACAGTCCACACTCCGGAAGCTCCGATAATGGCTAGGACGCGTTCTACGCGAAGCTCGAACGCAAATACGATCGCTGCCTAAGCCACTACGTCAAGATCGATCATCATAAGAGACTTGACCGCTCAGGTTGGTCAGGAGGAGGGATTCAGACCGACGAATGGAATGTTCAGTGCCCTACAGCTGACTTACGAAAGCGGCCTACGACTCATCCATTTCGTCGCTTCCAAGAACATGGTCATACGTAGCACTTTTCCTAACACTGCCCTTCTTGCCGTTACACCTGGAGATCACAACAGCAGGCGGAAACCCACTTCCCACTTCGGAAACCCAACTTCGACAATATCTACGTCAGGATCAATCGTGGTAACACCAACTGTGACCTGGTTAAACAACGCCCAAAGTTCTCCGTTATACCGGCGACCGCCACGGTACCACCTAGAGCGACCTGAAGCAACGAGATGTCGCCTCGTCATACGTACAGAAGCGCAAGGTAACGTTGACAGCCGAGGGTGATCCCGTTGTGCTCCCATTACAGGACTGCTGGAGCATAGATAAGACAGCCACCAACGACTCAACCGAGAGCATCATCGGATAGAAGGAACGGTGTCGACGTAACGAATGCCTCGACAAGGAGTGCAGAGCGATTTTGGAGACGAAGAACTCACCGCGGACGGTAGTGCTACAGCAAGGAACCCGGCAGAACGTGGAAGTAGAGTACCAAGACTTGTGGGAGAAGTTAAACTAGTTGTGACCCTACAGGTGGACCAAAACCTCTTCTGTGGCCATTAAGACTATCCCCACCAGTGCGTAGTAAGTCAGTGAGTAATAGCGTTTTCGCACCGCGTATTCACATCATCGTTGGTAAAATACTATCTTATCTCCCCACCGGCTGTTGATTCGTTATAGTACTTCATATAGTATACAAAGCACATAGAGATGGAAATTTCCCGTAGTATGGAATAAAAGACTTGCTCTGTCATCGAGATACTCTAAGCCCATGGTAGTTCCTCAAGTGTTCTGTTCAATTGCTTTTGATTCCAGTGACGACGAAAACAAATCGCGGACATTCTCCGGAAAAATCGGAACCAATCCTCGAGGAGGAATCATTGAAGGAATCTCTGGAGGATTTCATGTAAGAATTCCTTTAAAATTTAGAATTCAGAGAGAAACTCTAAAGGACTTCCTGATGAACTTCCTGGAAAAACACCTGGTACAATCACTGAAGGAATTACCGGAGAAACCATTGAAGGAACTCCTGGAGGAATATCCCTGACGGAGCGCCTTGGAAATCACAAAAAAAGTCCATCAAAGCGATTCGGATAAACTTCATGAGGAATTCCCTGAGGAAGTTCCTGGGGGAGTCCTTCAAGAAAGTCTAGAAAAATCCTCAGGGAACGCCAGGCGACGTCCCTCAAAGGATTCCAGGAGGTATTTCTGAAGGAATTCCGTGTAAAATTCCTCCGTGTAGAATTCCCTGAAGGAATGCCAGGCAAAATTCTTGATGGTATTTATGGAAAAATCCCGGAAGGAGTTTAAATTAGGGTATGTCGTGCAAAGACACTGAAAAAGTCAGAACAGAACTGTGTACTAGAGTGGGTCAACGTTGTATGGAGAAACTTTAAATTTGATCGTATCAACCCGGAACAAAGCTTTTTCAATCTATATTAGCATCCAAAACAACTGAGCAAAATTTGGGATCGATTGGTTGCGTCCCCGTATTCCGCTTTGCGTTTGAAATTTGTATGGAAGTTAGTATGGGAAAACTTACTTTTTTGCATTTTACTCATAAGTTGAATTCTTTTGTTCAATACCATGTAAATAATGACGTTAAAGTAAAGCCTAGGATATGCCGAGAAACTTTGCCGAAGACCGCAAAGTGCTCCGACGCTTGTGGAAAAAGTTATTCGCCTGGTAACTTGGGCCAAAAATTGAGATTTTATTATTGATGTTATTCCTTTACATGTTAAATGTTAAGCACCACCGGGTAATCTGTACGTTATAACTTTTTTCACAAGTGTCGGATCACTTTGCGGTCTTGGGCAAAGTTTTTCGGCATATCCTAGGCTATACTTTACCGTCATTGGTTAGATTGTTTTAGTCGAAAAATTTTAACTTATGAGAAAAATGCAAAAAAGCACGTTTTTCCATATTAAATTCCATACAAATTTCAATCGCAATGTGGAATACGGGGAAGCAACCAATCGCTCCCAAATTTTGCACAGTTACTTTGGACGCTAAAATGAATCAAAAAAGCTTTGTTCCAAAAAATCGACTTTGTTGACCCAGTCTACTGTGTACCCATATTACATTGTACTACAGCCTAAAATTCCTTAAAACAGCCAACATTTT
Organism: Aedes albopictus; assembly: GCF_035046485.1. NCBI lineage: Eukaryota > Metazoa > Arthropoda > Insecta > Diptera > Culicidae > Aedes > Aedes albopictus. The sequence continues at coordinate 136,849,301 of NC_085137.1, forward strand.
GGATATCTTAGCCGCCATGTTGGACAATCTGGTCGCCAGTTTTGGACTCTATACGTTTTCCCCATACCAATTTATCCCTATACTGAATGATGGTAACTTTTTTTTTATCTGTATTAACGAGAATTTCAGCCCTACACTAGTTCATCTCGGGACCCACACTTTACTTCCCTTCCGAAGGAAGAACTCACATTTTGCGAGTTTGTCGGGAGTGGGATTCGATCCCAGGTCCTCGGCGTGATAGTCAAATGTTCTAACCATCACACCAGGTCCGCTCCACTATGATGGTAACTGTTTCAAGGAGTTTTTGGCTCTAAACTAAAATTCTTTGAAACAGACGCCATCTTCAATTTTAGACCCCCATCTTGCATATGAGCGATTCCAAGCAACAGCATCAAAATTAAGGAAATTTTTTAATTCATGATTTTCTATTGAACTGAAACTTTGCACAGTTTTTAAGTTCCATCTAAATCGTCATTTTCCGATATCAAATTTTTATTTTGAATCACGACTAACTTTTCAAAAGGGTGTATGTGAAAATGGTTCAAAAATATTCAAAAATCTGCACAGCCAAAATGGTTCGTTCGATTGCTATAAATTTTTCAGCAAAGTTAGATAACTAAATGGTGATTCCTAAGAAAATATACACTGTGAAAAAACATCTTTTTTAACATTAAAAAATATCATTTTTGTCACAAAAACTCAAATATCTCAAAACCCTATCTTTTTACCAACGTAATTTTTTTAGGGAAGACGGTCCATTGTATTAGCAATCTACCATAAAAATTTGGTGATGGTAAACTAATAAACAAAAAAGTTATAACATTTCAAACATTTCACAATTTTCACATTTGGTAAATATTTTTTTTCTGTGTAAATAATTTCGGTCAGAAATCGCAGTTAGATGCAGATTTTATTGTTCAGCAAAGTTAGATAACTAAATGGTGATTCCTAAGAAAATGTACACTGTGAAAAAAAAATCTTTTTTTAACATTAAAAAATATCATTTTTGTCACAAAAACTCAAATATCTCAAAACCCTATCTTTTTACCAATGTAATTTTTTAGGGAAAACGGTCCATTGTATTAGCAATCTACCATAAAAATTTGGTGATGATAAACTAATAAACAAAAAAGTTATGACAATTCAAACATTCCACAATTTTCACATTTAGTAATAATTTTTTTTTAGTGTAAATTATTTCGGCCGGAAAGCGCAGTTTGATGCTGATTTTATTGTTAATGGCCTTGCGTGAGTAAAACAATCTGTTTTTATTATGTATTATGTATATTATATGTACAGTACTGTTCCGATTTTATCACGCCCTCCGCGCATTAGTCGTTTATTGATTAATTTGCTGTTACATTTGAGGACAAGTGTTTTCCCTCTTCTTCAAGATGAATGTTGAAAGCGTGTTTTGCAACATTAAAAATATTGAAATGGGTATAGATGTTGAAGTATATTTCAAAGCATTTTTGAAAAAAGGGGTGATTAAATTGTTTAAACAGATGTCGCTGATGGTACGGTGGCATGACTCTCTGCACTTAGCACTTCTGGCAATTTCTCAGTTGTTGTCGTTTTCGAACTTCCTGCGCCCTGCTTTACCGATGATATACAGATGGCTCGTTTGTCAAAGTCTAGACGGCAGGACGTGCAAATGCGTAAATTTGTATTCAATTTGGGCATAACCAGTCTCTTTCAGTTTATCTATGAGATTTCGTAACTCTTTTGAACATTTTTTTTTTCACAAACGGTCTACAAGAGAGCGTTGAGTTGAAGACCTTTGAGAAAGCGACTGTTCATGTTGTTCGTTAGATTATAATAAACAAAATCACTTATTAGTTTTAACTGACTAGTTTGGTGTTGTTTGCTTGGACGAAGAAAAAATTTACTATAAAATTTTTAATATCCATAGCGGTAGTATTTTTTTTGCTTTTTCGTGAGCATTTTCATGGTATGTATACAGACAAACAAACGTAACACTGACGAAATTTTCATTGACCACGCCTTTAACGATCATTTTGAATCTTGGTTGTGGCTTTCATAACCAGAAGAGTGCCCATCGTTTTTCTTTGCGTTTGACGTTTCACACTAGCGCCTTCTGATGACGATATTGCACAACGCAGTGTTTCGTGAAACATTTCCACCAGGTGGTGGTAGTGGGAACTGGGCGATGGATTTTCACGAATATTATTCTAGGCGTTTCGTCTGTTTGTCTGTGGTATGTACCTCTCATGCATTTGTTGTTGTTGAAGTTACTCGCATTTTTCCGATCATAAAGTCTGTTCTCTAAGAGGTATTTTTTTGCAGATCAACTAGACGTATACGCGTATATATAAAACTTTTATTATGCAGCTTTCGTCTTCAAAATAAGTTTAATTCCATTTTTCTTATGATCAACAGCTTTTCAACACTATCAAGGGATTTTTTCACCAGTCACGTACAATAAAAAGTATGACAATCTCAATATTTTTGATCACAACACTGGATCGCGTCTAAGGTTCAAATAGATACTATAGTAATTATAAATAATCAAACAAAAATATCATGAAAACTACTTGTTTAATTCATCCGGTAGCCTTTACAATAAAATCAGCATCAAAATATAGTTCTCGAAATAATTTACACAGAAAAAAATTTTTTTTTGTAACTAAATGTAAAAATTGTGAAATGTTTGAAATGTCATAACTTTTTTGTTTATCAGTTTACCATCACCAAAATTTTATGGTAGATAGCTGATATAATGGGCCATTTTCCCTAAAAAATTGACGTTGGTAAAAAGATAGGGTTCTGAGATATTTGAGTTTTTGTGACAAAGATCATATTTTTTATAGTAAAAAAAGAAATTTTTTACAGTGTATATTTTCTAAGGAATCATCATTTAGTTATCTAACTTTGCTGAAAAATTCATAACAATCGAACAATCCGTTTTTGCTGTACAGCTTTTAGAATATTTTTGAACTATTTTCGCATACACCCTTTTGAAAAGTTAGTCGTGAGTGAATATGAAGGTTTGATATCGAAAAATGGCGATTTAGATGAAATTGAAAAACTGTGCAAAGTTTCAGATATTTTTGAAATGGTCGCTCAGGATCGACTGACATGACTCCGTGGAATTCCTCATATTATGGTCGTCATTTTTTTTTTTAATCAAGCTAAATTATCAATATACTGGATGGATTCAGAGCCCAAAAGTCCTTAAAACTGAATTTTGGGACGCCTTCTTAGGCAGCATCCATTTATTACGTAACGCTAAAATCGGCATTTTTTGACCCCCCCTCCCCCCTCCGTAACGCTTTTTTGTATGAAAACCCTAAAATTTTTGTATGGACCGTAACGCTCGGCCGGACTCCCCCCCTCCCCCTATAGCGTTACGTAATTTGTGGACGGCGCCTTAGATATTTTGGTCCCCATGCCAAATATACCCATATTGCATGGATTTAGAACCTAAGATTCCTTAAGTATGTAAGTTTTCATCTCCAATTCTTGGCAGCCATCTTGCATTTTGAGCCACCATCTTCTGGTCACCATTTTTGTACTTCGGTTATCTTTCTCTTACCAAATATACCTGAATTGAATTCCCTATTACATTCGCCATCTTGAATTCTGAGCCGCCACTATAGATATTCTGGTCGCCTTTTTTGGACTCTGGAAATCTTCTCCATACCAAATATACACAAAATGTAAACATCAGAGGCTAAAACATCGCACATTTTCTCCCAACCAAATATACCCACAATGCATGTTTTTTGAGCCCAAAACTCCAAAACTCGAATTGTGGGCTGCCATCTTTTGTTTTGAACCGCCATCTTGAATAATCTGGCCACCATTTATGGACTCTGGACTATACCAAATATACCCATATTGCGTGGTTTTAGAACCCTAAACTCTATGAAACAGTCGCCTCTTCTAGTTGCGAGCCGCCATCTTAGATTTTAGGTCGCCATCTTGAATTTTTGGCCAACATCGTGGTCTTGTGGTTTCCATTGATGATTTCTGCCAACTCGGCAGTTCACAAAATTCGGCGTAATTTGATGTGTCACATGATAGAATATGGTTCAGTTTTATATATAACCGGTGCTGGTCTGGATCACTAAAATGGCCATAACTCCGGAACGCCTTGATCGATCCGCACCATTTTCAGTAGCCAACAATGCGATAAAACTCCGGCTTGATTTGAGCTATAATCCGTAAAATTGGCCAATGGGAAGTAGCTTGAAAGTGAGTGCACTTGTTTTGCGCACAGACACACGCACAGACATACACACATACATACATCATCTTTGTCGTCGAACTGAGTTGTATATGTGACTCGACTCTCCGAACCTTCCATCGAAAATTTGTTTTTTTTTAGTGAACATATAGCCCGTACACTTTGGTGTACGAGAAAGGCAAAAAACAGTTAAAATGTAACAAAGATTACTGGACTTTTTCTACGAAAAACTGCATTCCCAATAATGCAATGACTTGCAATTCACAGCTCCGGTCACTCTGCGTGTTTCTAACATCAATTATCCTCGGCCTCCGTACTCTCTAATATCGCATCCTGCCGGTAGTATCCCGAAGCATGTAGCTACAAGCAACAATGAACATCAATGTTTTACATAATTTGATCGTAATTGCGAATTAAAAATTACGCTACCCTCCACAACACTGGAGAACCGGCTTTGGAAACCGGACCCCCTCCAGTCTAATGGTCCTGCGAGTCCACCGCACACTCCGGGTCGATGATCAAAACAAAAAGGGGGAACACTTGAACCGAACATGCTTCCCGGGTGCATTTTACATGAGCATTTTTCAAGCTGCCCGTCGTCCCGTTTGCACCCACTTTTTTCCATGCATTCTCCGAACATCGAAAAGGAGTGTTTTATGCTCCCGCTCCGGAACGCAGCTCCAGGAAAGGAGCGCAAAAAATTGAAGCCCTCTGCCGAAGAAGAGTTCCCGTTGCCGTTGCCGTAGCGTTGTCTCGCCCGACGAGTTAGGCGTTGGAACGTCGAATAGCTTTTATGTTCACAATTTATTCAAATTATGCGTTAATTATGCTTAGCGGTTCTCTTTCCTCGCTTGCGTACTTGCGCACATACTCACATACTCACATACATGCTGCTAAACGAGTCATTGGAGCGCACGTTATGCACTGGGTATCTACATGCGGGAAAAGTGCTGTTTTTCACACCTTTCCGGCTGCGTTCGACAGTGGATAGAGGACGCGGAAATCTCGGACCTCGGAGTGTTGAGCTACGTCCGTCGACGGCAATTGACAGCTTAATGGGACAGTGTGGAGACATTTGTAGTAATTGCACCACGCCGCGCGCGGCGATCCGAGGGCTGTGTTGACTGTTGGTTGAGGTATGTGCGTGATGCATGGCATTCGTAATTGGAGCCCTGATGGATGATGATGCCAAGGATTTAAGAGCGGTGGCAGAGTGATCTACTTTTGTCTGACGAACCGACAACGAATGGACCTCAAGTCATCAGCTAATGGCGGTCAGTTATGGGAATTTTGAGGCGCGTTTGAAGTAAGCCGAAGGTGGAAGATGCCACGGAATAGATAACCGAGTGAAAACTATAATTATAGATGTGATATGGTTCTCTAGCAGCAGAATTTAAGAATTTCTAAGCCTCAGTAGCACCCGAGGATTTCTTGAAGGTAATCATAAAAACTTTCAGTTTAAATTCTGGAAAACTACTAAAAGATGACTTGAGAATCTTCTTGATGTATTCCCAAAAAAAATGATAGAGGGATTTTCGTGGAACTCCCGGAGGAATTCCCAAGCAATTCCTTTAGGAATTCCTGAGGAGCTTCTTGAGGTAAGCCCTCAAAACTCCTGTAGAGAATCCCGAGGAATTCCTGGTTGAATTACCAGTAAACCCATAGATGAACTCCTGAAGGAATTTTCTGAGGGTATTCTCAAGGAGTCTCTGCAAGAATTCCCGAAGAACTGCTGAAAAAATTCTCGGAAAACTCCTTGATGAATACCCAGGAAACTCCTAGCTGAACTCTTGAAGGAATTTCCGTAGCTCTTCTGGACGAATTCCCAAGGAATTCCCAAGGAATATCTGAGAATCTCTTGAAGATATTTCCTCGTGGAGAAATTCGCTAGGAACTCCTGGAAGAATGACCTACGATCTTCTAGAAGAATTCCCGAAAACTTCTGGGGAAATTCCCGAGGAATTCTAGGAGGAATTCCTGCAGAACCCCCGAAGAAATGCTCGAGCTATTCCTGGAGGAATACATGGAGGAATTTCCTAGAAACTTCTAGAGGTGTATACCCGATAATCTCTTGTAGAGATTTCCGAGGAACTCCTGGAAGAATCTCAGAGGAATTCGTGGAAAAATTCCCGAGTAATTCCTGGAAGAATACTTCTGGAGCAATTCTCGAAGAACTTCTTGAGAAATTTCCGGGGAACTCCTGAAGGAACTTTCGAGGAACTCCTGGAGGAATTCCGAGGAAATAATAGAGGAATTTCCTAGGAACTGCTGGAGGAACTCGGGACGATCTCCTAGAGGAATTCCAGAGGAACTATTGAAGAAGTACTCGACAAACTCCTGGAGGAATTTCTAAGGAACCCCTAAACAAATTCATTAGGAACTCCTAAAAGAAATCTCGAGAAACTCCTGTATAAATTCCCAAAGAACTCCCAAAGATCTCCAAAAGGAATTCTTTAGAAAATCTTGAGGATTTCTCTAAGATTTTTTTTAGAAATTCTCGTGACAATCCTGGAGGAATTCCGAGTAACTTTTGGAGGTATTTCCTAGGAACTCCTGCAGATATCCTCGATGAAGTCCGAGGTATATCCGAGAATCTCTTTAAGAGATTTCTGCGTGGAGAAATTCCCGAGGAATTCCTGGAAGAATGCCCTGCGATCTTCAAGAGGAGTTTCCGATGAACTTCTGGAGAAATTCCCAAGGAACTCCTGGAGGAATCCAGAGAAACACAAGGAGGAGTTTCTTAGGAACTATTGGAGGAGTTCTCGAGAAACCTGGAAGAATCTCCGAGAAATTCGTGGAAAAATTCCCGAGAATTCCTGGAAGAATACTTCTGAAGAAAATCACGAAGAACTTCTGGAGAAATTTCCGAGGAACTCCTGAAGGGACTCTCGATGAACTCCTCGAGAAACTCCTGTGGGAATCCCGAGGAAACCATGGAGGAATTTCCTAGGAACTCCTGGAGGAACTCCAAATCATCTCCTAGAGGAGTTCCGTGGGGAAATTCCCGAGGAACTCCAGGATGAATTCCCAGGAAACTCCACGAGAAACTCCTGAAGGAATTTCCGTAGATCTTCATCTTCTTCTTTATGGCTCGACGTCCCCACTGGGACTTGGCCTGCCTCGCTTCAACTTAGTATTCTTTGAGCACTTTCACAGTTATTAGTTGAAGAGCTTTCTTTGCATGCCATTGCATGAATTTGTAGTTTTGTGAGGCAAGTACAATGATACACTATGCCCAGGGAGTCGAGAAATTTCTCCGACCGGAACTGGAATCGAACCCGCCGTTTCCGGATTGGCGATCCATAGCCTTAACCACTAGGTTAACTGGAGACCCCCGAACGCTCCCGTAGATCTCCAGTATGAATTTCCAAAAAACTTCTGTGGGAATTCCCAAGGAACCCCTGAAGGAATTCCCGAAGAACTGCTGAAGAAATTCTGGGAAAACTTCTGGAGAAATTCCCGAGGAACTACTGGACAAATTTTCGAGGAACTCCTGGAGAAATTTCGAGGAACCCTTATAGGAATTCTCGAGGATCTCCTGGGGGAATTTTCGTGGAACTCCTCAACTTATACATGGAAGAATTTCCTACGAACTCCTGAAGGAATTCTCGAGGAAGTACAAGAGGTATATCCGAGAATCTCTTCAAGAGATTTCCTCGTGGAGAAATTCTCGAGGATGTCCTGGAAGAATGCCCTATGGTCTTCTAGAGGAATTCCCGAAGAACTTCGGGGGGAATTTCCCAAGGAACTCCAGGAGAACTTCTTGAGTAACTCATGAAGAATTTCTCGAGGAACTCTCGAAGGAATCCCGAGGAACACATGGAAGAATTTTCTAGAAACTCCTGGATGAATCCTCGAGGATCTCCTAGAGGTATACCCAATAATATCTTGAAGAGATTTCCGAGGAACTCCTGAAAGAATCTTTGAGGAATTCGTGGAAGAATTCCCGAGGAACTCTTGGAAGAATTCTTCTGGAGGAATTCTCGGAGAACTTCAGGAGAAATTCCCGAGGGACTCCTGAAGGAACTCTCGAGGAACTCCTGGAGGAATTCCGAGGAAATCATGGAGGAATTTCCTAGGAACTCCCGGAGGAACTCCAGACTATCTTCTAGAGGAATTCTAGAGGAACGACTAAAGAAGCATTGTGCAAACTCCTGGTGGAATTCCTAATGAACCCCTTAAGAAATTCCTGAGGAACTCCCGAAAGAATTCTCGAGAAACTCCTGTATAAGTTTACAAAGAACTCCTGAAGGAATTCCAGAGGAACTCCGGATGGAATTGAATTAAGAGGTTTATTAATGTTATTGCGTCGAAACGGCTATCTCAGTCTAATGTTACTGACGATTTATTTTATTCTTATCTTCAGTAGACTGAAACGCAATTACATCCAGTTCCTGTCGAAAAATCCCAAGTCGAGAAACTCCGGGAGGAGTTTTCTTGTAACTGCTGGTGAAATTCGCGAGGATCTCCTAGAGGGATTGCCAAGGAACTCCTGAAGAAATTCTTGACAAGCTCCTGAAAGAATTTCCAAGGATCTCCTGGAGGAACTCGTGCAGAGCTCCCGAGAAACTCTTGAAGGAATTTCTGGAGGAATTTCTGATCAAATCCTGAAGGAATTGCCGTGGAATTTATGGAGGCATTCCTGAAAAACTGCTTGAGAAATCTTAACAGGCTTTCTTGTGGTGATACTTTCGGTAATACTAAAAAAACCCTGTTTCTATAGCTTTATAAAAAACTAAAGGAGAATACTCAGATGAGTTGTTAGAGGAAAACGCAAAGAAATTATAAACATAACATCTTTTAGAATGATTGATAAAACTTAGAAGAGTCCTTGAATGAAATTAATAATAAAATAAACAAATACTTGATTGATCTGAAAGTTTTCTAAAACAATTTATGGAATGTGTTAGTTGTTTCCTGAAAATTTTATTTTCTTTAAATAATTGCTCTTCTAAAATTAATTCAATACTTCAGCATATATCCTCAAATTCCCAAGAAATGGTGGTCGTCCTATTTCAATTAAATCTCAATTGAATCGTATATCAACTTTTACTGCTCTAAAGTTAGGTTTTACACTAAAACCCTATTTTATGCATGTTATTTTATGCACCTTTTTTGCCTTTCTCGGACACCGCAGTGAGTACACTAGTGAGAAAGTGAGTGAGCAAGGCTACATATATTCACTCAAAAAACGAATTTTCGATAGAAGGCTCGGAGGGTCAAGTCACATATACCAATCAGCTCAGTTCGATGAATTGAGATGATGTGTGTATGTGTGTATGTATGTATGTCTGTGCGCAAAAAAGATCACTCATTTTTAAGGCACTTTCCATTGGTCGATTTTTCGGATTGTACCCTCGAATCGAACCGGAATTTTACCGCATTGTTTGCTATTAAAAATGGTTCGGATCGTTTCGGAGTTATGGCCATTTCAGTTATCCGAACCAGCACCGGTGAAACTGGCTGTATATACAACTGAACAAAACCCCATCATGCGACACATCATACTGCAGCGATTTTTGTAACCTTTAGCATGGTTGACGAGTTATATGCGAAAATGAACACTGGAAACCAGAAATTTCACGATGTCAGCCCAAAATTCAAGATGGTGGCTCCAAATTCAAAATGGCGGTTGTTCAATAAAGTTTTAGGCTCTAAAGTTATGCAATATGTGTATTTTTGGTATGAGGAAGATGTGCGGAGTTCAAAAATGCAACCAGAATATCCAAGATGGCGATCTAAAATTCAAGATGGCGACTCCAAATTTAAGATGGCGACTGTTTAATGGAGTTTAAGGACCTGAACCATGCAATATAGGTATATTTGATATGGGGAAGAAGCCTTGACTCCGAAAATGGCGACCAGAATATCCAAGATGGCGGTTCAAAATCCAAGGTGGTGGTTCAACATTGAAGATGGCTGCTGTTTAAATGAGTTTTAGGTTCTAAAACCATGCAATATGTGTATATTTGGTACTGAAAAGATGTCTGGAGACCAAAAATGATGGTTGAAATATCCAAGATGGCGGCCAAAATATGCAAGATGGCGTCTCAAAATACAAGATGGCTACTGTTTAATGGAGTTTTAAGACCAGAAATCATGCAATATGGGTATATTTGTTATGGGGAAGAAGTATGGCTCCAAAAATGATAACCAGAATATACAAGATGGCGGTCTATAATTCAAGATGACAGCACAAAACTCAAAAAGGCTTCTGTTTAGTGGAGTTTTAGATTCTAAAATCATGCATTATGGGTATATATGGTATTGGGAAGAAGTCTGGAGTCCAACAATGACAATCAAAATATCCAAGATAGTGACGAAAATATTCAAGATGGCGGCATAAACTTCAAGATGGCGGCTGTTTAATGGAGGTTTAGGCACTTAAACCGTACAATATGAGTATATTTGGTATGGGGAAGACAACCGGAGTTCAAAAATAGTGACAAGAATATCCGTCTCAACATTCTAAATGGTTAATGGCTGTTCAATGGAGTTTTGGGCTCTAAAACCATTCAATATGGGTGTGGTGTCTCAAAATTCAAGATTGCAGCTGTTTTTCAAAAGTTTTAGGCTCAAAAATCAAAAGCAAGATATACGATATGATCTCTGATGTCATGAAATAGATTCCTCCCAGTCAACCAGTGATCGTATAAGATGTTGCATAAGATGATAAAGTGGAGGTGATATGCATATTTTACATGCGTCTAAATGCAGGCATGTAGGCATATGGCCTCCACTTTATCATCTTTTGCAACATCGTATACGATTACTGGTTGTCTGGGCTGTTAAACGTATGAAAGTGCGATATTCATCAACATGTAGCTTGAGTTATGTTGAAATGTGTTTTCGAAGGCACGAGAAAGGCGCTATCACCGCTTGGTGGATCAATTATGGTTTTATGCCCTGCATTAAAAGAGGGAAAGCTACTCAGAGCCAATAGGGGGATTCACTTAACAGCGTAAACTGATTAAACTGATTAAACGTCGCGATCACCAAGGCAATCTTTGATTATTTCATTCGCAAAATCATGAAACATTTCAAATAAGCAGAAAATCGTGGCTTACGCAGCAATTTAATCTGTTTAGTGAATACCCCTAATATTGTGCTTAGGAAAATGTAATAATGGCGATAACTATTGCAACGGCGGTCAGAGGTGTTTATAGAGGAGAGCAAAGGGAGGTTACAGGGGAGTTTCAGGGTGTCCCAAGGGGTTTCAGCGGGGTACCAGGAGATCTCAAGGGCGTTTTCGGGGGTATGAAGGAGTTTTCAAAACCATTGCAGAGAGTTTCAGAAGATTTTCGACGGGTTTTGGAGGTATGACAGGTACGTTTTCGGGAGTTTCCAAGAATATCACGTGCGTTACATGGAGTCCGAGTGGGTCTTAAGGTGGTTTCGGAGTCATTTCAGGAAATCTCAGAGCATTTTAGGCTGGTTTCAGAGGCGTTACGAAGGGATTTTTGGGGGTTTCAGGGGGTCTCAGGTGCGCTACATAGGGTTCGAGGGTATTTTTAGAGGATTCCGGGGGCATTTCAGAATGTTTCAGAGCATATCAAAAACGTTACGCAGGTGTTTTCGGAAATTTCGGAGGGTCTCAGGTGCGTCACATGAGGTCCGATGGGGTTTTATGGGGATCTGGGAGGCATTTCGGGAAGTTTCAGAGGATTTTTAGAGACCCCATCACAATATCTTTTGGAACGCCCCTGAAATACCCTTGGATTCAAAGATGTTCTTGCTTTGAAAGGCTCCTGAAACCTCCAGAATCCTATTGAAACACCCTTGAAATCATCTTAATCAATTTGAAATGCCTCTGAAACAGCTTTGAACTTTTTTTTTTATTAGGCTCCATAAACCCCTAAAACGCACCTGAAATGCTATCAAACGCCCCTTGAACCTCTAGGAATGCCCTTAAAATGTTCCTGAAACACCTTGAATTGTTCTGAATAGTCTCTGAAATACCTTGAAACGCCCTTCAAACCCCTTGAAACACCCTTGAAAGGCCCCTGAATTTCCAGTATGCACATTGAAACGTCAATAAATCCCGACAGAACGCCCTTAAAAGGCTCCTCAAATCCCCTGAAAAACCTCCTAAAACGCCCCTGAAGCCCCTTGGAAACCCAAAAATGCTCTCTGGGAAACCCCCACTTCAAGTGCCCAACTACCCAGACAACTAGAAATCACATAAGGATGTACGCTGTACATCGTATAAAGTTCTATACGTTCTATCTAGCATAAGCTAGAATCGTGAACGTTGGTATATTGCGATGTGATATGTGATAACAATGAAAGAGGTGCTGTTGGAGTACCAAAAAGCTACAAGAAAGTTAACAGTCATCATTATGGTAACAACACTAGTTACAAAGTCATCGTTTTTGTTTTGTTGACCTGATTCATAACAATTGGTAATGCTAGCAAGAAAGGGATAGTGATAACTGTGCGGGAAATCACGCTTCGTCAGTATGAGATCCAGATAGCCTGTCGAATACGTACAGCAAAGGGGAACCAAGTGCATTCCAACAAACACGAAGGTGAGTTAGAATATCATGACAATTAATCAGTGTGTTTCACAAGTGATGTTTGGTGTTAAGTGTGAAGTGTGGCTCGAAAATCCAAAGGTTCTTAGTTCCATACTGAGGTGACAAGAATTGTTTTTTTTTTTCGAATATTATTAGGTCGCATAAGATGGTATATTACGTCGCAATAGTGCACACCGTGCATCGCATAAGATGTCGCCTGAAGTCGTATAGCGTTATTATTTTTCCGTCAATGCACGTATAGTGCCTCCACTTTTGCACGCATAAGGCACTTTTACTGCATCTTATGCGATGTAACTTTAACGCATAAAAGTACGTATAACATGAACATAAACTTCATTATACGTGCAAATTGGTTGTCTGGGTAGACTAGACTCCCTCATTGAAGCCCAAACTTAATGTATGTATAAATTTCCCTCTTTTTATGCCTTTTCTGATTTATGCGTATTTTTAATTTATCCAGCCCTAGCCTTGTGCATAAAAAGAGGTTCCAGTGTGTCAACGAATATTTAAATGCATTTGATCTGAAATTTTTCCAAATATTTGGATTATTGGTTTGGATAAACATAACAAATGATATTTTTCAGCTTGCAAAAGTCTTCAAAAGCCTTCATATTCTTTGAAATGTCTTCAATATGTCTTCACAAAAATAAAAGTCTTCACAGAAGTTCAAATGGCTTCAATTGAAGACACATCTGGCATCCCTGCTGCTGATGCCACCCACATACGAAATCTAAACCAACTTGTTATCAGAGGGGAGTCTTCTCTACCTGTTAAAGTTTACATGAATAATAAGAAAATCCGCTCAAGAGAAACGAGAGAAATTTGCAATGATTTTGCCTTTCTCGTACACCAAAGTGTACTGAAAGGCTATATGTTCACTCAAAAAATGAATTTTCGTTAAAAGGCTCGGAGGGTCATGTCACATATATACCAATCAACTAAGTTCGACGAATTGAGGTGATGTCTGTATTGTTGTATGTTTATGTGTATGTCTGTGCGCAAATAAGTTCACTCACTATTAAGGCACTCCCCATTGGCCGATGTTACGCATTATAGCTCCAAACGAACCGGAATTTTACCACATTGTTTGCTGTTTAAAATGGCCCGGATCGGTCAAGGCATTCCGAAGTTATAGCCATTCCAGAGATCCAGGCCAGCAGAACTCCAAAAATGGCGACCAAAGTATCCAAGATGACGGTCTAAAATCCAAGATGGCAGCTCCAAATTCAAAATGGTTGCCGTTTAATGGAGTTTAGGCGACTCTTAATTCAAGATTGTGTCTTTAAGGCGTACAAAAGCCAGATAAACGATATGTTTTCTGGTGCCATGAAATGGATTTTTGCTAAACGTATAAAAGTGCGATATTTATCAACATGTCACTTGAGTTTTGTTGAAATGAGGTTTTGAAGGCACGAGAAAAGCGCCATCACCGATAGATGAATTAATTAGGGTTTTTACAACCTTTTCAAAAGTTAGTCTATAAATTGTCATATGTATTCTGACTCTCGAGAAACAGATATTTTGTTTTGGTAAGATGCACTAGTGACACGACAAAAAAAACATAATCAGCTTGTTCATCATTGGGCAGCTTTCATGAAAAACTCCAACCAAATAAATAATTAACTAATTGTCACATTGCTAGAACAATGCTATGTATAGTTAAGTCCGCTTATTAAATATTTCTCACCATATGCACCCAATTTCTTCTAGTATACTGCAGCATGCAAGATTCATTCACAGAGAGAAAAGTGAGATTTTCCTCACGGACGACCACATCGGGTTGACGAAGACCACGACCATCTACAGTCTGCCGGTTGCTGGCCGTCCACTAGGTATTCGGTCGTCGTTCCGTCCGTCGTCCATCGTTACCGCGTGCATTGCGCGTTGCGTTGCGTGGCTGTTGGCTGCGATGAAAAAGAGAGGCTGGACCCTTTGGCTAATATCATCACGCGCGGCACCGGCGCAAATTACAGGGCGGCATATTGGCTTTTGATGAAAACGCGCTTCAACAACACCTCTCTTCTTCGGGCTGGGTGCTCTGCTCTGCTCTGGATGCTGCTGGCTGCTGCCGGTCCGTTTCGGTCTGCTGGATGCAGGCAAGCAGACTCCGTCCGTCCGAATCGCGCTGCTGCTGTGGTCCAGCAGCAGCAGCAGCGAAAGAGCAAAAGAGTTCCGCAGGACGACGACGACGACGACGACCGGGAAGGTGGTGGTGATGACGATGATGACGAAGATGATGATATGTTGCACGGCCAACTTTCTGGACATGAATCTTCTGCCGGGGATCTTGGAGGTCTTGGACCCGCGCGGGGTGGAGGGAATCAGAACAGAGGAGAGGCATTTTCGAGCGCACAGGTTCCTCTTAATTTATTTATGATCGTGTGAAATTGAAAACTGTTCTGAAACGATGAGTTGCCGGTTGCCGCGGAGACCCAGAAAGATACCGAACGGTATGCGCAGATAGATAGAGAGGAAAACATGAATGAAATCACCCCCGGGATCATCCCCCTTCGGGCTGGACCGACGTGCGGGATAACGCGAATCCATCTATTAAAAAGATATTAAGCAACATTAATAGAAGGAGCAATTAGTGCAAGGAGGAGACTGCGGGACGAACCCAAAGCAAAGCGCTGAGCAGCGACAGAAATTTTTGAGAAAACGACCCATCCACGGAAGATCGATTTTCCTTCGTCGAAGTCTTCATTCCGGGAATGACGACCAAGACGACGACGACGACCGACGATCTGACGATGACGATGCGGAGTGACGAGCTCCTCGGAGCTACCCTCGGGGGATACTTATCACGTTTCATCGACCGCGACCGAGCAGCCAAGGGACTTCGGTGCATCGTTTCCCGGGAACATGAAACAAAAACGGAAAAAAAAATCGGAAAGGTTGCGTGATTTTTTGCCGTGGCATTCGGACTTCACACCTAACCATATCATCATCTCGCACGCCTCTCTCTCTGCTCCGTGTTGAAGATCTTCACAATCTTGCCGGGGACCTTCATCAGGTCCGGAAGAGGATCGGGGGAAGACCTTTCAGCGGCTATTAGAGCGGTCGGACATTAAAAACGACGACGGACCGAAAGCCGCGAGAAAACGGGAGAAACACCAGAGAACTATGCTATGTGATTTCCCAGTGACCAGTGTGAATGCTAAATTGGATGATAATATGATAATTAAGTGTAAGTGTCGGTGAAAAGACAAAAAAGGTTCCTTCGTCACTCTGCAGGTCGTCGGCAGCGGTGCGGTGTTCACAATCGTACGAGGCGCGGACAAGTGAGGACTAAGGCCGTTTGCGGCGTGAATTTGCATGTAGGTACATAAGTGCAGCAGTGACTGTGGCCGTGGTCATGAAGGGAAAATTGTCCACCTAGTTCTGCGCGGAATTGATCGCAGCAGCAGCAGCCAAGGCGGCAAGATCAAAGCAAAAGTTCGGCACCTGAGGGGTGAGTTGCGAAAATGTGTGATGGGAAGTACAACAGTATTCGGAGCTTTTGCAAGACTGGGTGGTTATATTTTTACTTGATTAGGGTAAGGTACACCGGGGCAAGTTGAAACACGAAGTTTTAAAATTGATTTCAATACAATTTGAAATTTTTTCCTTCGCTAAAATATTGTTTGAATCAAAAACTAAGTGTTATGGCGATCTAACTATTTATCATCATTAGAAAACATCATGGTTACCCGCTGTTTCAACTTGCCCCGATGTACCTTAGCCATATAGGGTCTATATAGCCATGGCTGAGCTTATCCAGAGGCACACTCTTCTCCATTTGGGAAATTTGAGCCATCGCCGTGAACACGAGCCTATTCATCATTTACCTGAGGGAGAAGAAAATGAAAAAAGGATGAGACAGGTAAAGGAATAGGATCGTCACACACGCATAAGCGCACCACAATGGGTTTAAATAGCGGCCTGAAAAGAACACTACGATAATGCATAAAGCGTAAAGAGAGCCTAAAGCTCTTTACCACAGCGGGTCAAGTACAACAGAACATCCTGAAGATTCTGGTTTCTGAACTCAGTTTTACTTAATAAGTGTTTACCGAGTGCTCGGAAACGAAGTTGCGCAAAAACTGGACAGTTATAGGTATATGAAATAATACGAAGTTCCATAATCGGATTCACAGCAATAACATAGAAATGAATCAGCTTGTTAAATATTCGCCATGTGATAGCTGAGTCGGAAGTGGTCAGTCAATGCTTTCACCAGAATGCTGCAAGTCTGCTTTGACAGATTTGTAAGATACTTCGCCACCCCTCGAGATGGCTCAGTACCCGAGCAGAAGGGCATACCTTACAAATACCACGCGAAAAGCAACATGTGCTCTAATACCTAAACTTGATATTGCTGCGTTATTCTACGAAATGTTATGAGAACATCAAAATAACAGTTGAAGGTATTTGAGCAGAGTTTGGTATTGATGTAGTATTTGTTGGTTTAGCAGTGAAAAGAACCGAATAACAAGATTTGCTATTACATCATAAAGTCATCAAAGAAATGAAGCATTTGATAACAAGAAATGTTAATAGTTTGTTATTCAATAACTTTGGAATAACAAATACAGCACTTGAAATTTCAGGTATGCATTCATTATTGAAATAACAAGACTTGTTATTTTCTAGGTGTTATTTATACAAAATTTTGATATTCATTTTTGTTATTTTGCCTCTTATTACCACCTAATGAAGGACATATCAAGGTATGGTAGTATTTAAGATAAATACCTTGATATGTTATTCACTTGTTATTTTCTTCCGCTCGGGTACAATACAATTTTGTTTGACTGCATGACTCCAAAATATTTCAGTATTGTTTGTGCTGAGTGGCAGCCCAGATGTGAATCTGAAGCTTAACCCAACACTTCGATATCGGAAAACTGGCTCAGGGCCAATAAGAGCAAAGATTTCAGCCTGAAAAGCGGTTCAGTGTCTACCAAGTGAGTAAGATTGATGCAGCCTTAGCTCAGGAGAGTGGACACCAGCACCTGCTCAACCTTGGAGAAGGGAGTCGTCAGTGTAACATACGATGCCGTCTTAGATACTTCTCCCCAGATAACCAGATGTCCACTCATCCCGAGGAGGGACTTTCGTGGAAAATATCCTATGTGGAAAATTACAAGCAATTGTAAGATCACTTGGAGCAAGGACAACTTTGTCCAAATTCACCAAAAGTGGGAACAACGAGGTGTGTGTTGAACTGCGGTTCACAGAAGTTTCCTCTAGTAAAGCGAGTACCCATAGGCGGTAAGTGCAAGAAAGTGCTTCTTGTTTGAGATGAATGTGTAGTGGAGGAATAGACCTGTGGCCGACTATATTTTTAATTTCTGTTCGGGTCCGTCACTGCGACCAGTGATTAGACCTTTTGTGACATTATCCGTATCCTTTGTGTAGTGCATGTTGCATGACTCCATTACAAATTAAGGGCAAAAAAATATCATTTTTGCTACAGTTTTTGTTGTTTTCTTAGAACTTTTTGAATCTTTCGAATTTGAAAATAAGATCGCACTATTTACAATAAGGAATCCCCAAATGGCTTCAGGGAGGAATCTTAGAAGGAATTTCAGAAGGAACCCGTGGAATGTATGTATGAAACCTTGCAGAAACTTCTTAAGAACTCCCTGATGGGAATTTTCGACGAATTTCAGAAGAAAATCCAGGAAGAATTCCCCAAATGCATTCAAGCAGAAATCCCAAAGGAATTAGAGCAGGAATCTCAAAGGATTTCCGAGAGCAATCCCCGAAGGAGTTTCAGTTAGAACTCCAGGATGAATCCCGGAAGCAATTTTAGCAAGAATCCTAGAATTCCAGGAGAAACCCTTTCAGGAATCCCAGGAGGAATCACCAAAGGAATTCCGAGAGGAAACACCGAAGAAATTGCAGAAGGAATTCCCATAGAAAGTCCAAAGGAATCCCCGGAGAAATTCAAGGAAAAATCCCCGAATTCCAGGAGGAATTTCCGAAGGAATTCTAGGAGAAATCACCGAAGAAATTCAAGAAGGAAATCCCGAATTAATCCCAAAAATAATCCTGGAGGAATTTCTGAAGGCATTTCAGGAGGAATCTTCAAAGGAATTCTATTATTATTATTATTATTACTTTATTATACAGATTTTCAGCCCAAGGCTGGTTCATCTCTTTAAAGGAATACTAAGATGAATCACCAAAGGAATTCCAGGAGGAACCCCCAAAGGAATTCCAGAAAGTATTTTCAAATGGATTCGAGAAGGAATCTCCAAAGGATTTCTAGGATAAAATATCCATGAGGAATCCCTGAATTAATTTCAAGAGGAATCCCTGAAGGAATTTCAGGAGAAGCCCCCTGATATATTTTAGAAGGAATCCCCGAAGGACTTCTTGGAGTAATCCTCGAAGGAGTTCTTGGAGGAATCCTCGTAGGAATTCCATGAGGAATCCCTGAAATAATTCATGGAGGAATCGCAACGGAAATTCGAAGAGGAAATCCCGAAACAATTCCAGCAGGAATCCCAAAGAGATTGTAGCAAGAATCCCCAGATTAGAGGAATCAACGAAAAACATCCAGAATGAATCTCTGAAGGAGCTCTAGGAGAAATTGCTGAGGGGATTCTAAGAGGAGTCACCGAAGGAATTCCAAGAGGAATCGCCGAAAGAATTCCAGGAGGAATCTCTGTAGAAATTCGTAGAGGAATCACCAAAGGAGTTCCAAGAGGAAACTCCAAAGGAAATTCAGGAGGAATCTTCGAAGAAATTCCAGGAGGAATACCTTGTAGGAGGAATTCCCAACAGAATATCAGGAGAAATCCCCGAAGAATTTTTAGGAGGAATCCTCGAAGCAAGCCCAGAAGTAATCCCCAAAGAAATTCCCGGAGGAAACCCCGGAAATCTAGGACAAATCCCCAAAGAAAATCTAGGAGAAATCCTCGAAGGAAATCCAGGAGGAATTCCTGAAAAACTCCAGGAGAAATATCCGACGAAATGACAGTATGAATCCCTGCAAAAATCCCAGGGGAAACCCCTGAAGGAATTCTGCGAGGAACCTCCGTAGGTTTTCCAACCGGAATGTCTGCGAACAACATCATATATTGCTACGGATGCCGCCAACGGCTGGATATGCTCGCTACATTCAGGTACTCCACGGGCCGAATTGCGCTACTGTTGCTATTGCGGTCGTTGTAGTGAACCGCTTAACATCTACGTGGACATCGGTACGGTCCACTACCACTAAGGAGTGGATGGTCATCGACGGTCAGCGAGAGCAGAGAGAATTAGAAAAGTCAGTTGATCCTCAGTACGTCGTCGCGATCAGTCGCAAGGGGCGAACCCTTGTCCGATTTTAATTTGTTATGTGTTTAGTTTTAGAATAAATGTTCGTAGTTTAAGTTGTAATAAAATTGTGTAGTTTCTCTTTAATAAAGTGTTTTCGTGTGAACCTGTGGTGTTTTTGCTGCATGTGATGAGGAAGGTCTACCGATGACGACTGAATGAGGACGGATACGGGCCAGGAATACCGAAATTGGATAGCTAGATTGGACGAAGGAAATTTGGAGGTACGTTCAGGCAAGGTCGTGTGGAGGTCGAACACTACTTCGGTCGGGTGCTCTCCGACACGGGATACTCGAAGGATTTTCAAGAGGAAACCCCGAAGTGAGGAGAAATCCCCAAACGAATTTCAGGAAGAATCCACGAAGGAAGTCCAGGAGGAATCTTCATAGGAATTCCAGAATGAATCCTCGAAAGAATTGCGGGAAGAATTCTTGAAGGAAATCTAGGAGAAAACTCTGGAAAATCTAGGAAGAATCCACGAAAGAATTCCAGAAGAAATTTCCAAATGAATTCTAAGTGAAATTTCCGGAAAAAAATTCAGGATGAATTCGCGAAGGAATTCCACAAAAATTCTCTAACGAAGTCCAGGGGAACCTCTGAAGGAAGTCCAGAAGGAATCCCCGAGGAAGTTACAGGAGAAATCTCTGCAGGAAATTTGTGAAGGAATTCCGATAGAAATATCCGAAGAATTTCCAAGCGGAATCCTCGGAGGATTTTCAGCGAAATCTCTCAACATAATCGAAACACCACTCACACAAGATTGAAAATGTCAATATCAGTCTCGAAAGCGTAGAGTGCAGGTGCAAGAAAAAAGCGTAGGCAGATAGAAATCACAGAAGCGATAAAAAACAAGCTTTGTGCGATTAAGCTGCTATAAAGTTGCGAAACACAGTGTCGGGCGTAAAAATCGACACACATGCAGCACCAAAGACGCCATTACAAACCATCTACAGACACAATACAGACAACCAAATGTAGGCCACTACACATGTTTACAAAAATACAAACTCCTGTAAGTAGGGAAAAATGGGGCACATTGAGGGAAAGAATCGGAAATCAATGTATATTCAAACACCAAATTTTTAGATCCCCTGAAGAAGGTTCAATAAAGAACCGAAACGTCGGACGTAGGAGCAAAAACTGTGTTTGCTAACCACTCAGACTGCTATTGCCGAAAAATTATCTCGCTCATCGAAAGTTTCAGTCGTAAACGATAGTCATCTCTCAAAGGATTTTTTTCCGGTAAAGGGAAATATTTGCAGGAGGTATCCCTTAAAAAATCCCTGGAGGAATTCTAGAAGGAAATCCTGGAGGAATTCTTATAGAAACTACTTTGAAGATCCCTCAAGAATATCCTGAAGATGTGCCTGATTATAATCCTAGGTAAATTATTGTAGGAATTCCTACAAGATTCCCTGAAGGAACTCCTGAATGAGCTTCAGGAGAAATCTCTGATGTAACTCCTGGAGACATCCGTGAGTCCTTCTGGAAAAATCTCAATCTACAATCTGAAAGAACTTCAGGAGCGATCCTCGGAAGAAATCCTGGAAGAATCCCTAAAGGAATTTCTCGAGGAAACCCCCTAAGGATATCCTGAAGAAATCTTAAAATGAACTCTTATTATAACCCATCTGTTCCAGGAGATTCGAAAGGAGCAAAGCTATTAACGGCCACTGAATCGATTCTTTTTCATGATACTCTGAGCTAAAGCTTAACAATCAGAACTACAAGAAAAGACGTCAGGTTCATCCGAAGATGTAAAATCCGCACATCCGGGGATTGAATAAACATTCCAAAACTTTCCCATCACAGGAAGTGAAGTCACCATTTGGCAAACAAATTCCGTTAACTTATAAATCCTTAGATTTTGCAAGGATTTTGTTCACCGACTGACTTCAACTTCAAACTGGAAACATTGTTACGTTTGTAAATTGCTGTGAGCATTTTGTCAGTTAATTTTCTATTTTATACTGTGGTTTGTACATCCGTCCCTGAATTTTAATGTGCATTTGTAGCGCTCCAAACATTTCAGGAGCGAACCAGTACAAAACATTCAAGCCCAGTGTTGCCACATTTAAATCTGTATTTTGCCTTTCAAAAATCTTTATGATCTGTATCACCATTTTTTGTCAAAAATCTGTATGAAATCTGTAATATTTCGCGAAAAATCTGTTTGAAATCCTGTAAGTTTCTGAGAAATCTGTATAATCTGTATCATTTTCAAAAATCTGTAGTATTGGTATACAGAATTCTGTATAAAAAGCTGCAAGAAAATCTGCATGATTACAGAAAAATCTGTATATGTGGCATCCCTGCTCAAGCCGTCCCCTAACACGGACATCAAATTGTAGACGGTCTTGCGTTGTTGCCCAAATCAGGATGCCCCCTTAGGATTAGAAATTCCTAGACCAAAAAAAAAGCTATGAATGCAGCAAGAGATGCTGCAAACTAAAAGGCGAACTGCCAAACAAAATACAATTCTAGGATGACTGATGGACCAAGAACAATTATGAAACCTCGTCATCCTGGGTTCGGACTTCGTTATCCATATGGATGACTGGGCACAAATTAATGTTATGTGTTGCATGTTTGTGTTCTGTGCATTTGTAATGTTCCATTTTGTATTTCGTATCTAAGTTCCCAGACGTGGGGCCCGATACGGAAAATAAAATGTGCATTTATGAGGTTTCAATGTTCTATTCGTTATAACATTTGTACAAAGGTTTTTCCAGCCGAATCCTTCAGCAGACCGAAGAACTTTCTGGTAGGCCTTGTGAAATGTCCTGAAAGCCTCCACTCCAGCCGAACGTCGTCTGTTCCAACTCTTTCTACATTATTTCCTGAGCTTGGCCTGATCAAAGGTCCACCAAGGGTTTCCCCTTGGGGTCTTCACAAACCGTAGGGGCAAGCTTCTTCAAAAGCTTCCATGATGAGAGCCGTTTTAGTATCAACGGCTGATTGGTGAGTATCCATGAAATTTGACTGCAACTAAATCCGTTGATTGACCAGGGATTCCAGAAACGCAAAGTTTGCGAAGTAACATTTAAATGATCAAAAATGATGTAGCGATAAAGGTTTTTCATCTGACACTTGAACAACTCGTGACTAATTCTACTAGAGCAAAGCGTTATGTCCAACTTTTTCTCTCTAGCAGATACCATGAAAGTTGGGTGTTTGTCTATATTGAAAAGGCAAGATCTGTACTATTTAAATACTCCATCAAGCTGGAGCCTCTCAAGGTAATGTCTGAGCAGCTCCAGATGATATGGTGAACATTAGCATCACTGCCAACAATGGAAGGCAGTATGCAATGACTTGTTTGAAAGCATCCGTAGGGGATGGTTCATCATGTGGCAAACCGAACAATAGACATATTTCCTGTTGAGGTTTCCAACAGATACATCAATTGGAATAGAACATACATCTCTGGTGGTTATTTCAGAGATGAGTGTAGCAACAGTTGTGTTGTTCACAAGCACACAGGCTCGAGGCATGACACACGAGCTTATCATTTCATTTTTACTGAAAGTAGCAAACACCGGGTTCACAAGGTTTCCTAGATAGGAATTTCCCTCACGAAAGTAAGGTTCTTGGACTAAGGCCACTTGGGCTGAACCATTTTGCATTAGTCTGCAAAGATTGATTGTTCCCGCTCTTTTATGCTGAAGATTGATCTGAGCTACCCTAACCGTAGCCACTAACCATCTAGGCGAGATTAAACTCCTTACAATCACAGAACAATAATGAACACTCAGCATGAATAAAACCAGATCGGTATCGATCGGAAAACGTCGAAGGCGAGGATACACAGAATATACTTTTATAAGTTACCCGATGACCCAAAACGAGCCTGCAATTGCTATACACAGTAGAGTGGGTCATCGTTTATATGGAAAAGTGAAAAATTCAATGGTATCCCACCAGATCAAAGCTTTTTTGATCCCATTTCAGGACCCAAATAAGTGTGCAAAATTTGGGCACGATCGGTTATGCCTACGTTTTGCGCATCGCGTTTGAAGTTTGTATGGGGTTTTACATGGGAAAACACATTTTTTGCATTTCTCTCATAACAAGCTCGAAAAATCGTGTAACCGTTAAAGTAAAAACATAGCCTAGGGTGTCCTGAAAAACTTTGTCGAAGACCGCGAAGTGATCTGATGCTTATTAAAAAAGTTATAGTGTTGGCATTGCTTGGCGAAACATCATGATTTTGTTACTATTGTTATTCCTTTACATGTTAAAACATAAACACATGCATGCGGTTCGTTGGTTATAACTTTTTTCATAAGCATCGGATCGCTTTGCGGTTTTCAACAAAGTTCTTCAGAACATCCTAGGATATCATTTTACAGTATCGGTTAAAAAGTTTCAGACAAACTTTTTCAACTTATGGCTAAAATGCAAAAAAAGTATGTTTTCCCATACAAATTTCAATTGCAATGCGCAAAGATACTCAGGACCCGAAACGGAACCAAAAAAGCTTTGATCTGAGAAAACGATTCCGATGACCCACACTAATACACAGTATACACTGTGTAAATCGATTCATTTCAATTCAATTCGCTTTATTTTAGAGACTTTTAGCTTTGGGCTGTGTTGCGCATAGTTGCGCATTTTAATTTGAACATGTTTTATATTGCTAGTATACAATATTGCAACTGTAGCACCCCCAAGTAACCTTCACGATTATATAGCTTAAAGAACAACCCAAGTAACCAGTAAGCATTTAAAATAGCATTCCTTCAGCATTATAGTAGCCTTTACGACAAGGCGTTAAATGCTAATTAACCGTATATGCGCCTATAGTGCTACCTCACAGCAGGTTTTGGCAAAATAACGGGCTGTCTTAGTGCTATCCCTTCAGGAACGTCGTGACGAAATGTCAAAGAAGCGTAACGCCTCGTCGAGCAAAAAAAAAATCCAAAATAGATTGACGTCTGCTTCTCGTTCTCTCAACCTGCTTCCCCGCTTCATCGTCCTTCCTTATTCCAGCCGGTGCTAGGTGATACTTTTTTGCTGATTTTTGTAGTGATGTAGGTTTGAACTTACGATCCGGAGATTGATTAATCATATCTGCTTCGGATTCTGTTGCTCCTGATCCACGATGCTAAAGCTGTCCCGGTGGCGTGTGTTGATTTAATCGCCAATATAAAGAATGATTCGATAACAGCTTCAGATTAAACATCCAAAACTTGTTTTCATTGAGATATTTCATTGTGGTAGAGCATTACGATCCCTTCTTCTTCCCTCTTTCAAACAATCCTGTGATCCACCAAAGCATCCACCTATTCGGCACATATTTTCCGACGAAATGATAAATAATTGGTGATTTTTTCCAATCCAATCCAGCTGCAGTAATGTTTTCTTTGGTGCTTTTGGATGAGTAGGGGAAAATGAAGAAACAAATAAGATGCACAAATTTGTAAACAGAAGCATAGGCTCTGTAAGAGAGAGACAAAATGTGTTGCTAAATGCGTAACATATCTCCCAACCTTTTTGCTCCTAGCATTTAAAGAGCAGTTGAAAAGCATTCTGTATGCTCCCAAGTGAAACCACTTCAAGCAGTTGAAATGCTAATTAACAGCCGAAAGCTTTTGAGCAGCACAGCTTATGCTAACTCAAGGCAGCTATGCATTCGAACTGCTCATGTAGGGCAGCAAGCAGTTTAAATGCGTAATACGGGCTGATACACGGCTTATTCAAATGCTTAGTGGTTACCTGGGAATACTCAGATCAGTAGTAAGTCTGCATAGCTGAAGTGAAGAGGTGCCTGCTAGGAACTATTCCGTTTCACACATTACGACACCGAATATGTAAGTTTCGATAGGTAGATTGTAAGGACCATCTGTTAATAAAAATCACATTACAGCTTTGTAGCTGATCATCGGAAAATAAACCTATTTTCCCTTCTGCTGAAAGATTCGGTATTCGGCAGCATCTCTCGCAACAGCAAGGGCTTGTTCACAAATGTCATAACGCTGGAGGGGGTGGGTGGGTGTACTTCATGGTGTTACAGCTCGAACAAAAAAAAAATCTTCCCATATAAACAATGTTACGAAGGGGTGGG
The DNA here is from genome assembly GCF_035046485.1 of Aedes albopictus. NCBI lineage: Eukaryota > Metazoa > Arthropoda > Insecta > Diptera > Culicidae > Aedes > Aedes albopictus. The sequence goes on from NC_085137.1 coordinate 136,875,426, forward strand.
TGGGTGTCAAAAATGGCCAATTTTGGCGTTATGACATTTGTGAATGAACCCCAACATCTCTACTGTGTAAATCGCATAATACGAAACCATTAGGAGAAAATTTAAACTATTCAACAACATCTACTTAATCCTGTCCTGACTTATCATCAAGTTTGAGATTAAAGAAGGACAGCTGTTTGTATCGGAGGAACACTGCATTATTGAACGGGTTAGTGCAGTAAGGACAAATTACTGAGGAGGGCTCTCTGGTGCTCCTCAGGCTCCGTTAGCGGTTAGGTTTTTATAAGACCCCCCTAACCGTTCATTCCTAGGTACGGTAAGTATATAGCCCAGTGGCGTAGCCAGAAATTTGCTCTGGGAGGGGTTTTCGATGTTCAATAATACCTTTTTGTATTTGACACTCACATTTCGTAAATATATACAATGAATTTGAGCCGTAGGTTGAAAATAGCGGCGCAGCCGAAAAAATTTTTCATCACAAAGCGTTTTATACTGGAAATTTGTTCAAGAAAATCTGGCTCTGGGGGGGGTTTCAACCCTAAAACCCCCCCCGTGGCTACGCCAGTGAATAGCCGTATCACACCTTGAATTAGGGGTCATCTGTTAAGTGGACTCTTACCACCGGAGCAGACGGTCCGTAGTGTTATTCTTAGCCAATTGAGAAAATCGCTACTACACAGCTATCTGTGACTGATCGAAAATGAAGTTAATATTGATGTTCAACTTCATACGGGCTCGAGCACCACTGACTTCAACCTTGCCCGAGTTCATCCCTGGCTTCAACCTGGTTGATCATCTTCCAGCAGATAGGACCCAATACCATGTGTAAGAAAGTTAATTTCATTATGACTACCTCCAATCGTCCCCCACCCCCTATTGACTACCTTGACCCTCTTCAAGGAAAAAACTCCACCCTCCAATCATCATCATCACCGGCAGTCAGCAGTTCAGCAGATCCGATGCAGTCGGCCATCAGTTCGCGCACTGCAGCAACAAACAACAGAGAGGCGGTGGTGTTCTTCTATTATCTTCGACCGCGGCTGAGCTGCGGTGGTGTGGTGCCGAAGCCGAAGCCGCGCAGAAACTCCGAAAAAGTGTTGATTACAGAGCGGCATCCTTCACGTAAACTGTTTATTAACGCAAGGCCCAAACTAAATGACTGCTAAAAGTGGCCGTAATTGTTCGGGACGCTTTTGTCCCGCGTCCTCCACCCCGTGTGCGGTGCGAGCGCGCGGACATTCCTCACCCCTCGATGCGATGGAGGGACGACGTGGTTTGACCGGGCTCTCACTCGAGATGGCAGAAGGAATCGACGCAAATTATTATGTTTTCCATCGGTGTACCCATCATCGTCGTCGTCCGTCACTTCGCTCCATCGACGACCCCCGCCGCCGGTGGAACCGATTGGGCCGAATGTGCAAGTGAAGTTACGGCAGCAAACCCCAGAAGTAATGATTGATAAAAATTTTCGAAACTCCCGACACACAGCATCGGCGTGGAAGGATAATTTATACGAAATTGATGAATTTTAATGCCTGTCGGAAAATGAACCAGAACGCACTCCGGCCGAGTCCGGCTGCCAGAATATGAAGACGTATTGCCACAGTTAGAGTGCGTTCCGGAGCGATAATTTATGATTTTGCGAAACGACTTCGCCGCCGCGCCGTAAACCGGGGCAGACAGCGAGACGCGTCCGCATCCGTGCCGATTTGGAACTTTTCGGTTCCCTTTTTCGGTCCAGCCAGGGCAGGGTAATTACACTGCCGTGAAGCTATGTTGCCACATTTACGCACCCGCTGCCTGTCATCCTTGGGGCCAATGCACATTCGCTTATGCCGATCTTGATGACGCGACGACGATGACGGTCAATGAAGTGCAATTGAAATAATTACGTGCTCCGGAGGAGAATGCCTCCGGAACGCACTCTTGCGCCGCGCCGGAGATTGAGAGAGGATCGGATCGGTGCGGCGCGCATAGTAAGCTGTCATTTATCACGGATATTTCGACAATATTCGACAGCAGCGCGGCGAATGGAAGGAGATATTTCATACGACTATCATCAAATTAGAATAATTGTCGGGTGCTTGGTAGATCATCAGCGAAGCCGACCCGATCGGACACGGAAAGGTGTCGAGGATCGGTTTGCATCCTTCGTTCCTGTGAACTGGTTTCAAGCTGTTCCAAGGTGTTGATTATGATGAGCAAGACATTCAACTTGATAATGTTCTTCTTGGTGCATTCATACACGGACGAAAGCGGAACCTCGGTAACGCGTTGACCATTTTTATAGCGGTTACGGCAGCTAAGTCAACTAGAAAGCACAGGCCGGCAAAACAAACATAGGATGATAGAATCAAACACTTGTCAAAAACTGCAGGAAGAAGCGGAGCAAGAGATAATGAAGCATTTGTTATTCTTAATCGCAATACAAAAGTGTGAACAGAAACATTTTCTTGTTTGGTTTTTATTTCCAAAAAAAAAAAAAACATAACTTGTCCTGGAAATGTCAAGTCATGAGAGTCACAAAAGGATAAAGAGAATCTTGACGTGAGGTGATAGAGAGCAGCACTGCGGCGAACGCCGCCTCCAAAGTGCTATCCAAGATCATCTACCGTCGTGTTTCACCCAAAATAAAAGAGTTTTTCTGGGAAATTATCATGCCGGCTTCTTCGACGACCACTCGGCAACGGACCATATCTCGATCGTGCGGCAAGTTCTCAAAAAATGCCGCGAATACCAGGTCCCAACGCCTCACCTGTTCATCGACTTTTATAGAAGCGGCTTACGACAGTATCCACCGCACAGAGCTGTGGAAAATCAAAGACGAAAATGGCTTCTCCGAAAAGCTCTCTAACGTGGTCAAAGCGACGATGGACGGTGTAAAAAACTGCGTAAGGGTTACGGGCGATCTGTCTAATTCGTCCGAATCTCGAAGAGGACTACGCCAAGGTAACTCTCAGGCTTGCTGTTCAAAATCGCCCTGGAAGATGTTATGCTGGAATACTATTTTTACGAAATCTGATCAATTTTTCTGTTTTGCGGATGACAAGGGTATTGTTGTTAGAACATTTGGAGCGGTAGCAGAACTGTACAACCGCATGAAACGTGAAGCAGCAAAGGTCGTACTGATGGTGAACGCGGCAAAAACAAAGTACATACTGTCAGGCAGAACCACGAACGACGGACTTCGTCTACCTCGGGTCTTATTAACGGCAGACTATAACGTTAGCCGTGGAATACAAAGGTGCATTACCAGAGGAAGTCGGATCTACCATCATGAGATCCACAAGACGCTGCGGTGGAAAAAGATTCATCCTCGCACCAAATAAACCATTTACAAAATACTGATAGAAAACTGGTGGTTTTCAACGAGCACGAGACCTCGTAGCACCTCGCACTATGCTCGAAGAGGACATGCAAGTACTCGAAGTGCTCGAGCATCGAGTGCCACACCACCATCTCAAGACTGGCTGGCTGTAAATAATTCCAAAAATTACTGCAAAACTCATCTAGTTATCTTTCAGAAATATCCCCAGCGATTCCTCTATAGAGTCCTAGGAAGTGCTTCGGAGATTCCTTTTTCAGAAGTTCTTCTGAGAGTTTTCCAAAAAATATTCCGAAAACTCCACCAGGAATTCCCACTGAAACTTCTCCAACAATTATTCCAGAAATTCCAACAGGAATTCCTTCACGGATTCTTTCGAACAATCTTCCTAGGATTTATCTGCTTCAGAAAGTTGTTTTCCAGAAATTACTCAAGGGATTTTTTTTTTAGATATTTTTCTAAGGGTTCCTCAAGAAAATCTTTCAGAAATTCATTTTTAAATTTTTCCGGGAGGCTTCTGAAAATCTTCCAAAAATATCTTCTTGAACCCCGTTGAAAGTTCATGCTCTAGGGATTTATTCGGGTTTTTATGGGTTACATAAGAAATGCATCTAGGAGTTCTTTCAGAATTTCGCTTGGTATTCCTCCCGAAATTTCTCAAAAAAATCTTTAAGGGGTTATCGATATTGAGATGTGTAAAAAAAGGAAAAGTTTGAAATTTTGTAAATGTATATAGATATATTTTTAAAAAATCTCTTTTTACGTCATGAAAAGAACAACATCCAATCTGTAAAATCAGCTTGAGAACATAAAAATAATAGTACAAATTATATATAACTGTGAATAAAAATTTCTGTAAAACTTTTTTTCTTTAAAGAGGCTTGCCGTGACTATGATTACAGTCCAACGGCTCAACTGATAGCACAAACCCAAAATAAAACATTACTAGAGGACCTTGTGGTGTCCTTGAACGATTGGAATAACGAAAACATGTTTTATTTTGCAAACGGGGACGATTTTTTTTTTTTTCAAAACAGTCACTTTTTTAAGCCAAACAAAAGCATAAAAAATCAGAGCACCGATATGAGCACATAAGGAGCGAATATTCAAAAAAAATAGTTAAAATCGGGCGAGAACTGATTTTGCAATCGTAGTCACCTCATCGACGTTTTTTGGGAAAACACGATTCCAAGATAATCGCGTTTAAAGTTTCAAATAACACTTTGCGCTCATAAGGGAGCGAGACGCAAAACGCTATATCTTTACTTCTACTGCTTGGATCTCTACGAAAACTTGACAGAGCATTCTTGAGAACCCATACTAAATCTCCCATGGATTGCTTAAGAATATACACGAAGGTTCCGTACTGAATAATTGTCAGTTATTAAAAAAAAAAATTCATTCGGATTTATTCTTTAGGGATCCTTGAAAAATCATTTAAATTTTCTATTGACTTCCTCAGTAATTTCATCATTTATTCCTTGGCAAACATCCAGAGATTCCTTCTGAAATCTCTCCACTGATTTTTGCCTTTCTCGTACACTAAGTGTACCGGAAAGGCTATATGTTCACTCCAAAAATGACTTTTTGATAGAAGGCCCGGAGGGTCAAGTCACATATACCAATCAACTCAGCTCGACGAATTGAGGTGATGTCTGTGTGTGTGTATGTGTGTGTGTGTGTGTGTGTGTGGACAAAAAAACTCACATCACTTTTTGGCAGTAAACCTCAACCGATTTTAATGACCGACGGTTCATTCGACGGGGAATCTGGTCCCATTGTTTCCTATTGAAAATGGTTCGGATCGGTCTAGCCGTTCCGGAGATATGGCCATTTAGGTGTTCCGGAACGGTACCCCAGTAAGCGGCCAGATATGAAAATGCAACAAACCCATGCATGCGACACATCAAACCACGGCATTTTCAATAATCTGATGAGCGGTAAGCAGGAAAATAGTCTCAGACCATATCTGAACCGGTATTGTTCCGGAACCGGTTCTGGGTGTCCCGCCAGAAGTGGCCAAATATAAAAGTGGAACAAACCCATGCATGCGACACATCAAAACACGGAATTTTCGGTAATCTGATGACCGGTAAGCAGGAAAATTGTCTCAGACCATACCTCACCCCGTATGTTCCGGAACCGGTTCCGGACATCACGCCGGAAGTGGCCAAATATAAAAGTGAAACAAACCCATGCATGCGACACATCAAACCACGGCATTCTCGATAATCTGATGAGCGGTAAGCAGCAAAACAGTTTCAGACCATATCTGAACCGGTAGTGTTCCGGAACCGGTTCTGGGTGTCCCGTCGGAAGTGGCCAAATATAAAAATGAACCAAACTCATGCATGCGACACATCAAACTACGACATTTTCGATAACCTGATGAACGTTTAGTAGGTTAATAGTCTCAGACCATATCTGAACCGCTAGAGTCCCGCCGGAAGTGGCCAAATATACAAGCGAATCAAACCCATGCATGCGACACATCAAACCACGGCATTTTCAATAATCTGATGAGCGGTAAGCAGGAAAATAATCTCAGACCATATCTGAACCGATAGTGTTCCGGAACTGGTTCTGGGTGTCCCGCCGGAAGAGGCCAAATATAAAAGAGAACCGTGCATACGACACATCGAACCACGGAATTTTCGAAAATCTGATGAGCGGTAAGCAGGAAAATAATTTCAGACCATATCTGAACCGGTAGGGTTCCGGAACCGATTCTGGGTATCCCGCCGGAAGAGGCCAAATATAAAAGTGATTCAAACTCATGCATGCGACACATCAAACCACGACATTTTCGATAACCTGATGAACAATTAGCAGGAAAATAGTCTCAGACCATATCTGAACCGGTAATGTTCCGGAATCGGATCCAAGTATCCTGCCAAAATGGTCAAAACTTAAAGTGAACCAAACCCATACATGGGTCACATCAAAGAGCGGCTTTTTCGATTACCTAATGAACGGCCAGCAAATATTTCGGAATCGGTTTTGACTGGCCGGAAGTGGCCATATGTAAAAGTGATCCAAATCGAGGCATGTGACACATCAAATCGTAGCTTTTGCGATAACCTGATGAACGGTTAGCAAGAAAGTAGCCTTAGATCACATTAGAAACAACTGGTAGTGTTCCAAAACCGGTTCCGAGTGTCCCGCCGGAATTGTCATACCATGCATGCGACACATCATTTTGCAGCGTTTTTGGTAACCCGATGAACAGTTAACAAGAAAATAGTGTCAGGCCATATTTGGTACAACCGGTAGTTACCCGGAACCGGATCCGGGTAGTAAAATGTAAATTTTAACCTAACTCATGGATGTGGTACCGTCAGTGGGGGTGTCATTGGCCCTAAATTGCATAGTCCTTCCTTTTATAAGTCGTTACAACAATATTTTAGCTCTAAATTAACATTAAATTTCGTATACTCGTTCATTTAGGTATAACTCAGGACTAGTGTAGATATAAATGCTCTAAAATGTATTTTGACGATGTTGTAGCCTAATTAAAATTGGCCCAACTTAACCCCTTCTAGGGGGTGACATTGATCTAATAAACATTAAAAATCAAACAAAATTGTTCAATTTCACAAAATATTGATGACCAATCAAAAATATTGAATATATTGATACTTACGCACAACTGATTAGTGTTAAATCCGTTTAAAATAGCTTCACAGACAAATAAACGTAAAAATTGAACAACATTGATTGTCATCCATCAACGATGCTGCGCCGCTATTTTTCAGCTATGACTCAAATTGAACGTACATGACATTATTGTTTACGAAATATGAGTGTCGAATAAAAAAACGTATTAGATATTGAACATCGAAAATCCCTCACAGTAAATTTCTGGCTACGTCATAGGGTATCGGGATGCTTCGTTGGCATAGTCCCCTCGTTCGGCCTATCTCAATGTAAACCAAAAACTCAAACAAACACGCATAACTGGATATCGGAAAAGCCATGCGCCAAACAACTGTAACATTTTGTTTCAATTTTGGCACTTTGGAACATTAAAATTGAATGAAAATGTCAATTTGTTTAGCTTTTGTAGACGCCATGATTCTTCGGCTTAGTGGGTGGTCTATACACATGAACATAAATCTCATGATTCTGAAACATTTCGAATTGACTTTTCAATAACTGAACATTTGATGCAACGGTCAAAGACGCTATTTTGAACTTGTGTATTTGTTTTCAACGAATAATAACTATTTTACAAATTGAATGTGGGCCGAATATTGAGGACATTTTTTTCACTATGTACCCAAATCTTGGCCCATCAGTAAAGTGAAAGAACAAACAGGAAGAAAGATTTTGTGTGCGGTGACTGTAAAAATATAACACAATAATAGGGTTGCGTTGTTTTCGTTACTAAATTAAGAAAGAACTTTAGTTAAAGTGATTTATTTATAGTTTTTTGAAAATTTGGCTCCGAAAATATAATTTAAAAGTAAGATTGGTGAACAAACAGAGATAATACTTCAGTAGAAATATTGAAAAAAATGGGATAATTAGTGGTTCTAGTGCATAGATAGCAATAGGCCAACGTTGTATCCACTAATAGGCCAATTTGTGTACCATAGACCAACGTTGCATACCATCGCATTGAATCTTTTCAACTTAATTAAGTACAATCTTGAATATTTACGTAAGTTTACTTCCAATTGGTGAAACATGCATTGCCTAGAGTGTGTAATAGGGTCGACATATTATTTCTAGTGCTATTAATTCATGAGTTATGGTCAACATTGTCAAGGCGGCTTGCAAATTAGGCCAAGGAATGGTACATATACCCTAGTATCAAAAAAAAAAGTCAGTTTCGTTCATTTAATTCATATTTTTTTCCTAAAACATTTCATTGGGCCACAGATGTTTTGGTGGGGGCCGCCACCTCAAAAAGGTTGGGAACCACTGTCTTATATTGTCTGAATATCGGATGTCATGCTATAGCATTTTATAAAATGTATCCATATTGAGTAGATTAAGCAGTTTTAATTTTGTATTTATGTCAATGTCATCTACATGTCGCTTAAGTTTTGTCGAAAGGATATTTTAAAGCACGAGAAAGGCACCATCACCGCTAGGTGGATTAATTCGGGTTTTTTTATAAAATATCACAAAGTTTCCTTCAGAAACTCTTTCAGTATTTCTTCAAAAAGCACTCCTGTAGAAAATCTTCCATGAATTTCATCAGGAATTGTTCATAGCATAGCATATCATAGCATGAATACTTGCACAAATCTTGGATGGAGTTGCAAAGTTTAATATATCAATTGACATTGCTGATGTCGCTACTATCTACAATGTCATAGACCCATTCAGCTCCACACACCTGGCCAAGTCCTTGCAAGCATTTATAAATACTTTCATCAACTCAGAAAGAGCCCAAAAAAGAAGCAGCTTCCAATAGATGAGAGGATGTTGAAAATAGCGAATTTTCAACTTATAAGTAGTTATATAACAAAAGCATGAATGAATACTGAAGTAGAAGAATTTCATCAAGAATTGTACAATGTTCAAATAAATAAATTCCTCCAGGAATTTCTTCAAACCTTCTTACACGGATTCCTTTTGAAGTTACTTCAACGTTAATCTCAGAAATTCTACGTGGGATACTTTAAGAAATTCTTCCAGGTATTCCTTCTTTAAACATTTATCCAAAACATTCGTAAAAAAGTCTTCCATAGATTTAAAAATTTTAACGGTTGCGTTTTAAAAATCCTCCAGTACTTTCTTTAAAAAAATCTTCAAAATTTTCTAGAGTTTATTGTGTTTATTGTGATTCTTTTGGGAATTCTCCGAGCGGTTTTTTTTTAAACAAAAATTCCTTCAGGAATTCTTACAAGTATGTCGAAGTACTCCAGGAACTCCTTTAGGAATTTCTCCAGTGATTGGAAAATCTCGAAGTAATATCTCCAGGATTTTGTTTAAGGATTCCTCTTGAGATTCTTGCATGAATTCATTAAGTAATTCAAGCAGGAATTTCTGAAGAAGTTTATACAGATTTCTTGAATTTTACTAGATATTCTATTCATATATGGGTAATTCTCGCTGAGACCGACCCACTATTTACACCTTGTCTTCAAAACTGTTTGGTTGATGATTGGCATGATAACTTTTGAAAGAAGAAAAGGACATCTCTAATTTTTTGATATGTTATGTGTAAATGTCTCAGCTTTCAATTGATGCAAAAATTTTGAAAATCGGTGGTTGCCATCATAATGAAAAAAACCTTTTGGTATAAAAATCCAAGATGGCGGCCAAATCTCCAGAATGTATGCTATTTAACAGCAATGCTGCTTCGGATACCATGTAATATGGGTGTCTATTTATCGGGATCGATAAGGAGATCTTAAAATTAAATATCCGAGGCCATTTTTAAATCCAAGATGGTGGCCATGGGATGGTGGTATGAGCTATGCTGCCATGAAATATGGGTCAGATATCGGACTCGATGAGTGAAGTCAAAAATCGATATTTGACGCGGTTTTGAAATTCAACATGGCGGATCATAATCCAATATGGTAGCCATGGAATGATAGTTTGAGCAATAATATTATGCAATATGGGTATCTGTCGATAAGGATCGATTAGTAGAAGGGTAGATGAAAGGATAGAGGATTATGGTAAGGGGTTGTACACAAATTACGTCACGCCCTAAGGGGGGAGGGGGGTTTTGCACAACGTGACAACCCTTACAAAAAATATTGAGGTCTCATACAAAAGATGTGACATAGGGGGGAAGGGTTGAAAAAGGTCGATTTTTGCGTGACATAATTTGTGTATCACTCCTAAAGGGTAGATAGAGGATAAAGGTAAAGGGTTAGAATAGAGATTAGGGTAGCGGGTAGGGCAGAGGATAGGGTAGAAACTCAGGGTATAGGATGGGTAGAGTGTTGAGTAGAGAGTAATGTCGTTTTCGTTTTTGCGGTGGTAGTGGTTTGCAATGTTAAGCATTGTCACCTTAGTAGAATGTATAGACGTTGCAATCAGTTATCTCCTTGGTTCCTTGTTTAAGCATAGCGGAATTGACGACACTTCAGTAGAAACTACGGGTAATCAAACAAGATAAGATAAGTTCCATTGGAATCAATAACATTTGGAAGGACTGCTAGACCAGCCGCACTCATTCATATAATAAGCGGATATCTGCTTAGTACTAACAGGCATCCTCAGTGAGTTAAGTGCTGGTGACCTTCTTTATTAGGCAATAATAACGCCTACTGCATCACCAAGTAGAACAATGTGGGGGAGCGAAGACATGATTGGTAAATCCGGTCGTCAAATGCAGAGCACTGTTTCTGTACGAGCTAATTCGGTTGTAGATTGCAGAGAACGGTATAAACGGCATAGGTTCGTTTTGGTTCACGGTTTCCGGATGTAACAAAAGACACAAATTTTCTAGAATCCCATACCAGGCCCCGGTAACTGATGTGGTGCATCCGCTTACATGCTTCCATTATTGCTCTCTAATTTGACTCTGGATCGAACGCTGAGCACGCCGCCCGCCAAGCAACGCCGTTGTGGGGCGAGCAACAATGTTCTAACTTAAATCCTCTCACATGCGATTGACCCCGCCTCGGCGCGTACGGGCCAGTAGGTACGGGATGAAGAGTGCAATCAATAACGCTAATTTAGCTCGTAAATCTTGTTACCTGGAGCACTATTGTGGTGCTCTCCCCACCAGCAAACTTGCGCACGGCATTAGATCCAGCCGGTTATGCTCTACTATGGAGCCAGTCAGTGTGAGAAAGAACGACTCGACTCACCGTTCGCTCGTCGCGTCGTCCTCCGCAGGGGAAATGGTTTATGGCGGAATAATTGTTTTCGGCGTTAGTTTTTCGCCATTAATCAAAGTGCAGTTTTTCCCCTTCTCCCCGTGCCTGTTGTGGTGCGAATATTATGATCGGGACAAACTCTCGACCGCTCTGGATGGATGGATGGATAGATGGAGATGACGACTGTTAATGTTGCGTTATATTTATGATTATCAAAGTGATAGCTAGGCAGGAGGGGCGGGGATCCTATATAGGTGGAGAGGGCAGTTGAATGCGGCATACCGGACGTAATTACAGGGGAGCAATCGCACAAGGGACTCTGCACCGGCGACGGGTCGAACGAACGAACCGCTAATGCTCAGAGGTGGTGGTGTCGGGAATATTGATGCTTGCCTCCGAGGAAAATTCGAGCTAAGATATGAGCCCAAAGCCGGGAGTGAGTCAGTCTCACAGGGCTAAGACGATCCACTCCAATGAGAGTATAATGGAGGTGTGGAAGAGATGCTTTGTGTGCGTGAGATCCGTGTTTGGTGCAAAACATGTCACTACTACAAGCAAAGCGAGCTCCCATAAGAACGCGTGTCAAATAGTGACGTCACTATTTGTGTTTACATTTTTCTTTGCTTACTAATACATAGCCATCTCTTCTTCTTCCTCACCTGTAATATACTCTCATTGGATCCACTCCGATAATCACCAGAACATTAAAATTTTGCTGAAATGTTTTGTGTAAAATGTCTTTATGAACACCGTGCTGTATGCAGCACTATTGAGAATCTGCGAACAAAAGTCTTCGGTGTTAAAACGTTATTGAAATCGTGGAAGTAAGAGCAACATCGAAACTCTTCCTCAATAAGCGGAATCTATTTCACCCCGATGTCCCCCTCAAAGCACCGCGCACCGAGATGGGGCTGTCAGCGCCCGGAGGGTGGCGTTGCCGCGGGTGAAATATCCCAGCCAAACGGCGACGGATCGATCGCCGGCTGCATGACGGCTTTTACGACATCCTTTTTTATCGGCGTCATCATCGTCATCTTCCGGCGGGATAGGAGGAACAGGAACAAATTGAGTGCGAGTACCGACGACGAGAGTCGGAGGGGTAAATGGGCTACTAAAATCTTTTTTACGGCTACTCGTGCAAATTTCGTCGAAAATTCGACAAGGGCGTGACAGTTCAAGATTTGACAGCTCTTCTGGAGCTCGGTTTCGTCGTACCGCCGCCAGGAGGGCGAACACATTCCGAGGGAAATTGCCAATAAGGCTACTGACTGAGCTGAGACTGATGAGATGACGAGCGACCGACCGAACGCACATCCCTGCGAAGATAGTTCAAAGGTGGAAGACGACGCGCAGTAGGCGTCGTAAAATGGAACGCGCCACGGTTAGAGAGACAGAGAGGGTGACAGAAAGAGTGCGCGTCAAACGGAGTAATTTACACGTGTTTTAGTACGCACCTAAAGGTGCGCTTTTATCGCCGCATGGTTTCAGGAATGCGAAATACCCATCAGAACATCCCCTGTTGGAGATAATTGCCGACTTTGATGAGAAATTTGAAATGAAAAAGATAAAGCGAAAAACTTGTTTTGACCAAATTTAGAGCATTTTCCCATAGTTTTCATAGGGTAGGGTGACGCTAGAACAAACCGTTTTTTCTCTTTATCTTTTTTTGTTTCAAATTTCTTGTCAAAGTAGTATTAGAACCACTTTTAGAGCTTCCAAAAACGCGCATTTTGGTGTGCGGAGAATAATGCTACGTCATTCCATTCAAAAGATATTGATGATTTTCTAGAAACAATAGGCACTTTTTAATTTTTTACTTTAGTTACAAAAATAACACCCCTCTATTTTTTTATGTTTTATAACAAAATTTCTTAATATTTGCCCCAACCCGATATGTCACATTTTTGAAATTATGATTTTTAAAGAAAAACACCTGTAACTATTGAACCAAAAGTCTCAGAGCACGAAACGACGCGTCTTCAAATGCTCTACAAGTGGTTCTTGGGCGACTTTGATGAAAAATCGAAACTGAAAAAGTTAATGCCAGAAAACCGAGTTTTCTTGAACCACCCTAAGCTAATTCAGAAAAATATTTCTTAATCGGTCAATTAGATACATAAAAACTGTATTACTGCAAGGTTGCAACCATTCATTTGCAAAAATTTACATTCATTTTCTATTATCTCAGTTCAGAAGCATGCTATCGAAAAACAATGTATGGATGAATTGAACCTTGTAGTTTTATCTGAAAGTTCGCCGAATAGCTTTAGGGTCGCACACGCATTCCAAAGTCGTGAGTGAGCTGTGAAGGCAACTTTCCACAGCGTGAATGAAATTTATATTCACCGCGTGGAGAGTTGCCTTCACAGCTCTCTCACGACTTTGGTATGCGTGCACGACCCTAAAGCTATTCGGCGAACTTTCAGATAAAACTACAAGGTTCAATTCATCCATACATTGTTTTTCGATAGCATGCTTCTGAACTGAGATAATAGCAAATGAATGTAATTTTTTACAAATGAATGGTTGCAACCTTGTTCAGTAAATTTGCATCTTACTCAAACTTACTCTATTCATTTGCTTTATTTTGTATCTGCTACCTTTTATTATGGCTACTTTCCAAGCCACCACCTGAGGAAAGTGGTAGGGTGCTGTGATAAGCATTGCAAAATTGGAAATAGGTGACAACTTCGGATGGTAGAAGAAGTCATCCTTGATAACATAATATTTCAAATGAAGTTTTCTCTTTGAAATAACTTGGTGAAATCGTGCAAGAATTCCTGAGGACATCCCTTCGGGATTTTCCAATCCTTGGAGAAATTCCTGAAAGGGTTCCTGGAGAAGTTCAAAATACCTGTATGAATTTCTAAACGAATTTTTGAATTATTTTTTTTTTAAGAAATCGCTAGGGGACTTCTCAAAAGAATCACATGAAAAAACACTGAAAAAAAAACTAAAGAAATGTCTAAAGGAATCTGTGGAGGATTTTTCTGAACTTATCCGTCAAAGTTTTTCTGAACGAATTCCTGGAGAAATTTCTAATGAAATGCATCGAAGACTTTCTTAAGCAATTCTTGAAATAATGTGTGAAGGAGAAATACCTGGTGGAATTTCTTAAAGTAATCCACAAAAAATTTCTAAAGAACGAGCTTTGAAGGAAACCGTGAAAGATTTCTTAAAGGAATTCTAGGAGGAAGTTCTTAATGAATCCGAATAGTGATTCTTGATGAAATTTATGTAGGGATTTCTTAAGGAATCGTTGGAGAAGTTTAAGAGAAATTTCAGAAGTTACCCTTTCCAAAGGAATCGGTAATAAAATATGAAAAAATGTAGAATCGTCTAAGTTTCTGATTTTTTAAGAAAACCGCTGGAAGAATTTCTAAAGAATTCCGTGTAAAATTTTCCGAGAGCAGCTCAAATGGATTTCTAATAGAATTTTAGAGAAATTCTATAAAGGACACCCAATAGAAATTGCTAAGGTGATCCATGCAAGATTTAAAAAAAAAACCCCCGGGAAGATTTTTTGAAGGAGCTGGATGACTTTTTAAAAGCAATCCTAAGAGATACTTCTAAATGTACAAACGTAGCAATTTTGAAAGCATTCCATTATAGTTTTTTCATAGAAGTTCTTGAGAAGAAATTTCTGGTGTAATCTGTAACGGTGTTTCTGTAGGAATCCCTAGACAAATTTCAAAAAAAAATACTAAGGTAATACTAAAAGAGTTTCTGTTGGAGCTTAATATTTTTCAAAAGAACCAGTGGAGATATTTCTAGAGGATTTCCTAGATAAGTTTCTAAAGAAATCCATGAAGAAATTAGTCAGGAAATCTGTGGAAAGTTTTCACAAGGAATCCTTGGTGAATTTTTTTTTAGAAAATTTGGTGGAATTTCTGAAGAAAACTTTCGCCCTTCAGAACGCGCGCCGTTAAAAAAAGGGCAACTCTACCAAAAAAAAATTAAAAAATGGATAGTGCTTTACTTAGATCGGTGTCGTCATAATTAAAAATGGTGGTTTCTCTTTAAAACAAAATCTCTGGAGGATCCTCCAGTTATTTCTTCACGTATATTTATCAGATTTCTCTTTCCAGATGATTTTAGAGATTCCTTCAGTATTTTCCCGTGAAATTCTGCTCAGGTTCCTATGAGGAACTCCTCCAGGAATTTCTTAGGATATTTGCCTGAAAAACCTCCAGATAACCTTTCTCAGACTTCTCCTGCTAATGAGCATGGAATTACTCCAAGAGTCTCTTTTGAGAATGCTTGACATTTTCTTCCAGAATTTTCTTCAAGGGACTACCCTCCAGGAATTTGTGCGGAGATTTCTTCAGGAATTAATAGGTTTTCCAAGGATTCCTGTGGAGGGTTTTCTCCAGCGGTTTCATTTGTCTCTCAGCTTAGATGCTCAGACGTTGAAAGCCACCAGAAACTTTTCCGAGTATCACGCCAATGAGTTCCAATTGTTTCTCAATATTATTCAATTTTATTATTGATAGCAAATGACTTCGAAGAATTAAGCTGTGAGATATCAAAGGCGATAACAGCTTATTTAGTACACTATAAGCTCTTTTTATGCACATGGCAGAGGTGCATCAATTAAAAAAGGCATAAAAAGAGGGATATTTGTGCATAAATTAAGTTTGGGCTTTAAAGAGTGAATCTAGTTTGCGAGAACAGGTCTCCCTCCTGGACATTAGAGATGGGGCTAAGGGGGTTTCCAGAAAGTTCCCAGAAAAGCCAACCAAGGGGGTTGCAAGGGACTTTAGAGGCGCTACAAGAGCCTTTTAAGTGCGTTCTGTCAGGTTTTGTTGGCGTTTTATCGGGATTACGGGAAATTCAAAGGCATTTCAATAGCATCGAAGGGATTTCAGGGGCTTTTCAAGAGGTTTTAAGGGCCATCCAGAGGATTTCAGGAGCTTTGAAAGACCGTTACAAGGAGTTTGAGGGGCGTTTCATGACATTTCAGAAAGTTTCAGGGGATTTCAGAAACATTTTAAGGGCGTTCCTAGCGGTTTTAGGGGTGTTTTAAGGGGTTTCAGGTGAGTCTCAGGAGGTTTCTGGAGCCCAAAGAGGTTTCAAAGGAATTTAAAATTGGTTATGATGCTTTCAAGGGCGTTTCAATGAAATTATGGAAGTATCAGGGGCGTTTCGAGGCATTTCAGGTCAGGGCCGTGTTTTGGACTTTCAAGAACGCCCTTAAATCTAAGAGCATTTCAGGGGCCTTTTTAAAGATATTGTGATGGGGTCTCTGAAAAGCCTCTCAAACTTCTTTAAATGTCTCCAAAATCCCTGCAAAACTTACATGAACTCCATATAATGCACCTGAGACTTTCCGAAATTCCCTAGTGCTCAAATTCATAGCACAAGTTCCCCAGTTATTCTCCAACAAGAAACGTTTAGCGTCCATTTGAGATGTAACACAAACAAAACCAAAAGAATAAAGAAAACAAATGTTTAAAGCCTTCTCTGTATCGGGCATATAGGAAAACATCGGTTTTATGATACGTTCAGATCTTTTTTCTTAATAACTATACTTCAAATTTTTTCAGCTTGATATTTTTGAGCATTTTGAATACATTTCATATGTAGAAGAAGAGTCCTGTCACCACTGGGTATTCAAATCGGATTTTTAGTTTTTTCTTGTATGTGCAAGGTTAATGCCAGTTAGCATCAGATAAAGCATAATTAGAAGTTTGAAAGAATTGCTTTGGCGGTGGCATATGACTATGAAGCAAATTGTTTCGATTAGCAGCGAGTGTAAAGCTCATTTTAGTTTAGTGAGAAGAAATTAGTATCGGAAAGTGCATGTATTTTCATATTTACGAATTTTGGTGGCCGGATCATGTGGAGATCTGGCACTCCCAGAGTATCGACTGGAATACTTACATTCCCGGGAAACTGAAACAAAACCAAAGTTGGGGAATGTCAATGATCGTGTGAGGGGGGAAGGAGATTTCATTCGGTTTCAAGTGTGACTTTCCAGAATTAACCCCATTTTATAAAAGACGCTATATTCATCAAACTCACCTATCGAAATCGGTCAGCCGGGACGAGTCTCGGAATCCTTTGGCAAACGGGTTCGAATCGATTTTGAGCTTGGTGATGAGCTGGTTCTGGTAGGCCGTGACGGCCGTGAAAATCGTCTCCGGAAAGACGTACGTCTTGTGGTCGACTTCCTGCAGTTCCTTTGGCGAGCTGGGAATGTTTTGGCCTGGACCGAGCCGCACCAGATGAATGCGCGGTTGGTAGCGGTGCATCGAATTCAACACGATCTGGAATGGGATAGAAAGAATTGTTTGATAAGATGTTGTTGACGCGAAACCCTCATCCTTCTTCGACCGGAAGAACAATCTGTAACAATCCCCCAACCCCCAGCTGTAATCGACAACTAACAGCGCCATTAGCGACATCCGTTGACCCCAGCCCCAGCCACACATAAAACCGATCGCGCGCTAATTTCAACACATATGTGTCACTAATTTATGCAAATCGAACTTGCTCCACCGAGAGACTGCGGTGCGGCTGCCACCTAGCTAATGTGGTAATTAAAATTCAAACCGATAATCCGTCGGCATCACCACGTCTATTCTAGTATAGGTAGTTATGGGTACAGCTTATGGTATATGCGCCAAATAGGTGATAGCTACTCCCCGCCTCCTACCTAAAGCATCTAACGGAGGTGGCAGAAGCGTGAAAGAGGCTGAGGAGCTGTCTAACATTTGCGGATAATTTAATCCGGAAATAATATGTTCCCGAGGCTGCTGGTCCCACGCGAGCTGCCACGAAAATAGATTCGATCCTAATCGGGTTTGATCCATATACTGAGTTGCGTAATGGTGGGATCACAAGCATTTTGGGGAAAAAGAACAAGATGAATTAAAAGGAAAAATAGGCAGACAATATAAGGGAGTAATTACCAGAGAAGTTTATAAAGTTGAAAGACCAAAGTGTTCACTTTCCAAATATTTCACTCATTTTTTTTCGAAACTGCTATACAGTGATCACTGCGAGTAACAGAAACCTTTGCAGCTGATTCAAAAGAACATCCTTCAGGTATCAGTAGGTCGGCCCCACAGGCACGTTCTCCTCCATTTGGGAAATTTGTGCCATCGTCATGAACACGAGCCTATTCATTATTTACCTGACGGAGGAGGGAAGGGAAAAGGATAGCACAGGGGAAAGGACAGGTAAGGGAATAGGATCGTCATACACACAAAAGCGTACCACAATGTGTTCACATAGCGTCCTGAAAAGGACACTCTGATAACGCACAAGCGTACCACAATGGGTTCAAACAGCGCCCTGAAAAGGACACTCTGATAACGCATAAAGCGTAAAGAGAGCCTATAGCTCTTTACCACAGCGGGTCAAGAACAACAGAACGTCCTGAAGATTCAGGTTTCTGAAGTTAGTTTCACTTAATAAGTGTTTTCCGAGTACTCTACTCGGAAACGCAGTTGCGTAAAAACTGGACAGTTACATATTAAATGATACGAAGTTCCATAATCGGATTCACAGCTATCACAGGCAAATGAATCAGCATACTGAATATTCGCCATGTGATAGCTGAGTCGGCAGTGACCAGTCAATGCATTGACCAGCGTGCTGCAATTCTGCTTTGACAGATTTGTTAGATACTTTGCCACCCCTAGAGATGGCTCAGTACAAGACAATTTTGTTTGACGACATGACTCCAAACTATTCCAGTATTGGTTGTGCTGAGTGGCAGCCCAGGTGTCAATCTGAAGCTTTACCCAACACTTGGATACCGGAATAGCTGGCTCAGGGCCAATGAAGTCATGTGATGCTCCAGTGCGAGCTAACTCATCAGCCAATTCATTTCCAGCGATGGGAGAATGGCCAGGTACCCATACAAGGTGAACAGCGTTTGTTGAGTTCAGCTCCTCGATTTGAGTTCGACAAGCGATAACTATCTTCGACCTAGAGTTGGCCGAAGCAAGTGCTTTAATAGCAGCCTGGCTATCTGAACAGAAGTATATTACTTTGCCCATAACATGCTGCTGAAGTGCTGATTGCACTCCGCACATAAGAGCAAAAATTTCGGCCTAAAAAACGGTGCAGTGTCTACCAAGTGAATAAGACTAATGCAGCCTTAGCTCACGAGATTAAACACCAGCACCTGCTCGACCTTTGAGAAGGGAGCCATCAGTGTAACATACGATGCCGTCTGAAATACTTCTCTCCAAATAACCAGATGTCCTCTCTTCCCGGGAAGGGAATTTCGTGGAAAATGTCCTATATGTAAAATTACAAACAATTGTAAGATCACTTGGAGCAAGAACAATTTTGTCCCAATTCACCAAAAGTGAAAACAACGTGGTGTGTGTTAATGTGCGGTTCACAGGAGTTTCCCTAGTAGACCGAGTACCCGTAACCGGTAAGTGCAAGAAAGTGCTTCTTGTTTGAGATGAATGTGTAGTGGGGAAACGTCAAAGAGAACTTCGAGCACTGCCGTAGGAGTTGAAGAGAACGCTCCAGACATCGCCATTAAGCACATCCTTTGGAGATGGCCTAATTTTGATTGGACCGTTCTCACTTCGCCCTTTTGCCACCACACAAGACATCCATAAGCCAATATTGAACGAACAACAGTTGTATAAATCCATTTGATATACTTGGGTTTAGGACCCGAAGTTGTACCAAAGGTTCGCCGGCATTGCCCGAAGGCCATACAAGCTTTCTTGATTCTGAACTCAATGTGAGGTGTCCAGGAAAGCTTTGAAACGAATCGGTAATTTATCAGTGCCGGGCCGACTCAGGACACAAGAGATTCCGGCAATCCCAGGGTTGGCTAGCTACCGGGTAATCAAGGGCGGTTCGCGATACAAAAACACTAAACACAGAGAGCTTTCACGTTACTAGTATAATTTATTAAAAGTCCTATTTGTGGCGTGTGCGTGTTGTTCTGTGTAATAAAATTTGTGTTAATTTGTTAAGTGTGGCCTATTTCTATATTCGGTGGTACCGGTACATACCGCTGCGTTGATGGTGCTGGGTTCGGTGGCCGACACAGCGACTCCAGTCGAGCTGTGCGGCCGGAAATCTCGCCGGATGGCAAGGCGAGCGGTGTCTAGGGCCGGTACTCGGCCGACGGACCAGCGGGCGTTGCTGGTGGGGGGATGCAGGCGTCTTCCCTCTTGGACGCAATCGGCCGGCCGTGGACTAACCACCTTGGACGGCCGAGAGGGGAAATCTCCTTTGCTTTTAGGGCCTATGCCCGAGATATCGTCCTATTGCGGACGGCGTAACTCCTTTACGAGTTAGGCGCGGAAGCCTTACGGCTTCGCGGGCCGACCCGTGTGCTGGACGGTGGAACCTATTAAAAGGTCCAACAAAAGAGGTCCTAATGGACGGATACATTATAAAAAAAGAACTTCAAATAAAGTGCAGGGTATTCAATTTACCTGAGCGGTATCTTCCCCAACGATTCCTCTAGCAAATGCCAGTAAAAGGGGGGGGGGTTAACTGGTTCAACCACTGCACTGTTAAAGGAACACGTCTTAAGCACACGGACGCCTGATTTTTCTGCAAATTTTAAGCAATGGCCGTTCATTTACAATATTCTCCCTTTCCCGTCATTCTCATTATTTCATTACTGCTCATTTCTTCAGCCATGTTTTGTAATTGGTAGCAGACAACGAATTCACAGCGGTACGGGACCCTATCACTACTGTGGTATTTCTACTGTTCTTACACAAGAAACGTGAAGGGTCCAACAAACAACATTAAATACAAAACAAAAATCCACAATTTGTAACCAAACGGTTACAGCTTGGAATCAAGAATGACTCCAACGTATTTTACCTGTTCAGTCACATTGATTTCAGAATTACAGAGACGCAAAGGTCGAACGCCATTACGGTTTCGCCTTTCCGTGAAAATAACAATAGATGTTTTACTCAGATTAACCAAAAGGCCATATTGGCGACACGAACCCTCAACAACTTGAAGAGCGTTTTGAATCAGGTCAAAAAGAGTGCTGATGCACATACCGACTAACAATGTTAGGTAGTCGTCGGCAAAACCATAAGTAGGAAAACCGCTATTGTTGAGTTGCCTCAACAGCGCAGCGTATCTGCTACGAGATTCCACAAAAGCGGCGACAAGACTCCCACTTGGGGGCATCCACAAACACTCAATTTCCTATTCGCCGCTTGACGCCATGTCGAGAAGAGATGGAAATCATTGTACCATGGCCCCGTGCGGCTTCCAATATGGCATCGCGAAAGGCACGTTGTCAGAGACACCCTCGATATCTAAGAAAACACCCGAGCAGGATTACTTTTGAGCGAATGCCTACTCGAAATCGTAAACAACTTTGTGTAAAAGAGTCACAGTGGACTTTCCAAATTGGTAAGCATGTTGGTTCACATGAAGAGGCACATTGACCAGATGAACATCACAGATGTGATGATCAACAATGCGTTCTAAGCATTTCAGAAGAAAAAAGATCAAACTTATAGGTCTGAAACTCTTTGCTTCTTCATACGACGCACGACCCACTTTCGGAATAAACTTGACAGTTATATCCCGCCAGGATTTGGGAATATACCCCGTAGCAAAACTGCAAACATGTAGTTGTTTCAAAACATGTTTGAAATGATCAAATCTCTTCTGAAGCAAAATAGGATAAATCCCATCTGCCCCAGGACATTTGAAAGGAGCAAAGCTATTTAGTGCCCAGTCAATCGATTCTAAAGTTATGATACTCCGAGCCAAAGCTAAAGAATCATAACTACAAAAAAAGACATCAGGTTCATCCGAAGATGTAATATCCACATATCCGGCAAGTGTGTACTGAATAAATATTCCAGAACTTCATCATCAGAGGAAGTCACATCGCCATTTGGCAAACGAAGTTCGTTCACTTGAAAATCCTTAGATTTTGCAAGGATTTTGTGCAACCGACTGGCTTCACTCAAGGCTTCCAGCCGGATCGTTCAGCAGATCAAAGAGCTTTCTGGTAGGCCTTGCGAGCCGACCTGAAAGCCTCCGATCCAGCAGAACGTCGTCTGTTCCAACTCTTACTACATTGTTCCCTGAGCTTCGCCAGTTCAGAGTTCCACCAAGGGGTTCCTCTTGTGATCTTCACTGACCGCAGAGGGCAAGCTTCTTTAAAAGCTACCATGATGAAGGCCGTTGTAGTATCAACGGCATCATCGAAATCATTTGGAGCGTCAATGAATGGTGAGTATCCATGAAATTTGGCTGCAACCAAATCGGTAAAGAGATCCCAGTTGGTTGACCGGGGGTTCATGAAACGTAAAGTTTGCGAAGTAACATTCACATGTTCAAACAAGATGTAGCGATGGTCAGATAAAGGTTCTTCATCTGACACATGCCAATTGTCTAACACTTCCTCTCTTGCAGATACCATGAAGGTTGGGCGGTTTCCTATGTTAAGCAATCCAAGATACTTAAGTATTCCATCAAACTGGAGCCTCTCAAATTGATGTATGAGCTGCCCTAGATTATATGGTGAGCATTAGCATCACTGCCAACAATTAGCGGAAGGCCTTTTGAAGTGCAGTATGCGATGACTTGTTTGAAAGCATCCGTAGGGGATGGTTCATCATGCGTTAAATAAACCGAACCGAACATCTCTAGTAGTTAGTTCAGAGATGAGTGTAGCAACGATTGCGTTGTTGACAAGCACACATGCTCGAGGCATGACACGTGAGTTTGCCATTTCATTTTTACTGAAAGTAGCAAACACCGGATCCACAAGGGTTCCTAGATAGAAATTCCCCTTACGAAAGTAAGGCTCTTGGACTAACGCCACTTGGGCTGTACCATTTTGCATAAGTCTGCAAAGATTGATCGTTGCTGTTTTTTTGTGCTGAAGATTAATCTGAGCTATCCTAACCGTAGCCACTACCCAAACTAGGCTAGATTAAATTCTTAACAATCACATAATAAGTGAACGAACCCTTCCCCGTGCACCAAAGTGTACCGAAAGGCTACATGTTCATTCCAAAAACAAATTTCCGTGAAAAGGCTCGAAGGGTCATGTCACATGTACTGATCAACTCATTTCGACGAATTGCGGTGATGTCTGTATGTGTGTATGTATGTATGTATGTATGTCTGTGCGCAAAAAGAGTTCACTCACTTTTAAAGCACTTTCCATTGGTCGATTTTACGGATTGCAGCTTGAATTGAACCGGAACTTTACCGCTTTATTGGCTATTTAAAATGGTCCGGATCGGTCAAGGCGTTCCGAAGTTATGGCCATTTCAGTGATTCAGACCAGTACCGGTAGAACTGGCCGTATATAAGTAGAACTGAACCAAACCCCATCATGCGACACATTAAACTGCGACGATTTTTGTAACCTTTAGCATTGTTGACGAATTATGTGCAGAAATCAACACTGGAGCCCAGAAATTCCACGATGTCGGCCTAATATTCAAGATGGCGACTGTTTATTGTAGTTTTGAGCCCTGAACCCATGCAATATAGGTATACTTGTTATGAGGAAAATGTCTGTACTCCAAAATGATGACCAAAACATCCAGGATGATGGTCTAAAATCCAAGATGGCTGCTCCAAATTCAAAATGGCGACTTTTTCATGAAGTTTTAGGCTCTAAAACCATGTAGTATGGGTATACTACCCATGATCGCATATCAATCCCATATTTGCTGGGTTTCCTATTCATATGGGACAATTATGCGATCATAGGCAGTGTATTTAGTATAGGGAAGATGAAAATGGCGATCAGAAAATCGAAGATGGTGGCCTAAAATTCAAGATGGCGACTGTTTAATGGAGTTTTAGGCCCTTAAACCAAGCAATATGGGTATATATGGTGTGGGAAAGATTTTTAGAGTCCAAAAATGGTGACCAGAATATCCAAGATGGCGGTCTCAAATCTAAGATGACGGCTCCAAATTCAAGATGGCAGCTAATTGTGTTTTAGGCTCTACATCCATGCAATATGGGTATATTTAATGGGAAAGATGTCTTGAGTCCAAAAATAACGACCAAAACACCCAAGATGGCTATCTAAAATCGAATATGTCAAGGTAAACTTCTAGTCCAAAAAAGCATTTTTTTATGATTTTTAAATGTCAATATTAGGACATTCTGCTACACCAAAACCTCCGTTTAGGTGACGAGTCAGTACTGCCTAAATAGGATTTTTATCTAAATGGATTCAGTTTGTTTCTAAAATGGAATTGAAGATTGCAATGAAGTTTAAGAAGGGCGAGTGACCTGGAGATTTAAAGGGGGCCAAGTGGGGTTTCACAGGGACTTCATGGGAATTTCAGGAGGGAGAGGGGGGCGTTGTCACAGGTGTTGTACCGGGTTGACTTTAGGGGTATTTTCGGATAGTTTGGAACAGTCTCAGTTGCGTTACATGGGATCCGATGGGGTTTAAAGTGGATTTCGAGGGCAGAAAGCTTTAGAGGGTTTTGGCGAGTTTCAGAGGCGTTATGAAGGCGTTACGAAGGCGTTACGGGGGTATCTGAGGGTCACAGGAGCGCTACATGGGATCCGAGGGGGTTTTAGGGGGATATTGAAGGCATTTCAGACAGCTTCAGATGATTTTTGGCGAGTTTCAGAGGCATTACTCAGGCGTTACGTAGGAGATTTCGGTGGTTTCTGAGGGTCTCAGGGGCGTTACATGGGGTCCGAGGGGTTTTTAGGAGGATTTCGAGGGCGTTTTAGGAAGCTTCACACGATTTTGACGGGTTTTGGAGGCTTCACATAGGCGTTTTAGGGGGTTTCGGAGGGTCTCAAGAGTGTTACAGGGGATTTTGAGGGGGGTTAAGGGGGCTTTCAGTTTCTGAAAATACATTTTGGATCACAGCTCTTAACCGTTATGTGTCCGACAAACTTTTTGCTTTTTTTTACACCGTGCCCATTTAAAAAGGGCGCTGGGTACCCGGGTACCCTGTCGGCCACATAAGGATTAAGTAAGCTTCAGAGAGATTTCAGCGGCGCTTCAAAGCGTTTCTTAAACGATTCAGGTTGCTCAAGAAAGTTCTTAGGAAACCTTAAACAGTCCCAAACCAACCCCATCGCCTCTCATTGCTCTCCCCTGAGCATGCCCTGAATTCCTTTGAACTCCACTTGCAACTTAATTCCTTTAAACCAACCTTATCCCTAATTTAAAACACTCCAACTACTCTGAACACAATCAGAATCCATTAAGGTAACGTTACCTAAATGGAGGGGCCTAAATAGATTTTACCTAAATGGATTCGACCTAAATGGAGGTTTGAGTGTATTACCAATTTAAAACATAATCATACATGTAATAAGGTTTTGGGTTATCATTCACCAAGATACTCATATAATTTCGTAAAGCACTGTATGCCCCAAAACACTCCTACTAACGAGATGCGAGATGGCGATGTGAGATGGCGATGCGATGATGTTAGAACCTATCTGTAGACATAGAACGTAAATAGTCACAAATTAGCTGTTGGCCTAGCAGCAATCAGCCAACCAACCAACTGACAAACACCGCTCAAACTAGGACCGACCCAACCATGCCTCGAATTCTAAATACAGCCAAGGACCAAGACAAGGACGACGTCGACGACGGATGCTACCAACAAGCGACAAGGCCCCTCCTGGATGGAGGGGGCTTGGTAATTAAAGATGTTGAAAATGAACCGTTCTATATGCTGACAATGTCTTCTGCCAGATTAGGTGAAACGAGCGAGGAGGACAAGGACGAAGACTATGAACGGAACGATGGAGATGAGCTGTGAAAAGCTTCAACGAAAGGCGAGGAAGAATCGATTTGTCGTCAGCTTCATCGTCGTCGTCGCCGTTCCGGAGTTTGTTAGGTAGGTAATCCTTTTTCGGCGACCGACGAACGTCGTGTCCTCCAGGATCGGATGGTGTGGTGTTTGCCTGGTTAGTGTTGGTGTCGGATCGTTACCATGGTGACCCCCTCCGTTGCGTTGCGAAGGTGTTGGTGTGCGAAGATTAGAACATCGTTGAAGCGCATGTCTTCAAACCAACACTTGCTCAGTCGGGTTGGACGTCGACGACGTCTGTGTGGGAGGGGAAGTGGGGTGGACGCTACCACCCACCGACGCCAAGGGGGTGTTTGTATGTTGTGTAGCAATCAGCAGGATACATAGAGAGCGTGTTTAGCATAAAAATGGCTCTCGTCTCGGTGGTCTACACAGCAGCAGCAGCAGCAGCAGCAGCAGCAGGAGCAGATATCGCTGTCTCGTTTGGCTGGTCGTCGTTGAGTCGTCTGTCGAGTGAAGATGTGTTTGCGAACAACCGAGCGGGCGCGAGGTGTTAGTTTGATAAATTAGGTACGAAGCATAAAATACGCTGTTGATGGCGGGGATGGTCACACAGTGAAAATTTCGTGCAAAACTTAACTACCGTGCCGACGACGAGTTGAGTTTCGGCGATGATAATGGTGGTACGCAGGCTGTCTGTCTGGGCGAGGCTGTCGGACGAGAGGATCTTGACAAATTGATCTTTTTCCAGGGCCATTTTTCGTCCGACCTGGTCTGGGTTGGGTACAGTAGCGGTCAAAGGTTGTATCATTGTTTTGTGTGACTTATATCGGTCTTTGCAGTCTTCTGCTTTGATATCTTTGATTTTTATCTGTAATAATAAGATTTTTAACCCTATGCTAGTTTATCTCAGGATCCACGCTTTACTTCCCTTCCGAAAGAAGAACTCACATTTTGTGAATTTGCCGTTAGGGAAAGGTGAGCGTTCTAACCATCATATCAGGTTCTTTCCAAATACTTTTAAAGTTCGAACTCAAAAAAAAACAGCCCATTTGTCAAATAATTTAGAAACACCACTGTAACCATCTCGAACTTGGGATGAGACTACCAGATCTCTTGCGGTTACTTCCAGCAACGAAAGGATGCTACTGGGACGATGATGCTGTTGAAACCCACTGGACCGTGACCGGTTAACCGGAGCATACTGACTGAATCAAGATTCAACCTTTCCGATTACCAACCAGATAGAGGAGAGGAATGAGCGCCGCCCCAGAGCCCAGAGACGTGTTAAAATGTGACTGAAAACTATCTGTTATCGAGAGTGTCCACCGCACCGACTAGAGACGAGTCGACCGACTTCGGTTTGATTGATTTTCTGGTCACACCAGAACCGGGGCCGGAACACTGCTGACCGTCTGACCGTTAGCAGCCGACCGAACTGGGGGACGAAACTGGTGCTGTCCCAAATTCAGTCGAGCGTTTCAATTAGAACATTGTTCGGTGTAGTTCATGTGTGTGAGCGCGCGCGGGCGCAGGGGTCCTTCGGGAACGAGGGAAGCAACGAGACGCACCGTCAGGCAGTAACAGTAGTGAAGTTTGGAAGCGTAGAACCGGGTATAAATTACATTAATTTATATGTTCGTCTCCCGCCACACCACACCTAGGACTAGGAGGAGGAGGAGGAGGAGGAGGTGGAAGAACAATCCGATTTGCCTGACGAGGGTGACACTTGCGAGCAGCAGTTTGAAGAGGGTACCACCCTCATACTAATTATCCGGAATGTCTCAATAAAAACGCCGGCCATAAATTATACGGCTGTAGACGGGGGTGTAGTGAGGAGGATTTTCGGAAATTTTATAACTGGGTAATGAAAAAAAAATGGGTTTGGAATCTCAGAGAATTTTCATCATTCCCCTATAGATTTCCCTATAAGGCTTATTCCATGGGTTCGCAGGAAATCCTCCATGATTTTCTCGATGTTTCACAGGAATATCACTTGCTTAGGGGTCTCCAGTTAACCTAGTAATTCAGGCCATGGATCGCCAATCCGAAGACGGTTCGATTCCTGTTCTGGTCGAGAAAATTCACTCAACTCCCTGGGCATAGTGTATCATTGTACTTGCCTCACAATATACAAATTAATGCAATGGCAGGCAAAGAAAGCCCTTCAATTAATAACTGGGGAAGTGCTGTGGAGGCAGGCCAAGTCCCAGTGGGGACGTCGAGCCATTAAGAAGAAGAAGAAGAAGAAAAATATCACTTGCTTAGGGAATTTTTTCAGCGATTTCTTCCGGAACTCATGCGAAGATTATTCTAGAATTTCTTGAAGCCTCATGCTAAAATTTTTCAAGCCGTTTCTGTTGGGACTTTTCTATGAATTGTTCCATATATTCCCGCAAAACTTTTTTTTTTCAAGAATTTCATCTGAAATTCTAACCAGTATTTTCTCAGAGAATTCAATCGTAATTCTTCCAACAATCATGTAGGAATTACTCCATGAATCTTTCCAGAAAATTCTCTAGGAATGCCTCTAACGATTTCTTGGGAGATTACTCAAGCGATTTTTTCAGGAATTCCTTTAGAGGTTTCTTAAGAAACTATTTACGGGATTCTCTCAGAAAGTTGGAAATGTAAAGTCCTGAAACAAAACGTTCCAACATTGAGCCAGAAAAATAAGCAAAATATTTGAAATTTTATACCAAGTAAGCTTCAACAGTATCAACAACAACAAATAATTGAGAAATCTTCCACATGGCTAGATTTCAAGTTTGTTTCTCGAGAGATTACCGGGCGGATTCCTGTAAGTTTGGCACCAGGAACAATTAATGAAAGGTACCTGTACAACTACCTTGTTGAGAGACTGCCTGGAACAATTCCTCGAAGAATTTATCCCCAATAAAAATGATTTTTAACCTCAGGAGTAAGTTTAATCTAATATGGATTATTAAATACTGAAAAATTTGGCCTTAACCTTTCAGGACGCGCGCCTGTTTAAGCCTAAAACTTCACCGCGCTCATACTGTATATGATGAGAGAGGTTTTTCGGTAGTATTGTACTTTTTACAACGGCACGCGTCTTGAAGGGTTATTGCGATTATGTTTCGTGTGACTTATTAGTTTCAAACTAAAAGATTCTCATCTAAATTAATTTGGAAGGATAGCTATAAAGTATTTATTTACCAGTGCGCCTCTCTGTGCAGATCTTGGTGAATGAATCTGTAAGAGAACAAAACGACAGCTTAGGAAGGTGCATTATTTTAAAGGAAAAAATAATTAGATGAGATATCTGATAGATCTTTAGGATAGGCAATAAGACACATTTCATGCAGCCAAGTTAAAGAATGTCACTTTTATTTCAATTATGGAGAAAAACCACAAAAAATCCCAACTGCCGTTTTATCGAGTATCATTTTAATACTAAAACTTTTTCAGGAATCTTTGTAAAAATCTGCATTAAATATTCCTGGGAGTTGGCACACTGGTCTAGTATCAGAACTAGCTGAGTAACAGTTTCTTAAGCTGAAGTTTGCTTAAGAACAAACACCTTGAAATCCCACTGCAATAATGCATCAGAACTTCAGACGCACAAATCTCAAGAAGCAAGCTTCAAACAACAGTGCATTTTATTATTCTGTTCTTGCTCACTTGAAATAAGCTTAAAATAAGAAGATTAGGCGCGTTGGTTTTGTTTACGAAGAGATTTGTGCGCTCAAAATCGTGAGTAGGTGCTAAAGTCGGCCATTTTGGGTTTCTAACAAGTCTGTCCTTAAGAGTGATTTGTTTCACTCTTGTACAGCAAAAATGTTTGTTGGGTGCAGGGATGTCAGATGATTTTTTTGAAAAATCTCTATCCCATACAAAATGTATGTGAAATCTATATCCCAAACAAAAATAAAAAAAAAAATCCCCTTGCTTAAAAAGTTGTAGGCTGAGTGTACCAGTTATCGCCATGGTGGTTCCCTATTTGGCCATAGTGGTTATTTAAGATAATTCAAAATTTTGCATCATTTCAAGAGTTTTAATGACAAGATACGTTTAAATTATTGCTACTAAAGCTTTCATAATAAGTCAAAGCTTTAAAACTTTCCAAATTACCACTATGGCCAAATAGGGAACCACTAGATATTATACATTTACCAAAGGATCCATTTAGGCTATTTTTGGAGAAATATTTTTCAAAATCATGAAAGTAATCCACTAAGTATTGAGAGTTCTGAGCAAATTTTTGAAGGTATTTATCTAAAATAAATATTCCTTACGATTCCATGTAGACCAGCGTTTTTTTTTTTTATTTTAACTACGGGGACAGGTGAGTCTTGGGCTGATTTCGGATGGGTAAACCGAAGATTTGCGTGCTATCTAAATCGGCATAAAATGATAGGTATAATATACCATACGCATAATAAACATTAGGCCGGAATAAATCCCGTTTTCTTCTTTTATCACAGTGTTCGTTGACTCGTCCAGAGGGGGGGGTGATAAATAATAAATGTATATGTTGGAAAAATACCCAAACAGTTAGGTTAAATTTTGCGTTCGAATTTCTTAAGAATTTTTTTGTGCGACTCTAGTTTTACCTTAAAATTTCAAAATTGTGCATTCTCTAAAAATCTTTAATTCCGACTAAAATTTTCCGAGGGCGGGGTGACATAAGAGAATGGGCGGGGTGTCTGCCTTCGAGATTGTTCATAAATTACGTCACGCTTGAAGGGGGGAAGGGGGTTCAATAAAAATGTCGACCCAAACGAAAACGTCAGGGATTACATTCAACTAGTGTGACACAGATGGAGGAGGATTTGGAAATGATCAAATTTAGCTTGATGTAATTTACGGACGTTCTCTTAGGCATAGGATAAAGTTCTCAAATCACTCCCTACTATCTTTACACCTACTCGACTAATCGGGATAAATGTCAAAGCTTATCTAATACCGAATAAAATCCTTGTTTTCTCGAACTATTCAAAATGAAACAGCTTAAGGCTCTACGGGGCGTCATCAGAACCATTAAACATTACACTCAACAGTTGAAAATCTGAGATCTTACAGCACGAAATGTTTCGAAAAATTGAGCGTTTGTTTGAATACATGCAATGAACAATTAACGACATTTTCAGTTCAATCCGTTCACCGAAAGTTGATATTTGCATCCGCCAAGTCTCGAGGCGAATGATGATGAAAGAGACGGAAAAAAGTAAAAATAACACGGTCTACCGTATCACCTTAGCTTGAGTTTTTTTTTTTTTCATTTCTACCGGAACATGAATCTCGAAGCCAGCGCTAGTGATCTTAATTCGTACAATTATGAGGCTTCAAACGAGAGGGTGAAATGTGTGACATTTCTCAAAAGAGCATAACGGAATCGTAATTTTTGCTTCCCACATAGTCTAAAACCACCACTAGGTTCGAAAATATGTCTCTTTTCCAAATGTTTAAAGGATCTTGATTACGATTGTAAAAAAGCCAGTGGTTCGTGCGCCATTCGATATGCTGGAATCCCTTTGTCTACAGGCATAAAAAATAAGTTTAAACTGTTATCTTCTCTTCTTCTTCTTCTTCTTCTTCTTCTTCTTCTTCTTCTTCTTCTTCTTGGCGTAACGTCCTCGATGGGACAAAGCCTGCTTCTCAGTTATTAACTGAGAGCTTCCTCTGCCAATGACCATTTTGCATGCGTATATCGTGTGGCAGGCACGAAGATACTCTATGCCCAAGGAAGTCAAGGGAATTTCCTTTACGAAAAGATCCTGGACCGACCGGGAATCGAACCCGTCACCCTCAGCATGGTCATGCTGAATACCCGTGCGTTTACCGCCTCGCCTATATGGGCCCTGTTATATATCCAGCGAATAGAACACTCCCTTGCAAAAAAATACGTTCACTTGCTTCTATATCAGTTCAGAAGCATGCTATTAAAAGATAGTATCTGCGTAAGGATGACTTTTACCTTGCTATTTTATCTAAAACTTTGCTGAATACTGTAAGGGTTGCATATGCTTACAAAAGTCATGGGGGAGTTATTGCGACATTTGCACCCATTTAGACTCGGCCGAAGTTCATTATCATCACAGTCGCATTTCGCACACGATTTTGCAGCGACTGACATACACAAGTTCGGTTGAGTTCAAGACAGGGGCATCGGATGCACAACAGGTAAACAAAATAAGTTTGATTAGCGTGAAATTTCGCTGGGAAATGATGATTCAGTGGATTCTCAAATTATCACAGTAGTCTAAACATTAATGAGAAACCCAATATAAGGGTGATCCTCTAGTTCTACGCAGTGTTACGCATGCACTAGATTGGTATGCATGTGCGTCCTTCAGTGTATTCGGAAAAGTTTTCGATAAAATTACAAGCTGGAGAACTTTAACTCCACACTTCACTCAGTTTGGCCAACCATCAACTAGGTGGCGGTAGTGGGCAAACGTCATACTCGAACAAAAACGATGCGAACGCCACGGATGGCCGGTTGACCAACTATAAAATTTCAAAATAAATCGTTAAATTGGTGTACGATGGGACTTATCAGAGTGTTACGTCTGTTTGTCTGTGGTGCTACTTAACAAAGTTTCGTCAAGTCTCGTCAGTGCTTGACAAATTCCTTTGTGTTCAACTGTCACCCCGACCATCGGATGTCAAAAATACATGGTAAACAAAAAATATCAGCTGATTGCATCTGTCTCATGGAATGCCTTATTAACATTTTTTTAAAACCATTGCAAAATTGATGTTACGGTCACCTTTCAGCTGTCATTGCTTCTTTTGTATTTCATCGCAACAAATAACGTATTTAAATTTTCTCCTCAACCATTCTTTCATACTAAAAGAGCTTTAGACTAAAATGGTATTTCTAAAAGATACACGAAAAAAAAATTTCCATGAAAAAAAAAATGATAATAAAAATAATTCAATAATAATCATAAAACCTCAAAATGTTTTCGTCTCAAAAAAATCGGTATACCAAATAGGCTTCCATGAAAAATAGAAAAGTGTAGGGATGTTTAAGGCAGCGGAGGAAATGACTATGTTGGTGCAGCAGAGGACGGGAACGAACCAACTCCCACGCTGAGGGAAGTTAAGGATGCCATCCACCAGCTCAAAAACAACAAAGCGGCTGGTAAGGACGGTATCGCAGCGGAACTCATCAAGATGGGCCGGAAAAGTTGGCCACCTGTCTGCACCAGTTAGTTGTCAAGATCTGGGAAACCGAACAGCTACCGGAGGAGTGGAAGGAAGGGATAATCTGTCCCATCCACAAGAAAGGCGACAAATTAATGTGTGAGAACTTTCGAGCGATCACCATTTTGAATGCCGCCTACAAAGTGCTATCCCAGATCATCTTCCGTCGTCTTTCACCTAAAGTAAATGAGTTCGTGGGAAGTTACCAAGCCGGTTTCATCGACGGCCGATCGACAACGGACCAGATCTTTACCGTACGGCAAATCCTCCAGAAATGCCGTGAATACCAGGTCCCAACGCATCACCTGTTCATCGACTTCAAAGCGGCATACGACAGTATCGACCGCACAGAGCTATGGAAAATTATGGACGAGAACAGCTTTCCCGGGAAGCTGACTAGACTGATAAGAGCAACGATGGACGGTGTGCAGAACAGCGTAAGGATTTCGGGTGAACTATCCAGTTCATTTGAATCTCGACGGGGACTACGACAAGGTGATGGACTTTCCTGCCTACTATTCAACATCGCCCTGGAAGGTGTTATGCGACGAGCCGGGCTCGGGGTACGATCTTCACGAAATCCAGCCAATTTGTATGTTTTGCGGATGACATGGATATTATTGCTAGGACATTTGGAACGGTGGCAGAACAGTACACCCGCCTGAAACGTGAAGCAGCAAAGGTCGGACTGGTGGTGAATGCGTCTAAGACAAAGTACATGCTGGTAGGTGGGACTGCGCGAGACAGGACAAGCCTTGGCAGCAATGTTACGATAGACGGGGATACTTTCGAGGTGGTAGAAGAATTCGTCTACCTCGGTTCCTTGCTAACGGCTGACAATAACGTGAGCCGTGAAATACGAAGGCGCATCATCAGTGGAAGTCGTGCCTATTATGGGCTCCAGAAGAAACTGCGGTCAAAAAAGATTCACCCCCGCACCAAATGTACCATGTACAAGACGTTAATAAGACCGGTGGTTCTCTATGGGCACGAGACGTGGACGATGCTCGAGGAGGACATGCAAGCACTCGGAGTTTTCGAGCGACGGGTGCTAAGGACGATCTTCGGCGGCGTGCAGGAGAACGGTGTGTGGCGGAGAAGGATGAACCACGAGCTCGCTGCACTTTATGGCGAACCCAGCATCCAGAAGGTAGCCAAAGCCGGAAGGATACGGTGGGCAGGGCATGTTGCAAGAATGCCGGACAACAACCCAAAGTTGGTGTTTGCTAACCATCCGGTTGGTACAAGAAGGCGTGGAGCGCAGAGAGCACGATGGGCGGACCAGGTGGAGCGTGATCTGGCGAGTGTTGGGCGTGACCGACGTTGGAGAGCTGCAGCTGCAAATCGAGTATTATGGCGGCAAATTGTTGATTCAGTATTATCATGAATTTTATGTTAACTAAATAAATGAAATGAATGAGGGATGTTTAAAAACAAAAATTCACAAAATCGAGAACTAAAAAGAACTATCTTCTAAAACACGTTTAAATTGATTTAAGACGACGAAAAGTGATACTCAAGCAACACGATTTGTTCCTAAACCAGTAACAGCAACTTTAGTGCAATTTATTCAGTTTCTTAGTAAGTAAAATAGTAAGCAAAGAAGTAAAAATTTAAAAAAAATGTGAAGTGTTTCATTAAAAAATCCACAGAAATACATTCCATTATTGACAGAAAAAGAGTCTTCCAATATACCTGTTCAACTGGATATTTTCTTAAAATTATTCTGAGTGTGTAATCTTAGAAAATATTTGAGCATATCTTTGCAGGAATTGGCAGGGGTTCTGCCAAGGAGCATACTAAAAATCTAAAAATAAATCCGCCACGAATTTCTGGTTAAGGTCATTTCTGTAGAGAATTTCAAAGTTCTCGCAAATAGTTAATTTAATAAAAAATCATTATGGAAATGCTTTAAATATTTTCAACAGCAAATCTGAAATACAAATTAAGTTTGAGTGAAATTAAATTGTCATTGCATGGAGAGATCAGACATCCAAGTCCAATCTGAATTTTGTGTAAGGAATATTTCATCGGCAACACAAGTGACAATAGTGTGGCGCTGCAATCGATTAGTTTCTTATACTAATGAAATTCACCACTTGAAATGTTTCAATTCACCACCGACTATGGCAATACGGTCTTTGGCGACGCTCGTGTTTCATCGTGTATTGCTTTGCATTCTCACTCAAGTAAGGATTCGAATCCTTACACAACTTTCTGAATGAAATTTGTTCTAGCCTGGATGCCTGTTCTCTGTGGTAAAAATCATACGAATTTTAATAACTTAAATACTAGATTTGTCCAAACGTTTAGGTACATATATGGATAAACTGCTTATAAGTTTCAGCACGGGGTTCAGTAAATTTTCTGATACAAATCAAAACAAACACTGGAATGGATTTTTATGGACAAGGGCGTGTTTTCTTGGAAAATCATAAGAAAATTGTTGGAAGCACTGATGAAGGAACCCTTTGTGAAATATACCGACAGATGTGGAAGAGTTCTTCAACGGTTTTATTTGGAAAAACTATTAGCACGGATACTGGATGTGTGAGGGAGATCTACCAAGCCTTCCAGTTTATGAAAGAAACTCAAAGGAAACATTCTGACAAAATTATTAAGATGAAACTGGATGCATTTCCCCATGTTTTAGTTTTTGATTGTTTTACATAACTGAGCAATATTATCAAAATCCGTTTTCATACACATTTAGAGGAGAATTTCTCCTAATTTTTTTTTTCTAGTGGAGAATGTTGACCAAATTTCCACAAAACAATTCTTTTCGAAAGTTTATTAAAATGTTTTTTTTTTTTAAGGAAAAACATTTTTCACCATGTGTATAAAATCCGATTTTTCAAATATTGCTCCGTAGTTTAATTAAAAATTAAGAGAAAAAAACAGAAAATGAGGAAATGCATCCGAAAACCGAACCAGAATGTTGCAGTTATTCGAGAAGAAAATATCTGTAGGGGCTCTAGATCAGATTGCCTGTTACTCGTAAAGAAACTGACTAAAAAACTCATGGAAAGGTATTAATTGTTGCAGATATCCTCGATGTAAGACCCCGAAGAAATCCTGAAAAGAGATCTGGAAGATAGAAGCGTTTCCTAAACGTTTTTAATACCCATGGAGAAATTCTTGGACAAATTTTTGGGAAAGTTTAAATGGATTGAAAAAGACGTTTTCTGAGCGAACAATCTAGTAGTTGTGGGGGGGGGGGGGGGAGTGGATGCATGGGAGCTTCTATCATAGACTAAATTTATGAATGCATTTCATAGGCAATACAGTGAAAAGTCTAAAGGTAGGTAAATGTTGTGGTAATTATGGTGATAGTTCAGTGAAACTGGCAACACTGAAAGCTCTGCAGTGTTTTTAGACACACGACCAGTGAAAACCAGTCTGTTGGGGAGATAGTTCCTTTTAAGGTGAAGAAACTAAAATGTAGGTAAAAATGTAAAATGTAGGTTAAAGGAATTGTATTATTAGATATTTTTATTATTATTATTATTATTATTATTATTATTATTATTATTATTATTATTATTATTATTATTATTAGCTTTATTAGGGAGATTTTGAGCCCGAAGCTGGTTCATTTCCAAGACATTTTTATTTCGGAATATAATATATTTCAGCTTTGAAGCTGATCGAAATGTAATCTGCTGTCAGAAGATATTTCATCATTTTGAAATCCATCGATTCGACAGTATTCCACAAAAAATATCAACAAGTTCCTGGAAAAGGAAACTTTTGAAATAAGCTTGAAAGGTTCAGGAAAAAGGAGAATAGGTTTCTTGATACAAGAATTATTTTATTCAATTGGGAAACCCCGTGGGGAAAATGTAGTAGCTTTTCGTTTAAAACTCTGGAGTTCTTGCAGGCAAATCTTGGTAGAATTTTTATCAGTATCAGTTAATATGAAGTTTGTTTATGTACCTACTAACAAAAGTCTGGTAAAATTCAAGAAATAATGAATAAGCTTCTTAAACAAAAATATATAAAAATATATATATATAAAAAAAATCACAAAAAAAACTATATAAAGTATTTGTTAGAATTCCATAAAAAACTCTGACGAAAATTATGAAAACATTTAAAAATATATTCAAGAAGCCTCCAAATCTGTTGATACTTCCGAAAAAATTGTGTAGAAATTCCAAGATAGCCATGCATGTGTAAAAACTGAGAGGAGGGTGGACAAATTCTCAGATTAATTATGACATTTAAGGATTCATAGAGATATCTGTGGGAAACTTTCGAACACATACTTAAAAGTATTCTGCTTCTCGCCTATTTCCAACTGATTCCTCCTCACTACGTCCATGGTCACCACAGAAGCGTCAGCCCGTGAGTATGTAACACCCTACACCCGACACGAGATCATCCCTAAGTATTCCCGAAAACCCTCTTTTACTCCATCCGTTTAAAGCTGCTTTTTTGGTCTTCTATTTTTCATCATCGCCTAACGCGGGCGGGAGCTGGCAACCCCGACAAGGGCTGCCATCTCCTCAGGGCCATATAAATATAGGGTGAACCCCTTTTTCAGCAGACTAGAACAACCATCCTAACCTCCTTTCGACATTGAACCTTGTACCGTCGTCGGGACGGGTCGGGACGGGTCGGGAGGTTTTTGTTTCTATTGCTTCGACTCCGCCGCCGCCATCCGTCGAGGGGTCCCCTGGACCAGTTGTGAGGTTATGTACCTACAACAACACAAAGTTAAAGTCTCGAGATTATTTCAGGGAATTGCCGCTCTGCGTTCAGGGGGACCCGTGAGGATGAGGGTGAGACACAAAAAGTGCAAACAATGCTAATAACGATTCCTCCCTCGCCTCGGTCGTTTTCGTCGCCGGCAAGATCCGAACTCCTGTTGGGTGAGTTGGGTAGAAGGGGATGACACACAAAAAAGGAAACAAGAAAATACTTGTAGCAAAAACAAACACCGACGACGACTATAACGCCGGGAAGGCTATAGGGAGGGGCACAACAACAGCGCGAGGTGGAAATAAATTTACACAAACAAACGGATGACATCTCCCCGAGGGAGAAAGATTGTTTTAGATTAGCGAGCTAAATCCTCCCATTTGTTTGTGCGTTTGAGGTTATGATTCGTTTTTAATCCGGTGCTGGGCTAGGTGTTGCCGCAGCCGCAGGGTGTTGCAAGTTGCGTGAGATGGGATGGCAAGCGTGTGTATCATCCCGTCGTCGTCCGTACGTACCGGACCACACCCCTTCGGTTTGTGTTCATATCTCTATTATTGATGTATCGGTTAGGAGTGGAAGGAGCAGGTATCTTCTTTGGTATCTTTTTGTCTAGCTTCGGCTTCGAGTGTTTCAGAGGGTATCGCTTACAGCAAAGTGTGACCAATTTGTTTGAATGAGCATTTATGGATGATATTTTTTCAGATCTGATTATCAGGATCTGTAATTTTGTGTAATTCATCGTGATTTATTAGTTTTCAATTGTCTCACCCCTCGATAAACTGTTGAGAGGTCAGGTACCTCAGCCTAAACTATCGAGACGATTGTCAACAAACGATGACCAACAGTTCTCCGACTGTTTGAGGAAAAATAGCGCTATATAACCTGTCAATGAACACGCAATCTTGAGGTACGTGACAGCCGGCAGCAGCGCTGTGTGACATTTCTGTCCACATAATGATGGTGGTTCGACACAGACTCCCGCCGACTGACGACGAGTGAAGACCTTCAAGAAGAGGTGAAGATTGATAACCGCTCGCTGCAGCATGTCGTCCAGCCAGAGCTCCCTACGATTGGAACTGGATTGCTCAATTAATTGGGAACCGGTTTCCGCTGATAGCTGGGACAAGTCTGGCAATCACTAGTAGGTAGCGTTACGCGCGCTAATTAGCCGCCATCTTGACAGTTGACAGTTAGTTCAGTCAGTGAGTGGATGCATCACCCGACCGACCCCTTGTCCCAAAACAGAGCGCAGACGTGTTAATTCGTGAAAATGGCATCCGACGGCCGCCGGAAGAGTTGACTGGAAATAAACTAGAGCACACTAGAGTGGATTCGGCATCACTCACCTTAATGCAAATGAAGAACATGGAGGAACATTAGGATAACTAGTTCTCGCACACCTTCCCGTTCGAACATTCGGGCATTAAGCGAGACGCCGAAAGCGGTATAAAACAAGGATTAATTCCTTATGCTAATGTGTCCCTATCGGCTGAAAGGGCGAGCGCGGAAACCTGGTGAGAGCTGTCAAAAACGGAAGAAATGCTCGATAAAGCCGACAAATTATGACCACCGGCTTGGCCTGGCACCTCTTCCTGGCCATGTAGGCTAGCTAGAATCCAAAATATAGCCGAAAATGGCGCGTTTGACACCGTTGTTGTTCTGGGCTATTAATTGAAGGAGAATAGACAAACGGACGCAGAACTGTTATTCTGGAATTTATTTTGAAATTCTGGAAACAGTCAAATTGGAAACGACTAAGCCTCAGTAATCGGGTCTCCAGTTAGCCTAGTGGTTAAGGCTATGGATCACCAATCCGGAGACGGCGGGTTCGATTCCCGTTCCGGTTGGGAAAATTTTCTCGACTCCCTGGGCATAATGTATCATTGTGCTTGCCTCACAAGATACTAATTCATGCAATGGCAGGCAAAGAAAGCCCTCCAATTAATAACTGTGGAAGTGCTCAAAGAACACTGAGTTGGAAAGAGGCAGACCAAGTTCCAGTGGGAATGTTGAGCCATACAGAAGAAGAAGAAGAAGAAGAAGGAGAAGCCTCAGTAATCAGCCAGTACAGGCACTTCTTCAGAGATTCTTTGTAACATTGAAAAAGTTGTCTAAGATGTTTATCCTAGAATTTCTGACCTTTAAGTAGATAGTTCACGGAGGCACATTTCGTTCATTTGAAATAAACATATTTATGTTAACTCGCAAAACTGACGAAATGAATAAAATCAAAATTTAAATTTTTAAAACAAGCCCAATAAAAAACTGATTCCATAAATACCTATTGAGGAGCCCCTCAGTTCGTCGTCAAGAACATAAACACAACTTACAAATTCCAGTTGCAAGATCGAAGAAGATTTCCTCCAGCAAAAATGTCATAAGTATCTGTTGGAAGACATAACAAATGTAAACCATCACTAAAGACACTCGTCTACAAGCTGTTTTCTACAGGTTATGGACCTGTTGCTAGCCAGATAGAAGAATATTCAAGGCGACTTCATGTTCCAGAACTCAACCTAGCGGATTCACTGGAAGCTCCGACGGCGGATCAAGCCTTCCTGCTCTCGAAAGATTGACCGGAAGGGCGAATTGGTCATCACGGAAGTTTGCAGCGAAGACATATCTGCAGCTGGAAGGACTCTGGTACGCAGATCGCCTTGAGATCGTTTGGAGCAAGCATTCGAGGACAAAGGATTGGCCAGGCAAGTACACTCAGGCAAATAAACCTAAGATTATCATAAGGTCTAAGTTATGAAATGGTCTTTAAACAATTCATAACGGCTAGATAGAATTTCATAAGGACGGTTAATGACGCAAAATCGACTCACAGTTTGGCTTTTATACACATTTAGCACCACGATATTCTCAAGCGTCGATAGCCGCGTGGGTTGAGCACGGCTCAGTGATCTCGACGTTCATGGATCGATTCCAGTCTGCATCATTTTACGATTTTTCTGCTCTTTTCATAAGTTTATCTTATGTAGTTAGATCATAATAAGCATGTTTAATTTTCATAAGGTATTCTTATGGCATCCATACTTTACAGTTATGGCTAAATTTCATAAGGTATTTTGATGAATTTCGATAGTTTACTTCGCTGAGTGTAGGACAACTACACAAATTGCTTTGTTTGACTTTGGAAAGCTGCACCAGCATTGCAAAATACGTAGTTGTGACTACTTCCAACCAACTAAATTCGTTGAATTACAATATTCTGTCACTGTGGGTCGGATTGCTGCTACTTGCTGGTCTCCCAAAGCAGTTCAAGTCCATGATTATGGCGCTGGAAGTTTCCGGCGTGGCCATCACCGGGGACTAAACCAAGTTTCTGCAAGAGGAAGATTATGATCCAAGTAACATCTTTTTTGACAAATTGGCTAGAAAATGTTCTTATAATAAACGTAAAACCAAAATAAAAGGTATAAAGTTTTATGACGGTTATCAAAAACTCTACAAGACTGATTGGCCTTCAACAGGGATTTGAGTACCACCATAGCAACGGAAAAACAATCAAGCCTTCGCAACC
The DNA here is from genome assembly GCF_035046485.1 of Aedes albopictus. NCBI lineage: Eukaryota > Metazoa > Arthropoda > Insecta > Diptera > Culicidae > Aedes > Aedes albopictus. Next base: position 136,916,685 of record NC_085137.1, read on the forward strand.
AACAAACGGCAGGATAAAAGCGTTAAGCAGAAACAGCCGCCTACTGAACCGATGGGTCCAAAATGCAGAAAACAATTGGTTCGGACACATCGCAAAGGACTGCAGGGAAGCACGAAAAGGCGACACGTTTTGGCGACATGGTACTATCGGGTCCACTTGGGAGAAGTAGACATTTGGGTTTTTGATTCAGCCGCTTGATCGCACATAAGGCAATCTAGCGTTCATCACCCTTCTCTCTCAAGCAGACACAGAAGATAGCAATTTTTTGTTCGATATTTTCATACGGAAACGTTTCCGTATGAAAACAAACCTATCCTCTTCGGGAGCGAAACAGAGAAAGGTGATCAAACGTCAGATAGCCGTATGATGTCCTGCAAGGACCTACTGGAAAGCTTGGACAACGAATGCGGTAAGGTAATGGCTGTGTGAATATTGCGTAACCCACTGGAACAATCTGTTCCCCAGCCATCTTAACAAATTGTAGCAGAATCACTTGACATGATACGGAACCTCGCAATAATGCAGGCGACTGCTCCGCCAAAGCTCCAATCCTCAATAAGGCAGCAACACACTGACTGATGCTTGCTGTCGATGCTTACTAAGGGAAGGACACGCAAGGGGAATGTCACTAACCATTATTCACACCCTACAGGCTGCTTATGGCGGTATGAAGGACATCGCCGCTAGTGGTATGGGAAGGGTTAGTCGGCGTGCTAGAAGAGCAAGGACGGTGTTGCGAATAGAGCCGTTCAGTTGATGGGGCCGCAAACATTTTGTCAATCAGTAAAATTGTTCAGAACGGTTATTTGATGACCAAGGATACAAGCTGCTAAATACCGATGGCAAGGTCGTGGGCACTGGCTGCCATGTGAACAATCCATTCAATTTGGACAAGGCGTACCGTGAACCAAAAACTGCATTGGCCTGTTTATCCATTGGAAGCATGAGGCTGTGGCACAAACGAATGGATCACGTAAACAGAGAAAACATTAGGAAGTCTGCAAACGGTTTAGATGATGGAATCCGGATCAACGAGAAGGATACGAAGGTTTGTCGAATCTGTAAGATTGGCAAGCAGGCTAAGCTATTATTTGGCATGAAAGGATCTCGAGCTTTGGCAGTGATGCAGTTGGTTCATTCGGACAGAAATGGACCCATATTGGAGGAGACCTTTCTAGGGGGTAATCGTTACTATATCACCTTCATCAACGATAAAACTCGGTGCCAGTTCGTATATTTCCTGAAACAAAATTCGGAGGATGAAGTAATGAGTGCTTTCAGATACCTTCACGATATGGCGGAGCGCCAACACGGACAGAAGTTGAAGTCCATCCGATAATGGTAAGGAAAATACAAACAAAGGCTGACAATTCCTCAGTGCAAGAGGAATCCGTCACGAGACCACGAACGACTAAAAACCCAAGCAAAATGACATGGCGCAACGTGCCAGCTGTACGATGACGCCCAAAGAAGCCTGGAGTGGAAAAAAGCCACATCTGTCCTGCCGTGTGCAGCATAGTTGTCCCATGTTCTATGGGAATCCCTATTAACATGGGACAACTATGCTGCCCACGGCAATGTCGTTCTTGCGTATTTTTTGAATGAAGGCCATGGTCCAGATTCCGAAATAGAAGCGACACGTGGGATCCAAAACCGTTCGAGTGCATCTTGACTGGCTTTGACGAGGAGACAAAAGGTCTGTACGACGCGCAGAAGAAGACGACCATGAAGAGCCATGAGGTAATCTTCCTGGACGAGGCAGCTGCTGAAGCCAGCGAGCCGGGATGGGTGCAGTGGGACAAGCCTTTCTGATCCCAATTAGAAATTATGACGGGGAAGACGATTCTGAAGATTCAACTGATGAGAGCGATACATTAATAGTAACATTGATTAACCTCCCTTCACGACTAACTGCATAACCTTTGACCGAGGTGTGTTGGGGCGCAGTGGATGGGAGCACCTACTACCAGGTAGGTTCAACGAGGACAATTCGAGCAATTTTGAAGGCTTCACCGATGATGGTGCGCCAAACCGAGGAAGCGTAACAATGACCACGAAGCTGAATGATTATTATTCAGAGGACCCCCTGCCTCACCAAGAGGCTGTCGGTCTACAAGACAAAGCTGGGCTAGACTATGACGAGATCATACAGTTCGCACAGGTATCTATTTGCCCTGGTCGCCAAAGAAAATGGACACTCTGAAGGTGTTCCTGTAGGCGAGTTGAACGCAGAAATTTAAATGGAGCAGCCACCACGCTTCATCGATGGTCGCAACAAAGCACTGGTCTGCAAATTGAATAAAACAATGTACAGTAGTACTTCGGCTGCATCACGAGGCTTCGCAATTCCGAATCACAGAAACGACTGGTACGAAAGCGAATGTCAACAGTGAGGAAACGAGAAGAATACAGCATGGGCTAGAATGTTGCAACACCGTACGAGGGCGAATGAGGCACGTTATAGCGCCAACAGGAAGAACGAGATCGCGAAGCGATGGAAGTGCTGTACCGCGCTAAGCACACACAGAAGTTCTACGAGAAGCTCAACCGTTCGCGCAGAGGCATTGTGACATAAGCCGACATGTGCCGAGACAATTACGGGAATCTTCCAACGAGTGAGCGTGAGGTGGCGGCAGCATTTCGATGAGCACCTCGATGGCGACGTTGCAAGCATCGAAGGTGGCATGCTAACAGATCTAGGAGTACGTTCACAAAACGAAGGACTTCCGTCCCTAACCTCCAAGAGATTGAGGGGGAGGTTAGCCGGTTGAAAACTAAAATAAGCCACTGGAGCAGATCAACTACCAAGCGAGCTTCCAAAATACGGTGGAGAAGCACTGGTGAGAGCACTATACTGGGCCATTACCAAGATTTGGGAGGAGCTAGTACTACCGGAGGAATGGATGGAATGTATCGTGTGTCTCATCTATTAAAAGGCCGGCAATATGGATTGCGGGAGCTATCGCTACTGAGCGCTGCCTACAAGGTACTCTCTCATATTTTATGCCACCGTCTATCGTCTATCACCGATTGCAAGAAAGTTCGGGAGCAACATCAGGCTGGATTCATGGGTGAACGCGTTACGACGGACCAGATATTTGCCATCCGCCATGTGTTGCAGAAATGCCGTGAATACAACGTGCCCACACATCACTTGTTCATCGATTTCAAATCGGCGTATGATAAAAGCGATCGAGAACAGCTATGGCGGATAAACTGATACGATTGATCAAGGCGCCGATGGATCGAGTGATGTGCGTAGTTCGAGTATCAGGGAATCTCACGGAGGGTTACGACAAAGTGATGGTCTCTCGTGCTTATTAACATTGCTTTAGAGGGTGTAATAAAAAGACCGAGTGAATGAACCATGAGCTGCATCAGCTACTGAGAGAACTAACCTGCGATGGGCGGGTCACGTCATCAGGTTATCGGATAACAACCAGAGTTAACTAGTTCTCGAGTGCCATTCGGCCGGTACAAGAAGACGTGGTGCGCAGCGAGCTAGGTAGGTCGATCAAGTGGAAGACGATTTGCAAACCCTTCGCAGAGTGCGGAATTAGAGACGCACAGCCATGGACCGAGTAGAATGGAGACGACTCCTACGTACAGCAGAGGACACTCAGTCTTTAGTCTGACCGGTAAGTTAAGTGGTCAATCTTGCTCTAAGCTCAACCTTCTTTTAACAGTTCCGCCTGTTTGTCTGTGGCCAAGAAGTATTCTTCGACCAGAGCCTTCTCTAGCCTCTGTCAAACCACCAAAACGGAATTCCTTAAATGAAGTATAAATTATTGTCTTTATGATGGTTCTAATTACAATTCCCCCACTCTCGGACCGTTGCATTGTTCTCAGCGCTGCTACAGATATCGATTTTCGGTGGACCGCACGTGGCCATCGCGCATCGCCTCCACCGACGACGAAAAATATGATTATTGGGAAATTATGGAAATTAACCCCTTTTTTCTGATGGGCCTATCAGAATGGTGTCCAACCGCTTTCTCCTAGAACGTGGCACAGCACGGTATTGGAGTAGCGGAAGACAAGAGATGCGGAACACCAACGGTACCATCATTAAAATATTGTTTGTTTTTATGACCTTCATAACATGAAACGATCATCGCACTTCATAATTTTTCCGTTCAACCGTCAATGGCCTTTCATGTCCGTGCGTTGTGGGTTGCATTGTTCGATCCGAAATGAGTCAGAACAAGATGGAACAGACACTAGGGCCCGCATGAAATCCCGAAAGATTAATGAAACATGTCACGATGCACTTGTCATCTGTCAAAACAAAAGACAGATATGAAGTTTGGCGTCGCCACGGTTACCAGTAGAGGTACCGATACGGATCGAGAACCGGTGGCTGCCGGCCGGCGGCGCCTCGGAGCAAATTGACGGTGAAGAATGCTCTCCTTCGTCGTCAGTCGTCAGCAATCGCTCTTTTTTTTCGGAATCGTCGTTCCATCTAGGATTCCGGGAATTTCGGGGACCGTCGTCGCCGCCGTCGTCGAAACTGCCGTGGGTGTTACGTTTCATCGATTTTCTTGTGCTGGTAGGCACGAGTTAAACGAGCGCGTTGTCGTCGTGTTACCAGTGGCGTAGCAAGGTGATTTTTCGGGAGATCCTCGATACAAGTTCTGTGTTCCACTTTCCTGAAGATGCTTCTCCGGGCATTTAGAACACTATTACAACACAGGAATATTTAGTTTAATCCTTTGAAGCCGACATTTTTCCAAGCGCTATTAGAGATTTTTCTACCATGTCTACCACAGAAATGGTTTTGGTGCTCAACAGCTTAGAAAGGGTAGAATATGATGCAAAATACTTTTTTCTGGATATCCTAAAACATCCAAACTGTTCTCGAGTTTAGATCCTAAAGTCTACGCGTGTAACGGTAACTTCTTTTATTAGACAAAGCCACAATTTGCAATCTATAATGTAAGTCTTCTGAAAGTTCAAAAGACAGTATCAGAACAGTTTGGATATCCTAATTGTCATCAGAACTGTTCTTGAGTTCAGATCCGGAAGTCTACGGGTGTGTTGTTATATCCTTTCATTATACAAAGCTACGATTTGTATTCCATCATGTCCTGTAAGTCTTCTGGAAATTCAAAAGACAGTATCAGATCAGTCCGGATATCCTGGGTCATCCAAACTGTTCTTGAGTTCAGATTCTGAAGTCTACGGGTGTAACGGTGACTTCTTTCATTGTACAAAACTACGATTTGTATTCCATCATGTCCAGTTAGTCTTCTGAAAGCTCAAAAGACAGAATCAGATCAGTCGCGATACCCTACACTGCAAAATAGTTTTGCTGATTATCAGCAAACTTTGCTGATTTTTTGCGTGCTGATTGCATTCAGCAATACAAATTACTGAGTATCAGCAATTATTTTTCAACTTGCTGGACCATCCAGCAATTTTGACAGTTGATCAGCAAAGTTGTGCTGAAATTCAGCAAAAATGTTGCTGAAATTCAGCGATTTCTTTTGCGGATTTTTTCTTCGTGCTGGAAGCATTTCAAAAATTTTGGTGTGTAGGTCATCCAAACTGTTCTTGAGATCAGACCCTGAAGTCTACGGGTGTAATGGTAACTTCTTTCATCATACAAAGCTACGATTTGTATTTCATCATGTCCAGTTAGTCTTCTCAAAGTTCAAAAGATAGAATCAGATCAGTTGGGATATCCTAGGTCATCCAAACTGTTCTTGAGTTCAGATCCTGAAGTCCACGGGTGTAATGGTAACTTCTTTCATCATACAAAGCTACAATTTGCAATCTATTATGTCCAGTTAGTCTTCTGAAAGTTCAAAACACAGTATCAGATCAGTCGGGATATCTTAGGTCATCCACACTGTTCTAGAGTTCAGATCCAGAAATCTACGGGTGTAATGGTAACTTCTTTCATCATACAAAGCTACGATTTGTATTCCATCTTGTCCAGCTAGTCTTCTGAAAGCTCAAAAGAGAGTATCAGATCAGTCGGGATATCCTAGGTCATTCAAACTGTTCTTGAATTTAGATCCTAAAGGCCACGGGTGTAACGGTAACTTCTTTTATCATACAAAGCTACGGTATGTAATCTGTCATGTCCAGTAAACCTTCTGAATGTTCAATGGACATCAACAGATCGGCTGAGATCATCTAAACTAAGTATTATGATGTTAAAAATCTAGCATCTTCAGCAATTGAAGTTTCTGTTTTGGCTATATAGAGTTATGAGCTCACAGAATACAATCAGAGACTATGACCTAGCTTCGGAACATTCGGAATCGTTGACACTATTTTATTACTTCTTCACCACAACACTCGGTTCGTGGCTGCAGTCGTTATCCTCGGCCGCGTCTCACAATTGCCTTCAGTTTTGTGCTCAAGATCTACCTTCGTCATGTCTTCCCCTTGGCTAGAAGTACTTAGTTGTAGGAAAGTTTAGTACTCCTGAAATATCTCAAACGTATTTTGGAATGACTCTGAGTTACACAGAAATTCACGGATCTGGGTGGGTTAGACTAGATACTCATGTTACTTGGTCATGGTTGTTTTTAATAACTAAGCTCCATAACAGTAAGGATGGCCCATAATATCCCAAAAATATATAAAAACGCTCATTGTTCCCTGAACTATTCTGGTAAATACAGTGGATGTAACACTACTTGACGTACTGGCAAAAGCTATTATCACAACTGAAGCTATGGTCTTCGAAGTAGTTTGGTTGATCAGGAATATTTCAAAACTATCTTGGAATGACTCATGAAATGCCAGGGGTATTGTTACAGTTCATTGTGAGAATAACTACTGTAACTATCAAGAGCTGAACTTCGGGACAGTTTGGACGTCCCTTAACCCGTTTGACCCCAGGTGAAAAAAAAGTTCGCAAACAGCCCATTTCTCAACAGAGTTTAACCAAATTTTGAACACAAACTCGCACAGCACTATAGTTTTGGAAATATACAGGATCAAAATTTTCTTGGACTTCTGGACGGAGTAAGGCCGGTGAGTCACTGGGTCAAGTCGGGTAAAAAAGAGGCCAAGTACGATTTGCACCCCCGTTACTTTCTTCTTAACGAAGTTTTTCAATGGAAGTTTGCACATTCCGTTGCCTAATGGTAGTTGATGTTGCTACAGGATCAAATTCAAGATTTTCCGATAGGTTTCTCTTGAGTTCTTGAGATATTCAACATTTCTGAACCATCCAAGTCTACATTTACGTTTGTTGTTTTCAAATGAAATTAAACACGAGATATTATTCCCTTATTGACCCCATAGGTCATCGGAGACATCTTTAGAACATGTGTTGCCCTTGTAGTACTGTTAATATTTCCTGAATATCTCGATGGATTGTCCGAATCCGTCCTTACAAAGCATAAACACTCGAAATAATCACCAAGGATTATGTCAAATTATTTTTATCGCTCTTATTTGCACCAACACTTGAAAATCTTTATATTGTTTGTTACATCAACGAACTGCAGATATTTTGGACGATCTGATTGAAGTCATGCCTTGACTATAGATAACCGTAGATGGACCACAATTAGAGCTATTTGCATGCGGAAAACAACGGTTAGTCCCATAAACCAATACTGCATCGAACAGGAGTAAGTAAATGCCTCGACTAGATTCCTGAGTACCCGGGACGACATGACTGAAGTCAGGCCTTGAGTTAATTGAGCTGTAGATAAACTGAAATCACATGTTTCACCTGTGTGGAAACTCTGTGCACTACATAAACTCATATTCCACCATGTAGGTCCATACTCATATTCCACCATGAGTAGGCCTCTCAAAACTATTCCTAGGGTAATTTAATGACCTAAGCGAAGTCATGCCTTGACTTAAGAAACCCTGAAATGGACAACAATAGGAATCATTTGCACACGGAAAAAACGGCCAATACTACATCGAACAGGAGCAAATAAGTTCCTCGACAAGATTTCTGAGTACACGGGATACCTTGATTGAAGTCAGGTCTTGAGTTCTATGAGCTGTTGATAAACTGTAATCACTTGTTTGGCCTGCGTAAAATCTCTATCGACAACATAAGTTCATATTTCATCAAGTGTCACAACTATTCCTAGGAAAATTTGATGACCCATGCGAAGTCATGCCTGGACTTCAGGGAACCTTAGATGGACAACAATGAGCGTTTTTTTTTTACACGCAAAAACCCAACGGTTGGCTCCACAAGCCAATATTACATCGAACTGGAGTAAGTCAATTCCTTCTACATAGACAAAACATGTGATTACAGTTCATCAACAGCTTATAGAACTCAAGACCTGACTTTAATCAAGATATCCCGTGTACTCAGGAATCTAGTCGAGGCATTTACTTACTCCTGTTCGATGTAGTATTGGTTTCTGAAGCTAACCATTGTTTTCTGCGTGCAAAAAACTCTCATTGTTGTCCATCTATGGTTGTCTGAAGTCAAAGCATAACTTTGCTAAGGTCATCAAATTTTCCTAGGAATAGTTCTGCGAGACCTTTTTATAGACACATAAGGGGCTGTCCATTAATTACGTAAGGGTTTATAGGGGGAGGGGGGGTTTGAGAAATCTTACGCGACATACAAAAATATTTGGCTTTCCATACAAAAAATCTTACAAGCGGGGGAGGGGGTGTCGGAAAATCGCTAAAATTCCCTTACGTAATTAATGGACAGCCCCTAATAGAATATGAGTTTATGTAGTGGACAGAGTTTCCACACAGGTAAAACATGTGATTACAGTATATCTACAGCACAATGAACTCAAGGCCTGACTTCAGCCAGGCCACCCTGGGTACTCAGTAATCTAGTCGAGGAATTTATCTACTCATGTTTGATGTAGTATTGGTTTCTGGAGCTAACCGTTGTTTTCCGCATTCAAAAAACTCTCATTGTTTACCATTTCTGGTTCTCTGAAGTCAAGGCATGACTTCGCTTAGGTCTTCACATTTTCCTAGGAATGATTGTGCGAGATCATTTTATTGACACATGATAGAATATATGTTTATGCAGTGCACAGAGGTTCCACATAGGTAAAACATGTAACTACAGTTTATTTCACATGTAATTACAGATTAGCTCAATGAAGTCAAGGACAGACTTCAACCAGGCAATTCCGGGTACTCAGGAATCTAGTCGAGGCATTTACTTACTCCTGTTCGATGTAGTATTGGTTTATGAAGCTAACCGTTGTTTTCCGCATGCAAATAGCGCTAACTGTAGTCCATTTACGGTTATCTGTAGTTAAGGCATGACTTCAATCAGTTCGTTCAAAATGTCTGCAGTTCGTTGATGTAACAAACATTGTACAGATTTTCAAGTATTGGTGCAAATAAGAGCGATAAAAAAATTGAAAATAATCCTTGGGGATTATTTCGAGTGTTTATGTTTTGTAAGGACGGATTCAGACAATCCATGGAGATATTCAGGAAATATTAACAGTACTACAAGGGCAACACATGTTCTAAAGATGTCTCCGATGACCTATGGGGTCAATAAGGGAACAATATCTCGTGTTTAATTTCATTTGAAAACAATAAACGCAAATGTTGACTTGGTTGGTTCAGAAATGTTGAATATCTCAAGAACTCAAGAGAAACCTATCGGAAAATCTTGAATTTGATCCTGTAGCAACATCAACTACCATTAGGTGCCGGCCAGAGTGGACGCGTCACGCGGCGCGGCGCGGTGCAATGCGGCATTTGACAGGTCGCGCGTCGACGCGCGGCAAAACTCCGTTCATTGGAATACAAGGAAAACAATCATAACATGCCAGAGTGCGCGCGGAATGATGCGAAGCGGAAAGCGTTTAGCCGCGCGACGCACGACAAAACAGTGCATGCACTGTTTTTGATGCGGAAGTCACGCGGTTCGCGCGGAGAATTTTGTATTTTTGTGTGGATTTCGTCCGTTTTTACCAAACCATGACGTTAATTTTACGAAATGGTTTTTAAAATGTATTCAAATGTGAATATAAAAAATATTAACATGAATAATACCACATGTTTATTATACGGTGGCGTCTCGTAACCTCACTTTTCACCTATTATGCGAAACAAAATCAGTAATTTCTTCAAATTTATGACTAAAGACTTAACGGAAATAATCGAAATCTCTGTCATTCTACACCCATTACAAGCAGAGCTTTCACATAAGCCCTACCCATGTTTCATGCACAAAAAGGGTTGATACCCTCTCGTTTATTTTACTATCTCCAAGTATTCTACTAGGGTGTAAGCTTAAAAAATAGTTTCAAAATAAAAATACACTATTTTTGAGTTAACAAACTTGTTCCATTGCCTTGCTGTTTAAAAATAAAACAAGGGGCGTCATTTTTTACGTATACAACCCTGTGGTAACTCTGACTACAAGCTCACTTGTTCATAAAATTTCAAAATTTGTACCTGTAGGACGGGTAGATTTGAGGTTAGGGAATCACCATTGTCCCAAATGTATATCTCTTCTGAATCATCTGAAGTAAATAGCATTTGAGGGTAAATTTAGATAAATGATTTATTTTTAATTTTAGGTTGAGCACAATAATCACATATCTCTTGGAAATTTTTCATCAGATAACATGTACTCATGTGCAAAGGTGACGGAAATTACGAAAATTTTTCAGTTTACTTTACGAACAGACGCGTTGCACCGCGTTCACTCTGGCTATCAAGCCGCGTTGGAAACCGCGTCAAAAACGCGCCGCACCGCGTCGCGCCGCGTGACGCGTCCACTCTGGCCGCAGCCTTAGGCAACGGAATGTGCAAACTTCCATTGAACAACTTCGTTAAGAAGAAAGTAACGGGGGTGCAAATCGTACTTGACTTCTTTTTTACCCGACTTGACCCAGTGACCGACCGGCCTTACTCCGTCCAGAAGTCCAAGAAAATTTTGATCCCGTATATTACCAAAATTATAGTGTATTATAGTGCGAGTTTGTGTTCAAAATTTGGTTGAATTCTGTTGAGAAATTGGCAGTTGACGATTTTTTGAACTTTTATTTTTCAACTGGGGTCCTGAAGGTATATAAAAATATATGGTAGACTTCACGTTGGTCCAGTAATCGGGATTGATTATGCAACGTTACTTAGTATATCAGATACGACTGCTGTTACAAGTGTAGACCTGAAGTTCTGAAATCCAAGATAGTTTGACTGACCTGGAATATTCCCATAATGTCTCTAAATGGCATTTGAAATTTCAAAAGCTTCACTGATCCCAGCAGATTATGCAATGCTATTATTTATGGTGAAAAGATACAAAGTTATTTATGTAGACTTGAAAGACTTCATTATAGGACAGTTTGGACGACCCTGTCCTAAAGATTCATAATAATATCAAGTAGACTTCAGATTGGTCCTATACCCACGGTTAAATATTTAACTTTACTCAGTATAGCAAATATAGTTGCTGTTGCGAATGCAGGCCTGAAGTTCAGAACTCAAAGGTAGTTTGGCTGATCTGGAATATACCTATACCGTCTCTTTGAGATTTTAAGAGCTTCATGAATCTCGGTAGATTATGTAATACTTTTATTTATGACGAAAACACAAGAAATTATTCTTGTAGATTTAAATGACTTTATATAATTATTTATTTTTTTATTAGGAGCAAGGAAAAGCCCCTGGGTTGGAAGATTACAGGACAGTTTAGACGACCCATAATGTCCCTAAAGTTAATGATAATGTCTAGTAGATTTAAGGTTGTTCCAGTAACCACAGTTGATTATGTAACGTTACTTAGTATAGCAGATATGGCTGCTGTTACGAGTGTAGACCTGAAGTTCTAAACTCCAAGGTAGTATGGCTGACCTAAAATATCTCTATACTGTCCCTAAATTATATTTGAAATTTCAAGAGCTTCACGAATCTTAGCAGATTTTGCAATGTTATTATTTAGGAGAAAATACATAAAGTTATTCTTTTAGATTTGAAGGATTTTATTAAAGGACAGTTTGGACGACCCTGAATGTCCCAAAGGTTTATAATAATATCAAGTAGACTTCAGATTGGTCCAGTAAGCGCGATTGATTATGCAACGTTACTCAGTATAATAGATATAACTACTGCTATGAGTGTAGACCTGAAGCTCTGAACTCCAAGGTAGTTTGGCTGACCCGGAATATCCCTTGTGTCTATAAATGACATTGTAGATTTCAAGAGCTTCACGGATGCCAGTAGATAACTAATGGGGATTTTTTTTTATTATCGAACACTTTGGGCCGAAGGGTCACCGATTTCAATGAAAATTTCACCAGAGCTAGAGGTCGTGGATATATGACCATATATGGAATTCAAAAAAATCATAGTCGACTATTTTTCCGGGAATCACTAGATGAAATTTCACGATTCTTCAAAATTTTGTAAAACATCCCAAACTTCAAAAAATCGTATCTCAAAAACTATGCATCGTAGAACAAACTTTTTTTAGTGAAATCGACGCCAAATTACCTCAGCAATCCGATAAAAATACTTTGAGAAAAAAGTTTCCCAGAAAATTTTTTACCATAGAGAAAAAACGTCTAGAAATGCTGATAAAAGTACCGTCTGTATCATAGATTATTTTCAACAAAAATTTTCCTAGCGCAAAAATTAATGTTCTTTATTTCGTTCTTTGACGCCAAAATGGAATCTCTTACCGTTTTAGAGATATAGTCAAAAAACCAACGACCAGTCGCTATATTTTCATAGGAAGCCATCTTCAAGATTCTACAACAGCGGCCGTTCACCTGTTGCAACATGTTTGCTTTGCAACGAGCAAATGACATACGCTAATTGTAACGTAACTTTGACACTAACGTGCATCTGAGTGCACTGATAGCGCAAATATACCACTTGAGTGCCTTTTGAATGCATTAAATAGTCATGTTTTGCAATGATCGGGTTTCTAACTAAAATGTATTTCAAATAACAAGTTAACAACGAGCCAATGCCACCGGTGAGCGTAAAATTACTTATAGCACTCATGCCCTATATGTTTTCCATTTCAATTTAAGAAAACAATGAAAACAAAGAAAACTATTAACGGAGAATGGTTACTACTCAGCAAAATATTTGAAATCATACCTAACGAAAAAAAATTGCATACGAATTTCTATCTCATTTAACTTAATTTTACATCAAACAATTTCTTGTATGGAATGTTGAACGCAAGCTTCATACTGAGAGCAAGCTGTAAATTTATAAACTGATGGAAAAATGTGTGCGATACGACGAGGTCCTTTTGTTACAGGTTAAATGATATAACATTTTTAACTGTGTAAGTAACAAAAATGCATAGTTGTGTAGTATTTTTTGATAATAATTATTTTGCTTCGTTCAGAAATAACGAAAGCATTCTAGAAATTTTCAAAAGATATAGATAGTTAAGGATCCAATATTGACCCATGAAGCTTCGTAAATACACAGGCTGTGAATGAAAATGAGGACGTTAGAGGATTTCTTGAAATTAAACATTTACTTGACATCTTAGAGCATTAAACAATTTTAGACAATATTTTAATCATTCGAACCGTGCACCGACTTATTGGTTGATTCGAATATATTATGGGTAGTAGTATGGGTTTGTCATGCTCGTTCTGAAAACTGATTAAGTCTTTTTGACAACAAATTGTTAGTTAGAAAAAAGTGATGAATTGATTGATCTTACCAGGCCCGTGCACAGAAGTGGCGCCAAGGGAGGGGTTTTTCCCAATTTCGGCAAAAGGCGGAGGGGCGCCTAGTGTATGAAGCGTTGGTAATGGGGAGGGTTTAACACCAAAAACCCTCCCCTTGGGCACGGGCTTGGATCTTACATTTCAGTGTTTTTTTCTATTAATCAATGTCAAAACTTACTTTAACGGTAATGATCGATCCTCCAGCGTATCGTGCTGTCTCAACTGTTGTCAACTCAGTAGCTCTATACAGAGCTCGGTATTAATCTTTGCTAACCATTGCTGAATATCATTATCGTCACTGTTGGAATTGTGTCGCTTCTTAGAACAGGAAAAGCTTGGTTTGAAGCAACAATAATGTTTTATTAGCGCGTTAAGAAGTTGTATGCATGGTAAAATTTAATTTGCTGCCCGTACTAATTAGTGCATGTTTATTTTATTATCTGTATTAACGAGATTTTTAGCCATAGGCTAGTTCATCTCGGGACCCACACTTTACTTCCCTTCGTATGTCGGGAGTGGGATTCGATCCCAGGTCCTCGGCGTGACAGTCACGAGCTGTAACCATCACACCAGATCCGCTCCAGAGAGTACATGTTTGTTCCTCTCATCCATGGTATATATCTTTTAAAGTTCCGTTAAGATTTAAATTAGTGTTTTTTTCTAAACCACATTGTACCATTATACAAACACATTATGCACAGACCATGCTATTTATTAAATATTGAGTGGAAAATGTCTCTTTATGGTGTATAGACGAATCCACATACCAATGATCATTTAAGCAACAAAAACTCTTTAAAAACAAAACAAAGCTTTACATGTGTAAAAAGACGTTATAGTTACCTGATATCCACTCATCTCTAACGGCATATGATTGCTTTGATTGAAAAAAAAAAAAATACGTTGAAATATGCGTTTGCTCGTTGTAAACTTGTTATTTGCAACGCTTTCTAGTTACAAATCCATTAATTTCAAAATTTGATAAGTTGTTGCATTTAAAAGGCACTAAAGTGCCATATATGTGCTGTCAGTGCACTCCGATTCACGCTAGTGTCAAAATTACATTGCAATTAGCGTATGTCATTTGCTCGCCGCAAAGCAAATATGTTGCAACAAGTGAACGGTCGCTTTTGTTGATGGCTTCCTATGAAAATATAGCGACTGGCCGTTGGTTTTTTGGCTATATCTCTAAAACGGTAAGAGATTCCATTTTGGCGTCAAAGAACGAAATGAAGAACAATAATTTTTGCGCTAGGAAAAATTTTGTTCAAAATAATCTATGATACAGACGGTACTTTTATCAGCATTTTTAGACGTTTTTTCTCTATGGTGAAAAATTTTCTGAGAAACTTTTTTCTCAATGTATTTTTATAGGATTGCTGAGGTAATTTGGCGTCGATTTCACTAAAAAAAGTTTGTTCTACGATGCATAGTTTTTGAGATACGATTTTTTGAAGTTTGGGGAATTTTGAAAAATTTGGGAAAATTGTGAAATTTCATCTAGAGTTTTTCGGGAAAGTAGTCCACTATGATTTTTTTGAATTCCAAATTTGATCATATATCCACGACCTCTAGCTCTGGTGAAATTTTCATTGAAATCGGAGACGCTTCGGTCCAAACCTGTTCGGTAATAAAAAAAAATCCCCTAAGGGGCTGTCCATAAACCACGTGGTCATTAGGGGGGGGGGGGGGTTCGGCCAATGACCATTTTGTATGGACAAATAAAAATTTTTGTATGGACTAATGACCACGCGGGGGGGGGGGGGGTTGAAAAGTCCCAAAAAAATGACCACGTGGTTTATGGACAGCCCCTAATGCTAATATTTTTGGAGTGTACGTGTAAATCGCTTGTCGAGATAGGCTTTTGTATCACAGGAAGAACCTACCCTCCCATCTACGCCACTGCCCGCCATCTCCCGCGGGAATTAAGTCAGGTTGAAATAATTTGACAGACAGAGAATCGTGTAAATCATGTCGAAGCGCATGTTTGGCTCCGCAGCGGGACCTAATGATGCCGAACTTATCACGAAACGATCGCGCGAGGACTGACTGGATCTGGAACTGGAAACGTTTTGGTTCGTTCGCTCGTTCGGTTAGCTTCTTGGCACGCTCGCTCGTCGCGTCCGTCGTGGTCGCGGACCGTGATTTATAAGATCGTATCAAATTACAGCACAATTCCTGCACGGACGGGGATAACCTACCTGGCCGTTCTTGTCCATCTCGTTGTTGGTGAGTTTGACTTTCTCGAAGGAGATAACCTGTTTGCGGAGGGCATCCGCACCGATGGGGGTGTCCGGGTGGGCGTACAGCCGCGGTGGCGGAGGAGGATCGGCCTTACCGGCCACTAGCCAAGCCGATCGGTGGTACGCGTAACGGTAGCGCCGGTTGTCGACGGGGACCACGTCTAGCAGGACCACGTACCGGTCGGCAGGGGTCACCTGCCGGAGGGGCCCGGAGAACGACACCCGGACGGTGGGGAACATGCGTCTGGAATGAGAAGAAACCGGGAAACGGTTGATTAGCGATTTGTTTGTTTGGTTGACGGAGGTCTCTCTGAAATGGAGAGTTGAAATTGTTTAGGAATTCCTAGATGATATTTGATAAGTGTTACAGTTATGAAGAATTTCTTTCTGTCTGGATTCAGGAGCGTTCAGGTAGGTAGATATTTGATCTCCAGATATTGTCGTCACAAACACGTTTATCTTTGCATTATAAAGTCATGTGACTTTTACGAATAATCAAGATTGCTGAACATTTGGCAGACCGTAGACCGTATAGTAATTCTCCCAGTACATACTTATAGGTCCGGATAAACTAAGCAAAGTTTTAGTGATCAGATGTCACGATCTGAATTGGGCGAGTGAGCGAATAAATTATATATCGTTCCTTTCCTACAACAACCAGAATGTTGACGTTGCTGGCGTCATTATTGTTATCCAACCAATTGATCTCCATTAAATATGCCTTAAGGAGGTCATTTTTTTGTGTAAGAGCAACTAATATAGTCATCTCCGGACTTCTGATTTTTTCATGTCCAACCCTTAAAAAAACCCTACATATGTGTTCGCGGAATCCTTGCTCTTCAGTTAACCCTTATGTAGTAGATAACTTTTCTCTAGTGCTGCTTAGTGAACGCTATCAGTACTTAACGGAACCGCCCGTATAGAGCTCTAATTCTCGAAGAATAGGTACTATGATCTCTATTTTATCTTCCCCTACAGCGAACAAAACTTCTTCAAGCCTGCATCAGATGACGTGATTGCCCACAACAACTCGTTTAGTTCTCACCTGCTGCGATTGCCAGAACCAGTGGTGCCATCTCCACTACCTTCAGGTCAGGCGTCAGGCGAGGGGTCCACCCAAACGAGGGACCCACCTCCACTAACCAGCATCCATTTTTGCTCACCCCATCATCGTCGTCGCGCATCCTAACCTAACTACCATCACCTAAGGTAAGCCCCAGCAAATATTTGTTATTCCTCTCGCGCTGCGACCGACCGACCGAGCGAGCCACCAGCATCGATAACACCTCTCCTAAAGAGGCAAAATGTTGATGGAATTTAATTAATTTATTATTTATTATCGCTAGTTTACGATTTTTTCGCACCAAGAGATTGTTTTGCATACCTACCTCTCTGGTAGTCTACCTACATCCACTACACCACCGAGGCAGCACATGCCAAGCCACCCAACCGGCCAGCCCAGTCAACCAGCGGCGAGAACTGCGGCGCTCTGCCTCCGGCTGACTGGCTGACTACAGAGCAGAGCAGAGACGAGCGTCTACTGCGAGGCAGGTAGGCAGAGCACGCTCCACGCTAGGGGGAGAGCGAGGTTAAATAGAGCCCCTGAAAGAAGGGTTGCAAAATGCCGGTCGATTCAAATTGGCGCAACAGACCTTTACGACTAGGAAAAACTTGAAAATAAGACACAGAATGTTGATAAATTGGAAAATTAAGAAATAAAATTCTGAAAAAAAATCAAGTTTTGGTGGGATTTGAACCCACAACTGCGTATTGCATTTAGAGCAGACTTCTGGTGGTGTTTACCAGAAAGAGTTATGTAGAAGAGGGAAATGAAGGGCTTTTAAGGTGGGTTACAGTTGGAGTGAGAGGGAGTTCTAGCCCAAGCAATATTTTGATTACCAATTAGTCTTGTAGAGGTTTTCAGGACCGTCATAAAACCTTATACCTTTTAATTTGTTTTATGATGATTCTAATAACCTCTTCTAGTCTATATGACTTAAAAATTACACTTGGGTGAGGTGTCCCTTAGATCTCTCTCGAGTATAAGTCATCTAGAGACCTAATCTACTATTATAACTAGTGATTGTTTGAAGCATTAGGAACAAAGTTTATGTCAACTCAACCTCATTCAACTATGATCCGTCAAGCAATGAGTTCAATAACTTAAGGGGTCTTCAAAAATTCTCTTGGATGTATGTCATCAAATCAACAAATGTAGCTAGGATATCTCGCTGTAATACGAATAAGGAGAGTACAACCCTGAAATGCAGAAACTCACAGAAAATTACCTAAGGTCTCCGTAAAATTTCCTTAAACTTTACAGAAGCTTTTTGAAGTCTCATGAAACTCCCTGATTCCTCTCGAAACGCCTTGAAACGTCTTGAAACCCCTAAAACATCGCCCCTGGGACCCCGTAAACTTCCCTTAAGGTGAATATATAACGAAGCCTTACCTCAAATTTTCAAGAGCACAAATCTGGGGAACCAAAAGACGGATTGTGCTGAAAAGTTGATCGATTGGTAACCCGCTGGTGGTGACCAATCGATCAACTTTTCAGCGCAAAGCAACCCACGGTTCTTCAGATTTGTGCTTTTGAAAATTCGAACTGTGGCTTCGTCATATATTCACCTTAAACTTTACTGGAACCACCTAAAATCCTCAAGATTGCTTTGAAAACCCTAAGAAAACCAGCTGTGTCCCCCGCAGACGGAGTTTTACTGAAGCCCCTTAAAACCACCTGAAATCCCTCAAAACGCCTTCGAACCCCTCAGACTTTCCTCAAACTCCACTGGAGCCCACTGAAGCCTTTCGAAACGTCTTCAAATGCCTGAGGCTCTCTTAAACACTTTACGGAAGCACCTTGAACGGGTGGCCAAAGGCGCTTAAGCCTAGGTTTCATATGAGCCAGAGCATGAGGAGTAAATTCCTATGGTCCATCCCCGAAGGACCAAGCAGCAATGGAGTGTACAATCACTTTCCTAGTATAGTCACTCCCATCGAAACGAAGCCATATTTTTTGTAAATGCATTTCTCATACATTACAAACACTTTCAGACAAGTAAAATGACAGATTGAAATCTGTAATTTTCCAGGATTCTTTCATGTACTGGCTAAACTACTACACTAAACTAGACGAGAACTCTACTGAAGCACCTTGAAGAACCTTGAAACCATCTTAGCCTCTCGAAATCGGATGAAATGCATTGAGTACACTCATAAAACCCCCTAAAGAACCCATAAACCTTTTCGGAGCACCTTGAAACACCCTAAGACCTCCGTGAGTTTCGTACCGGAACCCTCTGAAACCCCCTGTTGCCTCACGAAACGCCTTTAAGTACTTTGAAGCCCTCTGAAATTCACAGAAATGTCTTGAAATACCCTGGAATCTCCCAGAAAATCCTCGATACCCCGTAGACTCCCGTCTACTGATACCCCTCACGAAAAACCATACAGTCGGGTTTCCTATAAGACGCTGCCACCCACTTTACGCCCACCGTAATTTCCAGGTTGTCTCACAACCAATTAAGATCATTTTTGGAATGTGAGAAGCTTGTAGTGTACTCTAATCGGGTGGGCGTGTGGGTGGGCGTTAAGTGGGTGGCAGCGTCTAATAGGAGACTCGACTGTAACTTTTTAAAATGCCTGGAGGATATGATCCAATTTGGTTTGGTTTGGTGGTTTAGATTGGTTATTCTGGTGACAACCGTAAAGTTCGTCACGCTTATAAGGGAGCTCTCGAAAGTGTGACAAGCAAAGTATATTACGTACCTATTAGGAAACTCTCGTACGAAGGGTTGTGAAATTTACCGTGACGTACTATTTTTTTTCCTCACATGCAATGCATCTACTAGGACAGCTCACTGAGTTATGCTGAATTTGTGCCGCAGTCAACGCTTCTCCAACATCCTTGCCCACATATAAAACACAGTGGAGTGGTAAATAAACAAGATCTGAAGCTGCTGCAACAATTACCTCTTCTCATTTCACCAAGCAGACCCTTTGGATGTGGTAGACAAGTTCTCCCTGGGAAAGCCACTCCAAAAAATCTCAGAATATCGCGAGCCACACATTCAAAATTGTGTACAATGCTACTTTTTGTCACCTATATGAAACGTTTGGAAACCAAAAAATAATTAACGAAAAGTTCCTTCGAATCGAAGCGAAGAAAGGAGACACTTGTGTACCTTGCCGGAAAAAATCTTACAATCTAGGAACATCTTTTACAGTTGAAAAAAACAATACAGCATTTTTTAGAAAACAAAAAGAAAAAATCCAGGATTTTTTAGAAAAAAAATGAAAAAAAAGAAAAAAAAATATAAAATATTGCAGGAATCCATTACTAAGTTTAAAGCTTCCAACAAGAAGTCTTCCTCTTCTGTATAAAGAATGTATCCGAGAATAATTGATAAAATGCTTAAAAAAAGTTTGGAAATATTTCAAACTTTTTCAGATAACAGCTTAAGGAAGTCGAGTCAAGTACAAGACACTGAAGACGACCTTACAGTTGAGGTCGAAATACGTATCTGTCAAAGGGTGCAAATTCTTAGTGGAATTCAAAGGAACAGTGCTTAACGCGATTTTCTTTTTATTTAAAAGGAAACTTTGTTTATTTTTTCATCAAAAATATTGCAAAACGTGGAAACATTTTTTTGAGCATTCCTCAATCAACTATTGTAGGAAAAAAAGGCTGGATATTTAAGAAAGTTCCAGACGATACTTCAACCCACTAAGGAAAAAATTGAAAAGAAATTATCTTAAATAGTTGAACGAATTCTAAAAAATTAAAAAAAAATGCTTTTACCTTATTGGAAAATATCCAGAAAAGCAGATTCTCTTTTTCAAGATAACATCGACCAAAGTATTTATAAATATTCCAGAATATTTTAGAAACTCCACTTTTATTTATTTAACTTCTTCTTATGGAACATTTCAGAAACTCCACTTTCATTTATTTAACTTCTTATGGAATATTTCAGAATATTTGCAAATATGTTAAAACGGAAGTCTACTAACTCTTGAAGAAAATTTTTTCCGTAATATTTCAGTTAAGTTTTTTGTTGTCATTAATTTGAGTAAATCTTGGAAAAAAAATGAAAGAACATTTGTTTGTTTTATATTTATATCGAATTTTTCGGAAATTTTTGAGAAAATCCCAGAATGTTTCAAATTAGTTTTTTTTTTAAGTTTTATCGTCTGAATGTAATGTCAAATTTCTTCTGAATACCCAACAGTCTCAAAGAATAAAAAAAAGTATGAAAAGGGTCATTCTTCGGACATTCACGGCCGTTACAGAAGTATCGATTTGAAAACCGCAAAATCAGCAATACATGTGATTCAGGGATACCAATGTTGAATTTTCAAGTAATAACCAGTACTTTCACCTTAAGTGTCACATTTTGTTTTTCACTTTTCAATCTTTTTACACAAATCTCTTTAAAATTGAAAGCTATGTCATTTATCAAAACTATATCGAGGATTATTTATAATTGTTTTGAAGTGCCTTTGTCCTGTTTAAACAACGGAAATATTTTCTTAAAAAGGAAGAAAGCTTTTCTGGTAAATCTTTTAGAATAATTTGTAGTGGAAATTTTGATAAAATCCTTAAGAAAAAGCATGATGTCTCTGAAAATATTCAGAAATTTATAGAATAATTGAATGATAAAAAACAAATTTATTGGTGCAATTTATGAAGGAAATCCATGATGAATTTGTGAATAAATTTCCAAAGAATTAAAGAGAAATACTTAAGAATTTATTTCTGACAAGAAGATAAAAAAGTATGAAACGCCTATTTAGAGATAAAGACATTCTTAAAAAACGTATGATCTGATTATTTTTCTAAATTTTTTTCAACTTTCATAAAGATTTCAGAGAAAAATATCCTTAGTCTGAGGATATCGAAAGCGTCTACGATTTTTTTACAAAATTTCTGCAAAAAACACCAAAAACCCTCCAAAATTTTCTCTCCTGATTCCTTTATTGGGTCCACCGTTTTAAACTCCTCCACGAAACCGTTGCAAGAGTTTTCAGCAGAAAACACAATCAACTCAACAGGAGTAGTATAAAAATATCCAAGATATCAGGATTCATTTTGAGATTCTTCCATGATGAATAATGGAAGTCATGCAGCTCCGCAAAAAAAAACTTCCAAAAGTAAAGTTTTATCAAGAATCCAAGGCAACATGCACCGAATTTTTGGCAATGCCAACAAGTACATCTTCAGGACGTAGTACTTGTAATTCAATATACAATATAATATTTTTTTCTTACAAAATTTGCCAGAAAATCATCAGATTTATAACTGAAAAACTAGTAAATTCACCAAACTAGGATATAAAATTTTCTCAAAATGTCTAGTGTCTCTCTCTCTCTCTCTTCTTGGCGTAACGTCCTCATTGGGACAAAGCCTGCTTCTCAGCTTAGTGTTCTATGAGCACTTCCACAGTTATTAACTGAGAGCTTCCTCTGCCAATGACCATTTTGCATGCGTATATCGTGTGGCAGGCACGAAGATACTCTATGCCCAAGGAAGTCAAGGAAATTTCCTTTACGGAAAGATCCTGGACCGACCGGGAATCGAACCCGTCACCCTCAGCATGGTCATGCTGAATACCCGTGCGTTTACCGCCTCGGCTATGTGGGCCCTAGTGTACATTTTCTCAAAAATTATAAAAAACACCTTTCCTGACCTACCATGAATCTCCAATAATTTTTTCAGCTTTTTTCAGCTAAAAATTGATTTTGGGAATAATAAGGAAATAACTTTAAGAGTTGCCAGCAACGGATCTGTTAATCACTCACTTGAAAATTCGATAGAATAATCCATAAAATTTCCTTTTTTTTTTGGAAAAGCCTCCAACATTTTCTCTGTAATTCATGGAGAAGCAGTTCTGTGATTTCTTCAAGAACTAAACAAGCACTATTTGGTTCAATGTTCCGGAAATGTTATCTTTCTGCCAAAAATCCTAAAAAACAGTTTTTAAACACAGTTTGGCGTTTTAAAATCCAGAAAAAAACAGTGTTTCCAATACGACGATAAAAACGATGAAGCGGGACTATGGTGATTTTCAAGAAGTCTCTCAAGAGCCTAAAATAGGGGGTTCCAAAGTGCTTCAGTGGCGTTTCAGGGGGAGGGGGTTTCAGGAGCTTTCCTAGAGCATTCTGACTGATTTCGTTGGGAGTGTCAGGGACGTTTCAAGGGGCCTTAAGAACGATTCAGGGGGGTCTCATGAGCCATTTGAAGGGCGTCACAACATGGGATTCTAGGGGTGTTTCAAGGAATTTCAGAGAATTTCAGGAGTTTTCAAGAACTTTTCAGGGCGTTCCGGGAAGGTCTGAGCAGTTCATGGGCGCCTAAAGTCGTTTCGAGGTGCATTTCACTGAACTATGTATAAAAATTGGTCCAAATTTGAAAAATGTTCTTTTAAACCCGTATAAGATCAAATCAGTTGAATATATACGTTCTATTGTAACTTTTGATTTGATTGATCTGTTTAAGCTTTGTGTGGAGTAGTTTATGCGTGCACTTTGAACAACAGAAAGCACTTGAAGAAGAAATACGCGATCAAATTGAATGACCGAAACAGTTGAGTCCGCACCCCTTAGGTATTTAAGCATCCCAGAGACCCCATGAACCCTTCTGAAAACTCGTGAGACCCTCTGGAATCTCCTGAGACTCCCTGAAACGCTCATAAGACTGTAAGGTAAACCCCTAAACCTCCCTAAGATCCATTTAAAAGGTCCTAGAGATTTCCAGGTACCCTTTGAACTCCCCCAACACACTCCTGAAACCTTCTGAAACAACCTTGAGGCCATTTTCAGCGCCCCTGAACCCCCCTGAAGTGCCACTGGTGCTTCATGATACATCCTGAACCCCCTTGAAACACTTTGATTCAGATCAGAGGTGGTAGCGGAACCATGCTTCAGAGATAATTAGGAATTGTTAAAAAACCACGCACTTTTTGGTGGTCAAAGTTAATTATTCTCGATTTAATGAACTTAATCAAGTGATAAGATACTAGCGTATTTTTTAGTAAATTGTTCAGAGCAGTCATTTAAACGTCATGTCTGTTTGTGTCGGTATTGTCGCGCTTATCTTAGATTCTCAACAAGCTGCGTTCGAAACGCGCAGCATCAGATCGCGCCAGACCGCGCCCGTATGATTTACACACGGTGTGCACCTTGGCTAAAACTGTTTTTGCAGCCGCCGGGTGGGAGCTGTCATGGTTAATCAGCCGCCGTATACAAATCAAACGGGCACAATCTTTTCGCGATAAACGACGGCTGGTTAAGATCGTCTGCATCTGAGTGATTAAGCTGGGATGCACAATAAAAAAGGGGCAAAATTAATAACTTTTTCTTTCAACATAAGTAAGTCGCACAGTTCATTAAATCGGAGAAGCATTTCCTACCCGTTCCCCCGCTCGCCTGCACAGTTGCGCACACTGCGCGAAAACTGCAACTCCGGCGGATGCAAAAGTGTTAAATTTATGATTATTTAAGGTGCACCTTTTTCGCTTTCGCTTCCCATCCTCAACGCCAGCGCCGCGCCCTTCTCCCAATCATCCCGTGGTGGGCCATCGGCTAGCCCCTCACCCCGATAAGCGCCTAATGGCGTCTGCTGTTTGGGTGCTGGATATCGTCGCGTCGCTTCTCGTCGTAGCCGGTTCATGGCGCAGTGCAGAAGCGATACGGCAATGATTATTTATGTTTTCTCCCGTTTGAAACGTGATTGGCTCGGTAATATGTTTGCGGTTTTGACGTTTTTTTTACACCCGAGTGGGTACCGGGGGGTGCGCTTCGCGCTTGCGAAAAGGTGGCGCCACCGTCGACCACTCGCTCGCTCGTTTGTGACGCGTCGGTTGACATGTCAAACAATAACAAAAACACCCGTGAACCGGGTGGAGGATGATGACGCATTTGACAGAAACGTTCCGATTATCTGCGAGATATCAAAACATCTCATCGAAAAGGGGGAAAAATGGCGTCACCGTACATGTTGGACATTCCGCAAATAACTACAAGTTTACCGGAGCGTTACGGAATGACTCTCTCGGCTCGGCTCGGTTCGGTCTTGACGGGTGCGCGTTACAAATCGTTATGCTCGTTTGAACTGAGTTTTTAAAGATTATGGCGCCATAAAACGTGAACCCCTTGTTGGACAACTCCGGCTAACAAGTTCCGACTGGGTGGTTTTAAGATGCGCGAGCAAGATCAATGACCCACGAAAAAACATTGTTGCCGGCAGTGCAGTGTGTTCTTCGGCGGTAGAATTAGAGAAGAACAACGATGTGGAATTTGTGTTTACAAGAAGGGTTACTGTAGCTCAGAAGAAATTTCAATTTCCCAGCTCATTCAACACCGCTAATGATGCCGCCATCCGTTCGCGTCATACAAAGTTGTGACGGACGAATCCGATCTACTCGGCCTTTTACGAAACTGTTTGCAATTTCCGTCGTTTTGCTTCTTGTACCATTATCCATCGTCTTAATGTATCCTTATTGAAAAATTTCTCACCCGCAGCAGATCGAAAACTCGTTCGTTAATACCATCTCACGATAAAACTACAATAATTTCCCTTAACTATAATCATTAAGCTGTTCGTTTAAATGTCACTATTTGCACAGTTTTCACACACTTGGCACCACTGACTGACCGCACCGAGGCGCCTTCATGCGGTGAACAGTCACACTAGCCGACGTTCAACCTAAGCAGGCCGTTGATTGTTTCAATCATCGTAATTGTCCGAGCGTTGCCGACGCTTGCTCGGTAGCAGTTCGATCGATTCGCAACTTAAAACAAAAAGCCCCTGAAGGCAACTGCATAT
The DNA here is from genome assembly GCF_035046485.1 of Aedes albopictus. Lineage (NCBI taxonomy): Eukaryota > Metazoa > Arthropoda > Insecta > Diptera > Culicidae > Aedes > Aedes albopictus. The sequence continues at coordinate 136,942,388 of NC_085137.1, forward strand.
GGCTTCTATTTAGGAAGGCAACACAATGGCACACAACAAACCAACTGGATGGGAAATGAAGCAAAAACCCTCCAAGAAAGCGAGAGTATCGTTTACTGCTACTACTTAAATGTATGCGGAATAGTAATTGAAAATTGCCATCGGCCAATTTTCACCGACACTCTTCGGTTCGGCGCGGCGGTCCGTCGGTGGTTACCGTTGACTGCTTCGTCTTCGTCGGCGGCAGTTGGGAGAAAAGGCTTAACTGCTCTCGGTCCTTTCATATGTTCGGAGTACCTTTGCGCTGACTTTATCTTGCGATCAGCTGTCAAAAAAGTGATGCACGTCAGGTTTTTAGCGTGCGGAGCTTGTTTGCACTCAGCGTACCATCAGCCAGCGAGCTGGTAGGTTTTGTTTGCGTGGTGGGTGGCCTATTGTGCGTTCAACAACACACAGTGAACGAAAGTTCATTAGGGAGAAATATACAATTTGATCTGATGATATGATGCAGCCGAAAGTATCGTCAAGCAATTGAAATGTAGTGAAACAACGAAAATTAGAGATTTTGATAAAGTTCAGAGCACAACTTGTGCAGAATGTGCATCTTTACAAGTAGAAGCAGTGGAATCGTTAACAGCGAAGTATGAGGATATCGAATTACTGCAGCGCCGCCGCTCTCAAGTAACACTAAAATTACTATCGGAAGCCTAACTTAACCCGCATACAAGTCTACTGTGGAAGGTGGACGAGATCGAACTATCGGACAACTACTGAATGGCGTTGCGTTGCGAAGACATCAGTGCCTTCAACGAAGGATGGAGCAACTTCGACTGCTCTATGGAGACTGCGGACGCAAAGACTATCTGGTTTCTACCGTAAGGAGCCGTAAGAAACCTAAATAATCCTGAGATGGTGCGTCTTTTATGGGACGCGGATGCAGCAAAAGTTTCTGGTATATCACTGAACAGTGTCTTGTTGCATGGTCCGGACCAACTAACATTGTTAACGGCTAGCTGTACTGTTTTGCTTTCGACTGTATTCCATCACGGTTTACGGCGATATAGAACAAATATCATGTGGCCATTCGGCTAGAGGATAGAAACTCTCTACGATTGCTGTAGAGCGAAACTTCCGATCATCGTCGCCTCGCGTACTGGTAAATGCTACGGAACACCAGCAGCAATACCCAACAGCTGTGGAAGGGATATTGACGAGCCATTATGTAGACGACTCTCTCGACAGCTTTGGCAGCGAAAACAAAGCGGAAAAGGTTTCTGCAGAAGTGCAACCGTTACATCGTTACGGCGACTTTCATCTTGGTAATTGGAGGTCGAACAGCAAAAGGGTTGTCAGTACTCGGAGAAACAGTCATAGAAGACAGTAAGAAGCTGTATCTTGAATCAGCTGAACAAGTCGAAAGCGCGCTCGGGATGCTTTGGTCTGCAAGTACTGACTAATTGAGTTTCTCTTCATTATTTACAAAAAAGTGATAATTTAAGACTTATGGCGCTGGCTGGGACAGAGTGGAATTCCTAGGAACGGGCTGTACGACAGTAAGAGCGTGGATTAGCTCGGAGTCCAGGCGCTACAAACCCTTCGTAGAGTCGGGGAGATTTTGGAGACCATGAAAGTTGATGCATGGCCGTCCAAGCTGCACCCATCAGATGAGGCAAACAAATGAAACCGTGAGCCTTACTTCAGTCCGGAAAGCCAGTGGTTCAACGGACCAGAATTCCTGTGGCATCCAGAGGAAACATAACCCAGAAGAGACAATACCGTCTATAACCGAAGACATCAGACCTTGTTCCATTTTGCATTCGTTCCCCAATAGTGGACTTTGGTTGTGGAATAGGATGCTGAGCACCGTAGCCTACGCTTTATGTTTCATTTTCAACATCGCAAAACCCCCGATAAAAGCTTCGTAGTCCACCTTCATTAGCTGAGTTGGTCAGCCCTGAACGGAAGATTTTGCAACTCGTACAACGAGAAAGTCCTATAAATCCGAATCAACGGGATTACCCCCTAGGTCAGAAAAGTAGCTTGGATAAGTTGATACCTACTCTTGTGAATTTGGATTGTTGCGGCACCTATACGACTACGTTGCTGCGGAGAACGTGACCTACGATACCTGGTTTCCGCTAATTCTACCATCAAAGCATTGCGTTGGCAACCTTTTCATAGAAGACTGTCTTCGCCGCTACCGGCATGGTATTAAAGAAATCGTCGTCAACGAATCTCGTGAACTCATCTGGAATACAGTGAATCATGACATCAACGACAACTTCTTTAACTTCAATGTCGAAGTCTCGTGGCCGCATAGGGCAGACTGAAGGATTAGTGGTTTATACAACGCGAATTTTGTCTTCATCTACAAACTATGGGTCTTCTGCTGGATCCGTAGACCGGAGTCTAGTGGAATTGTGGGAACTATCGTGCAAGCCTACTGAAGTTGCGATTCGTACTACGCGGTTGGCAAATTTTTACTGAAACAAAATGAAGCAATGTGATTGAATTCAACATGTGGATTAGCGTGTGTTGATAAGTGTTCTAAATGATGACTTGCTGGTGGGGTTCCTCCCTGCAACTCCTTCTGGGATTCCTGCATGATTTCCTATCGGTTTTTCTCTAGGAATTCTTTCAGGAATACATTCTGGGATTCCAATCATTCTCACTCATATTTGTCCAGAAATTTCGTTCAGGATTTGTCAGAAATTATTTCCGGGCAACTACTTCAGGGAATCCTCCAGATATTTCTGCCAAGATTCTTTCAGGCATTTGTTCCGAGATTTGTCCAGAAATTCTTCCGGGAATTCCTCCCGGAATTCTTTCTCGGAATCCTGTGGGAGCTATTTCTGAGGCTCTTCCAGGAGTTTCTTCTGCGATTCCTTAAAAACGTCCCATCCAGGATCCCTCTAGGCATTCCTTCTGAGATTTCCTTCGGTAAGGACTCTTTAAAGAATTCGTTAAAACATTTCTCCTAGAATTCTTTCCGAGATTCCTACCGGAATTTTTACTGCGATTCCCCCAGCAATTGTTCCTGGGGTTTCTTCAGGTATTTCTGGATTCCTCTACGAGTTCCAGGAGACCTCCAGTCATACCTTCCCGTGAAGGAACTCTTGGATGAGTCCAACAAGGGACTTCTAGAGAAATCCCAGAAAGAGTTCTTTAAGGAAACTCAGAAGAAGGAAGAAGAACTCTTCGAGGGGTCACAGAAAGATCTTTCAGAGGAATATGAGTAGAAACTCATCTAGGTAACCTAGATGGAACTCCTGGTCAATCTCAGAAAAAAAAACTCTAGAGGAATCCCACAATGAACTCTGGCAGGAATCCTAAAAGGAACATCTGGAGGTATCCCAGAAAGAGCTCCTGGAGAAATCGAAAAAGGAGGAATCCCGAAGAAAAAAGTCCTGGAAGAAGCTCATGAGAAACCTTCGAGAGAACTGCTCCAGCAATCTCAGAAGGAACTCCAAGAGGAATCACAGAAAGAACTCTTGGAGTAATCTCGGAAGGTTCTGATGGAGGAATTTTTAATTTGGGGAATTCTAAAAAACTCCCTATAAAATCCCATAAGGGTTACTTCTTGAAAAGTCCCAGACTTCTTTCAGGATTTTCATTCGAGATTCCTTCAGAAATTATTTCCGGAGATTTTCCCAGGAATTAGATCCAAACTCTCCATGAGTTTCTTCAGGGATTTATCCAAGAATTTTTTGTAAGATTCATCCAAGAAATTCATTCGGGATCCTTCCAGATATTCCTCTTGTGATTCCTCCAGGAGTTCTTCTTGGCATTCCTCCGATAAAATCTTCCTGGAGTACTTAAGGTGTTCATGCTGAGATTATTTCAGGAATCCCGGATTGGATTCCTCAAGAAGTTTCTTTGGGGATTCCTTCTTTTGAGATTCTTAGAATCTCTTCAAGAGTTTCTTCATGGGTTCATCGAGAATTCCTTTTAGAATTCCTAAAATAATTTCGGAAGGAGTCCCTCCTGGAATCCCTTAAGGAATTCCTTCAGGAGCTCTTTATTTTAAGGATTTTCACTTCAGAGATTTTCTCAGGAGCTCTTCCTAAGATTTATCCAAACGTACCTTCACCGATTTCTACCGGAATTACTACAGGGATTCCATTTTCCTCTAAGATTTATCAGAAGTTTCTTCTAGGTTTCTCCAGAAAATCTTTCAGGGATTCCTCCTGGAACTTCTTCCTAGATTTCTAAAATAAATTCTACCGGGAATTCTCAAGGATCTTTTTCTAGGATTTCTCAAGGAGTTTTGTTATAAATTCCTCCTATAGTTTCTCAGGATTTGCTCTTGAGATTACTCGTGATTCTTACGTGATTCCTTTAGAAGTTCCTTCCTAGATTGCTTCAGCAATTAATCCTGAGATTTGTTTCGGAATACTTTTCAGGATTGCTTTTGGAATTCCTTCAGGATCGTTCAGGAATTCTATTAGAGATTTCTCCAGAAGTTCTTTCTGATTTTACTCCTAATTCATATAGGCAATCCTTTCGGGATTCTTCAAAAAAAAAAAATCTTGCTATATTCCTCCGAGAACTCCTTTCGTAATTTATCTAGAAATTTCTTCTGTATTGTCTGCACATTATTCTGCCATTCTTTCGTTAGGTAATTTTGAAACTCTCTCAGATGTTTCTAATGGAGATCTTTCTTTAGAATTTATTACTGAAATCCTGTATGAGTTTGTTTCATAGGATGCCTTATGGAATTATTCCAGGAGTTCCGCATGGAGTTCTACTAAGAGTTTCTTTAAAAAAAATCATGCAGGACTATCTTGAGGAATTTCTCAAAAACTTCTCAAAGAATTCTATCAACAAATTTATAAGAAATTGCATCAGGATTTACTTCTGGATTTCCTCCAACAGTCGTGTCAACAGTTTTGACGATATTCACTCCTAGAACACCACTATTACTTTCCAACGCTAATAGAAACGCTCACCGGAATCACAAATAAATTCGAACATCGAACTTCCTCAAAGGCATACCAAAGTTCATCCCCAGTATGTCTTTTGGAATTCCACAAGGATTTAAAGGATTTGCGTGTGGTAATTTCAGCAGAATTCTGCCAACCGTAGACTGAACTGCTTATTTTATCAGGCCAAAGTTCGAACTTCAAATTTCCGTAGTTCCTAAATATCAGCCAGCATTCCCTTCGGAAAGGCCCAAAATTTGTAGTATCATAACTTATGTAGATTTACTCCGGAATCCACACAGCGAGTGAATGAACTGCCGTTGTCGGTGGGAGAACTATGCATTTCGAATTCTATCAGATGACACTACCCACGAAGGCCGAACCAGCTCTCCTGATGGCTCTTTTGAAGTCAAGGTCCCTGGTCATCTTTGGTTTTTAACAACCGTGTCCGAAATACAACGTGTGTTCCATCTAAAACAAAGGGCGCCAGGTTGAACTGCGGGAACTATCGCGCGATCGTACTACTGAGCGCTGCCTACCTAGATACTCTCTCAAATTTTATGCCGCCGTCTATCACCGATTGAAAGAGAGTTCGTGAGGCTGGATTCATGGAAGAACGCGCTACATCGGACCACATGTTCGCCATCCGCCAGGTGTTGCAGAAATTCCGCGAATACAACGTGCCCACACATCACTTATTAATCGACTTTAAATCGGCTTTTGATACAATCGATCAAGACCAGCTATGGCAGATTATGCACGAATACGAATTCCCGAATCGCTTCGACTCGCGCAGAGGGTAACGGCAAGTTAATGATCTCTCGTGCTTGCTGTTTAACATTACTTTAGTTAGAGGGAATAATAAAGAGAGCGGAAATAAACACGAGTGGAACGATTTTCACGAAGTCCGTTCAGCTGCTTGAACTCGCTGATGATATAGATATTATAGCTCGGAAATTTGAAACAATGGTGGAAACGTACATCCGACTAAAAATAAGGCCTGGAGAATCGTATTAGTCATTTATGAGTCAAAAACAAAGTACGTGATGGCAAAGGGCTCCAGGGAAGTATCACCGCGCCCGCCACCCCGAATTTAAATCGACGGTGATGAAATCGAGGCGGTTGAATAATTTGTGTACTTGGGCTCACTACTGACCGCCAACAACGACACCAACTGAGAAATTCAGAGACGCATTGTGGCAGAAAATCGAGTTTACTTTGGACTCTGCAGAACTCAACGATCGAACAAAGTTCGCCTACAAAACGCTGATTAGACCGGTAGTCCTCTATGGGCACGAAGCATGGACTAGTGCAGAAAACCACCGCACCCTTGGAATTTTCGAACGGAAGGTGTTGCGTACCATCTACGGCGGAGTGCAGATGGAAGACGAGACTTGGAGAAGGCGAATGAACCACGAGCTGCATCAGCTGCTGAGAGAAGCAACCATCGTCCATACCGTGAAAATCGGGAGGCTACGGTGGGCGGGTCACGTCATCAGGATGTCGGATAGCAACCCGACTAAAATGATTCACGATCGGTACAAGAAGACGTGGTGCGCAGCGAGCTAGGTGGGTCCATTCAGTGAAGAACGATCTGCAGACCCTTCGCAGAGTGCGGAACTGGAAACACGCAGCCATGGACCGAGCAAATTGGAGACGATTCCTATTTACAACAGAGGTCATTCAGGCCTTGGTCTGACTCCGGAGATTTACTCCGGAATCCACGCAGTAAGCGTTGCGCGTATCAGCCTAATCAGCTTCGTCAGAAAACCTATTATCTGCCTTAAATAATTTCTAGAGGTGTACGGATCACCTCTTTTAAAGCAATAAAGAGATGCTGTGTCTGCAAGTCTGACTCCTGAATTTTATCTAGGATGTGTCGCAGAGTAAAATTTGATCCATTGTTGATCGGTCCTCATGAAACCCAGCTTGATATTCGCCGACGAAGGACTCCTGCAACGGCCTCAATCAGTGAGCAGTATACGTGGTCTCCAGTTAGCCTCCCAGTCAACCAGTCATCGTATAAGATGTTGCATAAGATGTTGAAGTGGGGGCGATATGCGTACATTTTACATGCGCCTAAATGGAGGCATGCACGCATAAGGCCTCCACTTTATCGTCTTATGCAACAGCTTATACGATGACTGGTTATCTGGGCTAGTGGTTAAGGCTATGGATCGCCAATCCAGAGATGGCGGGTCGATTCCTGTTCCAGTCGGGAAAATTTTCTCGACTCCCTGGGCATAGAGTCTCATTGTACTTGCCTCACAATATACAAATTCATTCAATAGCAGGCAAAGAAAGCCTTTCAATTAATAACTGTGGAAGCGCTCCAAGAGTCATTTCTCGATAGTAAGCCTGGAGTCCTGGAGTTGTGGTTCTGCTCGTGCACAAACCTGGACCTATGCCAAAACGACGTCTGCCTCGCGATACCTAAAAATGACTCTTCGTATTGCCAGCTTTTCTGTCAATTGAGCGTAAAAATACTTTCAATGAAGTGAATTAGTTAACCTGCGATGTTGACAGTGTTACAAAAGGATCACAATTAGAACTGTCAAGCCCCGAATGTAGGCATTGTTCTTGACTCGTCCTCCAACAGTCGGCTGGTTACGAACCCACTTTTCTCTTTGTTTTGCAAAACGGCCGACACGAGGCGAGCAACGTAACCTACGTTGACAAACGAACGATAATTGAAGGGACAGTTGCGATTTTTTTATGCTCGTCTGCACCTCATACAAACAAGCGCGCGCAATAATATTTGTCATGTTGACACGTCAACCGGCGATATCAAGGGTGATATGGTGCGCGGTTTTTTTTTCCTCAACATCAACTAGGTCATTTGCATGTGTGGTGTCCGACCGAGTCCGAATAGTGCAGGTCAAGTCACTCCATTCGGAAAGGGATTACCGCACCGAGGCCTGGCAGCGGCGACGGTGGCAGCTGGATTCGTCAGCAGTACCTAGTGGCGCAATCGCTAAGCGCCCTGTAATTTCCCAGCAAACGGCAGGCGGCGCGGCGACCCCCGAAGTTGACCCCTCTCGAGGCGGCTGGGCTGGCTGCAGCTCCTGGGGCGGCACAAGCTTTTGATCCTGGTGCTCTTCTTCGCACGACGCAGCCATACTCTCTAAAATAAAAGCTCTCATTTTTGAGTAGCGCCCATGCCGCACAGGCACTGTGTTGGAAACACACATTTTTTTAAATTGCTCGCACGCTCACATTTTTGCAAAATATCAATATTTTTCGGTATTTGAAGGTGGTTTATAAACCCAGTGAGGTTGCCATGTCGAAATTATTGCAAAATACATGCTCATATGAGCGTACGAGCAATTTTAAAAAAATGTGTGTTTCGAACACAGTCATGTGCGGCATGGATGTTTACTAAAAATGTGCAGGCCGAACACATTTTTGAGCGTAGCCGTTTTTGCGTGTATGTTTCCTCGGCCGGACCCCCAGAGAGGTAGGGAAGCCCTTCGCTGCTGCTGCTCGGAAAAGGACCCGCGTCCGTTCGAATTCGTTGGACCAGGGCTGTGTGTTGATTAAAATGTAAAAAAAAAAGTATACGCGAGCGAGTGCACTTCGCACACCACACAAGTGCGCACAGTCGCAGTCGGTCTTCTCTGCAAGGGCGCAAATTATGCTAATTAGGCTTTTGCTTTGAGCCCAACTTTTTCGCTTGAGTGCAGCAGTCCAGTCGTTGGTTGTTGCAAGCGCGGATCCGAGAGGAAATTGCACCTTTACTTGGTACTTGGTACAGGTACGTGCAATTCGCACACCGCTCAGCACTGCTGTTCGAGGCGTCTTCGTCGTCGTCGCCGGTGGAATCGAGAGCGGAAGATGATCGATGGGATCCGCTGGCAAGGCCATTTGTAGCGCGGTTTCCTACTTTTGCTTTCGAAGCGGAACCGTAGGTTGGTTTAAGCCGCACCACGATCGCGATGTGGAGCAGGTGGATGTCGCTCCAAAAAGGATTAATGCCTCGTAATTAAAAATTCATCCGATGAGTTGTGTTAATTACAAGTGCAAGTTTGTTCGCCGTTGATCTGTCTGTCAATGGTTCAGAGGGTCTTATCTTATCTTCTTGTTAACAATCAATTATGCGATCGCTTATCGGTTTGAAGATCGAGAGAAAGACAGAGAGAGTGACGATGAACGGAAAGTTCCTAGAGAAGGCCCTGCCTGTTGGTTGATGTATGGCTTCGTGTTGGACGGTACCTTATCAGAAACATGCCTTCATTACGTGTTGTTTTCGAACCATTAAGGCAGCATATTTCTTTATTCTTTTAATTTAATTTACATGTCAGAAACTTAACCAGATGAAAAGTTTCGGACATCTCTTTGCGAGAAAGATGTATGTTTCCAGATAAAAACGATAAATTGACGCATTGCGTTACAACATTTCGAAGTTGCTTCAATTAAACATGAATAATTGATGTCATTTTTGATCAAAATTAAGTTAAGAATCAACATGCTGTTTTTTTTACTTTTTATTCAGTTTACAAAATTTTACCAAGATGCAAAGCAAGCAGAACTTCAACTATTCCTCAAAAACATCCTTCAGATCTTTCGTGGCGTTCAAATATCGTGCACCTCGTTTGGCTTCGTTACAACCAGTTACAACTACAATCCTGAGTCAACAATTGGGTTCTTTAAGGGCATCCAGTTGGTTCATAATCGGAATCTCCATCCAAAAATGAATCGAAATTCAGAATTTTTCAATTTTTGATGCCAGAGAACTATGTTTAACCGTTGTGTGGCCAGTTAAAGGACCCGTTAAATGCCGGCAGGGTACAGTGGTTGAAATAGTAAAGAACACCATCGTGGGCAATTTGAGTGAATTAATCCCGAGCAAAAAGCACTAGAACACCAATCACAAGTATGCAATATCAAACACCTAAAATTCTTAAAATAATAGCTTTTGTGTTTCTAATGAATGCTTGCTGAACAACAACAACATCACAGATAATCCCACCACTCATTATCCCTGTAGATAACAATATCTGCAGCAATTGGTTGTATCGAAGAAAGAAGTGAGCAATGTATTTGTTTTTTACAGTGTTACACAGGTTTTGAGTTGAATTTAGTTCTAGGAAAAATATCTGTTACCTCTGATAATACCAGGTCTTGTAATACCCCAATAACTATCAAAGCTTTATCCATACAAATAGTGATTTTTTAATAATTGATTCATATCTTAAGCAGGACCATCTCCCAAACCTCCCCCCCCCCCTCCACAAAGCCCATAATCCAAGAACTTCTTGAGGTATGTTTGTCAGTAATTTAATACTTGCACAACACCAAATCAGCATTTTTATTACCAGAATACCCTTCCAATACCTTGTTTTGATATGATATCTGACTTTGATATCCTCCAGGTATATGGCAGTCATTTGTTCCTGCTCGGGATGATATTGATCCTTCTGATTGCTCTATATGCGGCAACCAGACTTGGACGTTAAGGAAAGTCAACTGGAGGGCGTGGGGCGTCTTTGAATGGGAGGAGCTGCGAACAATACTCTTGAACTCGAGCTTGATTGACTATCCGTAGATGCTACTCCACTGTCGCCAGACTAGCTACCCGAGCAGGAATGAATAACTGACACATAACTGCAACATACCAAAGTTACACAACAAAATTTTTGAAATGCTTCCAGCACATAAAAATCAACTGTCAAAATTGCTGGATGGTTCAGCAAGTTAAAAAATAATTGCTGATATTCAGTAAACTTGCTGAACGCAATCAGCACAAACAAAAATCAGCAAAAGTTGATGAATACCAGCAAACAAAATTTGCAGTGTAGGTATCCTACCAAGACAAGGTATTGGTCGGTTATCCAAGTATGGAAAAAAAATATTTTTGTATTTTGTAGGTATTGATGAAATACCTCAACGAGTTATTGGTTTGGTGTTGAGAACTGCTTGAGGTATTATGCAATTATGCAAAAATCGCTATTTGTATGAAAAACTCGCCATCGCCGATTGTTAATTAGTTATTGCCATAGCTGATGTAATACACACCAGATAATATTTGAGGTATTTTACCTCTTATGCAGGGCATTTTAACACCTCATCCAGGTTGTAGGTATTTGGTTGTCCATACCTGAGTTTGGTAATCTTCAGCTGTTTTCTCCTGCTCGGGTACTCTCACACAAGGAAAAAATCAGATAGATGTTTCCAGTGCTGCCATCATAGCATATCCTCAAAGCTCCCAGTGTTCCCATGGAAAGGACATCAATTTTTTTAGGCACTGAAAAACTTCTTAAAAAGTCATTGGAGAAATCTTAGAAGGAACCGCTGCGATTCCTGAAAGCAATGCTGCAGCACTTTCTGGATGCATTTTTTTAAGAAATCCATGCCAAAATTCCTGAAGTTTTTCTTTAGAGACAAAGTCTCTGAAGAAATTTCCGGAAGAATTCCTGAAGAAACATCAGAAGGAATAACAGGAGGATTCTTTGATTAAATTGAAAGAAATCAGGAAAGAGTTATCGAAGAACAGCAACATATGAAGGAATCCAAAAAAAAATCCCGAATAATTCAAAAGAGGAATACCTGAAGAAACTCCTTGGAAAACATCCGGTGGAATACATAACAGAAAAATTCCTGGAGAAATTCCCAAAAAACCTAACTTGCAGCACTTTCTGAAAGAATCTATGGAGGAATTCCTAATGATATCGTTGGAGGTAATCCTGGAGGCATTTTTTGAGAAAATACATGAAAGAATGACCGGCGAAAGCACTAAGGGAATCTCTGTATAAATTTCTGCAACAATCGCAGGTAAAATTTCTGAAAAAAAAAATCCGCTAGTATTTGCGTAAGAATCCTTGGAAAAATCTCTGAAGGATCCCCGTGAAAAAATGAAGGAATCATTGGAGTATTTTCAATACTATCAAAAGGAATTCTTGGTGCAATTTATGGAGGATTTATAATACGAATATCCCTCGAAGAATTTCTTTAAGAATTTCTGGAAGAGTCACTGGAAATGTTTCTGAATTTAGGAAGGTTTGTGGAACTTGAGTAGTTTCTTGAGGAATCAGTGGAAAATTTTCTGGAATTAACCCCGAAAGAATCTCTTGTAAAAGAACCCGTTAATTTGTTCTAGATAGAAACTATATTTATATTCTTGGGGAATCTTTTCAAAAATTTCTCTATAAAATCTTTAAAAGATTCCCTATAAAAACTTCTCACTATCACTATGAAAACTTCTGAAGCACTTCTAGGAAAAAAACTCTTGGGGAACTACTGAGAAATTTTTGAAGGCATCTTCGGAAGAATGTTGGAAAGAATCCCTGGAGTAATTTCCACTGCCAATCATGGAGAAGTTTCTGAAAAAAAACATGGAGGAATTTCTGAAGCAACTCATGCATGAATTTCGAAAGAATTCTTTGGGCAATTTGTGGAGTTATCACCAATGGAATTTCTATAGTAATCCCATGAAGTTTCTACAGAAATCCCAGAAAAAAAAAACAATCTTCGAATAAATCAATGGTATATTTTTTAGAAGAATCCGTGGAAAAATATTTGGGCGAATACTTGGGCAGTTTCCCAGAACAATTTCTAAAGAAATTTCTGAAAATGTTTTCGGGAAGATTTTCTGAAAATTTTCTAATGAGAAATCCCAGGAGAAATGTAAAGAGGATTTTTTTAAATAATCCTTGAATAAATTTCCCAAGAATCCCTAAAATAATTTGTGACAAATTTATTGAGTAATTTTTGAAGCAACGCTTGTAATATTTCCTAAAGTAATTCTTAGTAAAACTTCTGCAGGAACCAATTGAAGGTTTTTTGAATATTTTGTATTATTTTGTGCACTGGTTTTGGATTGAATATGGATTTGATTTAGACTGGATTCGTAATCAGTTGGTTTTGGGTTGACTTTAAAGTGGATGTGCAATGGATTTGGATTTGATTTGTACTAGATTAAGAAGGATTTAGATTGGATCTAGATTGAATTGGATTGAATTGACTTCGAACTAAATGAGGACTGAATTTGAAAAAAAAAATGATTAGAATTAAATTGATTTTGAAGAAAATTTTCGAATAGTCCTTGGAAGATTTATTGAAGCAATCCGTAAAGGAATCCCAGGAACAATTTCTGAATGATTTTCTGAAGGAATACCTAAAGAGTTTTATAAAGATAACTGCATAAATGAAGATTCTGGAGGAATTTGAAGGAATTCTCAAGGAATCATTGACGGCATATCTTAGGAAATTCATAAAAAGGAATTTCTGAAATAATACCTGTAAGGTATATAACACTTGTGAAATTTCATAGAGAATTCCCAGTGGAGATTTTGAAGGAATCTCTGGAGAAATTTCCAAATATTGTACAGTAAAAGGTGAATTTTCTAATCGATCAACGCACCTATACCATACCATACCATTTAGGTGTAGCTTTCTCTATATGAGAATTCCCACCAAATATTTAAAACAAAATACTGTCTTAATTTCAGATAAAATTGTGGAAACTTTACAAATTCCATAATAGACTCGCAGTTATGGTTCTAAGTAGTTTGTCGGTTTATAATACAGGGCATTTTTTTCCAGTCGCGGAAGGGATCGTTATATTTTCTTCTCGTTTCAGAGAGCGAGCTATGGCGCTTAAACCAAGGCTTTCGAGCCAGGACATAAGGGATTAATACCATAAATACCTTTGTCCCATCCCAGGAAAAAGAGAAGCCCCAACGGAGTGACATTAATATTCTTAGCAACGTCACTCCCAATGTTTTAGCTTCAAATTTATTACACTAGTGTGGGTCATCGGATCCGTTTTCTCAGATCAAAGCTTTTTTGGTTCCGTTTCTGTGAAAAATTTGAGCACGATCGGTTTCGTCTACACTTTGCGCATTGCAATTGAGATTCGTATAGGATTTTGTATGGGAAAACATACTTTTTTGCATTTTTGTCATAAGTTGAAAAAGTTTGTCTGAACCTTTTTAACCGATACTGTAAAATGATAGCCTAGGATGTTCTGATAAACTTTGTTGACGACCGCAAAGCGATCCGATGCTTGTGAAAATAGTTATAACCAACGAACCGCCTGCATGTGTTTATGTTTTAACATGTAAAGGAATAACAATAGCAACAAAATCATGCTGTTTCGCCAAGCAATGCCAACGCTTTAACTTTTTTCATAAGCATCAGATCACTTCGCGGTCTTTGACAAAGTTTTTTCAGGACACCCTAGGCTACGTTCTCACTTTATCGGATACATGCTTTAAGACAAATTCGAGCTGAGAGAAATGCAAAAAAGTGTGTTTTCCTTTGTAAAACCCCATACAAATTTCAAACGCGATGCGCAAAACGTAGACATAACCGATCGTGCCCAAATTTTTACACACTTATTTGGGTCCTGAAATGGGATCAAAAAAGGTTTGATCTGATGGGATACCATTGAATTTTTCATTTTTTCATATTTCATGTAGTCAATCATAAGTAGACCGTTTCAATACAACCTCTGAATAAAAATTCAAAATGAATCCTTGGCGGATTTTTGTTTTTTTTTTAATCCATGACGGAATTTCTGTAGGTATTTTTGGAAGAGTCCTTTTAGTGGAGAAGAAATTTCTGCTGGAACCCCTGAAGAAATTTCTGAAGAAATTTTCGGAAGGTTTTCCGAAATCCCTTCTGATTTTTTTTAAATCAATCTCTGAAGAATTTTCCAAAGCAATCCCTGGATAAATTAATGAATTGACATTTGGAGAAATTCCTTAGCGAATTTCTTAATGAAAATCTTTTGTGGTTTGCTGTGTGGTTTCCTTCTGTATAAAAATCATGATGGAGAAATTTATGAAACGAAAAATGCAAGATTTTAGAAAAAAAAACTTTATAAAATTTCTGTTGCAATCCTGACAGGATTTCTGACAGAATCTCGGAAGACAATTTCGTGTTAATCCTTAAAAGATTTTTTTTAAGAATCTGTGAAGGAATTTTTGAAGGAATTATCGACCCAATTTCCGAAGGAATTTAAGGAAGATTTTCTGAAAAACTCCCGCCAGACTTTCTCTGAAAAATTTTCGAAACGAAATTCCAAATAAATCCTTAGAGAATTTTTGTTTTTTTTTTTACTTATGAAAGAATTTCTATGGGTGCTTCCGAGGGAGTCCGCTTTGTGGTGAAGAAATGTCCACAGGAACTCCTGAAGATATTTCTGAGGAAATTCTCAAAAGGATTTTTGAAATCCCTTCCGAAGACATTTTAAAGAAATCTCTGAAGAGTTTTCTGCAAGATGCTGCAAGATTTGTAATTTCTTTAAACAAATATGTGGAGGAACTACTGATGGAATTATTGAATAATTTCCAGAACAATTTCAGGACGATTTTCTAAAAAACTCCCACCTGAATTTTCATGAAAAATGTTCTAAAAGAAATTCATGGAGAAATTTTTTCCTGAAAATATTCTAAAAGCAGCGCTGGTATTGGTCGTGACCTTCTCATGACGATGAACAAGTTGGCTCTTTCATCGCTACATTTGCAAGTTTCATAGTGTCATTTTGTAATGATTAAGCGTCATGACGGAAATTTCAATATTGTTATGGAATTAAAATTTTCAATTCATGCTGTATAATTCAGGTTGTTCATTGTAACTAGAGGACACATATTCATGATTCGAAGAATTCAAACAATAACAAAGCCAATCAATGTGCTTTACAACCAAACAGTATAAACCAAACCTGTAAAATTATGACGGATCGTATATAACAAAAGGACCTCGTTATATATGATGAAAATCATTGTGCGATTTAAAAATTACATTGCAGATGACTGTCAAACAAAGAAAAGAAACACTTGGATTCGAGAAAGATTCGAACTCAGATCCTTGGGATGTGAGTAGCACGCCCAAGCAATCTAGTCTAACACAGCTTGCTGTATGACGAACGACCCGCAACGATCATCTGTTAGCTGCTGAAGTGAGTACTGAGAGAGACAACCGTCAATGCTACAAGCAGACATAGTGGCCGCAGAGAGTGACTGGTATGATTTATAGTAAATGCAAGTAAATTTGAAACGAATATGCCTTAAAATCTGCCTGATTGGTTAGTATCTGAGCCGGCTCTACTCAGCTGTCACCAAATGTTCGGGGGTTTCAAATTTTTGTCACAATTTTCAGTCGATCTAAAATTTACGAGCTGTTTAATTTTCATAATAAACCAGTTTTTTTTTATTTAAAGAGCTGGTTACTCACACGAGTTTATGTTTGCCCGAATCGGATCGTTTTTACATTGTGACGTGACCTCGTGCATTACTACATTATTGACCAGATACCACATGGATAAATCCGGTTATCTACATTGGGCCACGGGACGTCACAAGTTTCCTCAAGCGGATCCACGGATGAGTTAACAAAATTCGGTGAGAGCGTTTCATGCTTCATTTATCATTATTATATCTATATACAAAACAACAACCATAATTAAATTCATCTCGGAGCGTTTGGTACGGTATGTCCACGCATCCTTCCTCCCCTGTAGATTCGAGAAGTGATCCGATTTAAACGAATGTTTATTGAAATCGAATCAATTCAAAGAATCATCTTTGCGGTAAACGCTGCGCAGTAGGCCTGGCCGCTTTGATGCTTGTGTTATATCTTTGATATGCTGCAATCATCAATATTGACAAGAAAAATAATCGGGCGTAATCTAATCTGATTATTTTCCAGGATGCTTTCTTGTACTGGCTGCGCAAGTGTTAGATTAGATTAGATTAGATAAGATTAATTTAAAGAGCTGGTTACTCAGTGACTAACTTGGAGTAACCTTGACGACACCACTGGGATTAACAGGCATCTTCAGTGTGTTAGTATTAGTAATCTTCCATTTTGAGGTGAGAATGACGCCTACTACGTCAGTTTTCCGGTAAATGAAGAAAAGGGAAGAAATGTGTTTATTATTTATTACAATCGCTTGTCCACGGTAGACCGTGTATAACACTGCGTTTATGCGGGTGTCGAAGTGTTGGTGGGAAATGATTGTTCGGCAAAGGGTTCACGTTGGTACGTGGATGCCAGGTATAAGGTGATAATAGATTGCATAAGTTTTCGACGCTGTATGATACATTAACACAGAGCGTTGGGGACCAAGCTAGATTGTGCTTAACACATTGTTGTTTACGAATGCAAAAACGGACCAAGTCACAAAGACAGCTGTCAGGTGTAACTGGGAAAGTGTTCTTAGTACACTATGCTGAGAAGCAGGCTGGTTGAGAAGTTCTCCTTCAGAACTTTTGGTAAATTATTGCTTGATCATAGTTTGTGATGTAGTTATACAGGTCATACACTGTCTGATGGCAAGTTGGTAATTTCCACGATACGAAATATGCTCATTGAAGCTTGTTATTTTAATGAAATTACTTGACCGTGTTAATTCAATAACGGATAACATCCAGCATCGGTCAGTGTGATTCTACGCGCCGTAAAACACAATTTTACATAATTTAAATTTTAGTTTACAAGACCTAGAGTAAACATTGCAATTATTCACTGTGCAACCGTAGTTGTGGTGACCTTTAGAAGCGTGATATACGACAGTATTCATAATAACTTAATATTTTGCCTCAAATTTGTGACCCTCCCGAGAGGCCCTCATTTCCATCTAGGGCGCTCCTGTCAAATATTTTTTCCTCGAACATGCACCGTGCGCTCCGAAAAGCGGGAACTTCATTACACAATCAATGTCATCTGCCGCCTCGCTCGAGCCCAGCTGTAAGCTCGTTGCTCCAAACACCAAACGGTTCAAACGCAACAAAAAACACAAAACTTCCACCTTATGGAGCACCCTGCCAAAAGGCAAAATTATTACAAAATATTATTTATTGAGGGCGATAAAATTTCTATTAATGAACTGAACCCATCGGGACGCAACGCAACGCACGCACGCACCGACCGTTTGGGTCCGATCCGATAAATTACAACCGGGACCTTAAAATTATCACGTTAATTTAATCATCTTCGCGCGCGCGCTCGCTCGCCTCTGCTCGATAACTTGCGCTCGACGGATCCACTCCACTCGATCGCCTGGCTGTTCTTGTTCTCCGTTGATTACGCGGTGGATTCTTTCTTATACGGAAGACAGGTGTTGTTATTTTTAGTGTTTTTGTACACGTTTGTTGTTGAATGTGCTATAAAAGTTTGACGTAATATTACGTTTTACATCTCAAATATTCCACCTCTTTCGGTCCTAAGATGTCCACTTCCAACACTCTCTGAGACTACCTACGAACCCAAGCATAATAACAGTTCTCTTAGGTATGTTGGATCTTCCATTGCATCTATAGTAATAAATACAGGGGATGGCCAAAATGTTTGGGATAGGCAACTTTTTTTTCTCTCACAAAAAAAATTCAACAAGCTATAACTTTTCATAGAGCGCATCAAAAAATCTCAAATTTTCACTGCTTGTCAACCTATTATGTGTGCATCATTGGTAAAAATTTGGGCTCGATTGATTAATATTTCGCAAAGTTAGAACCGTTCGCGTAAAACACTATTTTTCAGACAACTCATTTTTGAGGTGTCGTAGCTCGGAAACCAGTGAACCGAATTGAATGAAATTTTGAACGTACACTAACAATATGTAAATGCTTTACAAACTATTAAAATATAGGTACTTTTTAAACGTTGAAAAAAGTTATCATGGATTGACACTTTTTGGATTTTTCTCGAAAAAATGTGATTTTTTTACATCAATGTCAATAAATTTTAGTGTTGATATCCAAAGATTTTCCACTTCTGTTCTCAAGTTTTCTCTAATCAGATATATTAGAGCCTATTTAGATTGAAGGAAGAACACATTTAATAATTTTTGTATGGTATTGTAAATTTGACTTATTTTCCTTTATATGGGTAAAAATTTCAATCCGGTATAACTTAATTCGCCGTGAGAAAATATTACATTTTATAACGTCGTATTGAGTATCAATATATTGTTAATAAACGTAAAAAAAATTATTCAATTCGGTTCACTGGTTTTCATGATATGACAGTTCAAAAATTAGTTGTCTAAATAATAGTGTTTTACCCGAATGGTTCTAACTTCGCGAAGAATTAATCAATCGATCTCAAATTTGTACCAATGATGCACATATAATAGGTTGACAAACAGTCAAAATTTGAGATTTTTTGATGCACTCTATGAAAAGTTACAGCATGTTGATTTTTTTTGTGAGAGAAAAAAAGTTGCCTATCCCAAACATTTTGGCCATCCCCTGTAGTTATGAACAGAGTTTGATGAGATTTCATAACTTTTTCTATGTATGGGTGAAAAATGGCGATCTAGCATACCTTAATAGAGAACTGTCATTATATTTGGCCATCGAACAACAATTCGAGCATGTTATGTTCAGTATCGAGGCCGTTTGCCTATCCACAGCACAACAGCTCCGTGGCGAAGTCGGTTAACGCTCCCTGTCTAGCAAATTGGGGAGACGTGGGTTCAAATCCCACCAGAACCACGTTTTTTTTTTCATTTATTTCATTGTCATCTATGAATGTGGAGCGGACCTGGTGTGGTGGTAAGAACACTTGACTATCACGCCGAGGACCTGGGATCGAATCCCACTCCCGACATACTCACGAAATGTGGGTTCTTCCTTCGGAAGGGAAGTAAAACGTGGGTCCCGAGATGAACAAGCCTAGGGTTAAAAATCTCGTTAATACAGACAAAAAAAATCTATGAATGTCTGTGTATTTCTAGTTTTTCGTAGTTAAATGTTTGCTGGAACAGCTAGTAGTGCATAAGAAAGACCCCCTTTATCCACAGGTGAACCATCCCCGATTGTGTCGTGACTTGCCCGTAATAAATTCCTTCGCCACGGATGGTAAACCGAACAACATACCTACCAAACCAACCGGCTAGTTGTTAGAAGAAGTGTTATTTATTTCAAAAATTCGTGTTCTACTTCCACCTTCCATCTCGCACCGACCGAGACCGAGACTTGGCTGGTGTCTGTCTGCTCTACCGACTACACAGTTTACCGAAAAAGACCAAACACCAATCCGAGTGCACTTTAGCCCCCGACAACAACCCGGCAGAGAGAGAAAGCCTAAGCAGCACTACGACGACGACTTCGGTGGGGGAAAACATGCTTCGTAATCGTTTGTTTCAATGTTAATTAAGAGCTAAAAGGAGCGGTTGCCGCAAAGGTGGGACCACACCGGAGGAAGAAGGGAGGATGATTTTCTAACGAAAAATGAAGAGAAAAATTGAAATTAATTTAATCGAGTGGATGAACGGAAAGTGGAATCGGAAATTAATTTGCATAATTAGTGGCAGCAATGGTTTTGTAGCTGTAGTACTCCTCTCAGCTCCTGTCAGCTGATGATGAAATACGACCAGCCGGACGCGGCTGAACGCTCCAAACTGAAGCGCAGATGGTGACAACGATAAGTTATTGCGCGGTGTGTCGGGAGAAAATTGAGAGAAAAAGGGTTGACCGGGGATGATCAATCAAGAACAGGACTGTCTTCTGGTTTGAAACAAACATTTAAAAGAGAACCCAGGGGAGTAGTTGTCTATGTAATAACAAAAATGACTAGGAAGAACGACATTGATAGAACTGATTGTTCAAAACTGCTCAAGCGTTGATTTGTGGAAAAAAATATAAAATGACAAACTTGCATATCATGCCTCGAGTATGTGTGCTTGTCATCAATATTATCGGGATTGTGCTCAGTGATGGAAATACGAAACTACCGAACCTTCATGATATCCGCCAGTCTCGTGTACCATCACCATTTCATCACATAACAGCCTCGACATCTACATTTTTTCCTTCTCCAACAGTACAAGCGACCGTCTCTATATTGCCTTGCAAGCACATTAGGGCCTGTCCATAAACTACGTAGACTCTTAGGGGGGACGGGGGGGTCTGGCCAAAGTCAACGCTCCATACAAATTTCGAAAATTTTGTGTGAACAAAAGTCTACGAGGGGGGAGGGGGGGGGGGGGTCTGAGATGGCCGAAAAAAAAGTCTACGTAGTTTATGGACAGCGCCTTAGTGACGAACGCACCTCAATAGCAGCCCAACGCACGTTACTGTCGCTCCGGCGTAGAAATAATGACACTCACTGCTAGATGACCGTCACCAAACTTGGCCTGAATGAGAGCCGTTTGGTATAGTATTAGTACACGGCGCTACAAACACAAATGTAGTACGCCGTATGAGCGTAAATGAACAAAAAATCAAGCATTTAAAGATTCGTGTTTCTTCGTGTGCTTTACTGCTGTTGGATCCCTCCGACTTGGGTCATTTTCAAAGGTTCTGTATTGAATTGACCCACTAGGCCACCTGTGGTTGTGTGAGTGCGATACGATCCATTCGAATGATCATACGCAAAATTATACGCCGATCGCAAACGCAAAAGGGGACGCACGGAGACTATAGGCTCGCTATATTTAGTTGTTGTATCTACGGATGCGC
The DNA here is from genome assembly GCF_035046485.1 of Aedes albopictus. Classification (NCBI taxonomy): domain Eukaryota; kingdom Metazoa; phylum Arthropoda; class Insecta; order Diptera; family Culicidae; genus Aedes; species Aedes albopictus. Next base: position 136,963,698 of record NC_085137.1, read on the forward strand.
ACCTGATAACTGATCCGATCCGATTCCGGTAATCGGTTTAGCAGCACCAGCAGCAACAGCAGCGCGCGAAAACCGGCTACGGCTGCCGAGGGGACGCTCGGTTTCACTCTCTTGTTCACAGGTTTGCGATCGCGATAATGACTTGCAGTGTTAATTTTCAGCAAACACTTGCGATTGTTGATCAGGAAGGAGTGCGGGGAAAGACGAGGGGGAAATTGCAAACTATGAGTGCAGCGCAGCAGCGTAAGTAGATACGGAGTAGGTATGAAGCCTTTGCATGCGTGTGTGATCATTCTGGCGAGAAGAGGAAAATCATGTGCAAATTGGTGGTTGAGAAGCGATTAGAGCGGTGAGTCGGTTGGTCGGTGGTGCCCGTTTGTTGTTATCTCTCGGGGCGCTGGAGCGTAACTTTCTGGTTAATTCTGGGTGGGAATCTCTCAATAAAGTTGGAAGACGAACTTGGTGTCCGTTTTGATAAGTGGTCTCTTACATAGTTTCATGAGGAAAAGAAACCGAAAAAGTTATTCCAAATATTCAAAGATATTCCACTGACAAAGTTATACAGTAGGATAGTCATTCAGCCTGTAACTGGTCAACCTCGGTATAACCCAACAAACATGTTTACAGTACAACAGTAGAAGAAACTGTTGTTCAACTAGTTTTGTTTCTTGGGTAGTTACTTTCAAAAAAAAGTTCACTTTATGTTAGTTTGTTGGGAATGGTATTCGATCTCATGTCCACGGCATGAAACGCATGCGCTTTAACCTTCTGACACATTTGAACAAAAGTAAAGATGTTATTGTATTTCAAAATTCAAGTTAATTTCACATATATTCCATTATGTTTCATTATCTCATTTGGAATCAAATGACGTAACAACTGTGATCGATTGCATAACCTTAGTATGTATACGAACCCGAAAAAAAACTAGAAATTCAGCGATGCAGAGCAACACAGGATAATTACATCTTTTAACAGGAATTGAAAGCATAACTGAAATGCTTAACCCAATTCCCCGAGCGTAGTCAGGGTGACCTTCAACTTAATTTGTATGATGAAGGGCCATTCGGAATGAGCTTTCACGTTCAGTATCATAAGGGCGTAACTTCATTTATCAACTCTTTGCTTCCTTCCTCAACGTTTAATGCGTTCATAGGCTTGAATTCTATTTGAAAGTTAAAACATAGACAAACAGACGTAACACTTCGAACGTTTTCGATTCAAATCATACTCACAAACATATTCGTCCAATGCTAAATGGATTGACAAGTAGGTGGCGGTAGTGGGCAAACGTCAAACAAAAACGATGCGAGCGCCACGGGTGGCCAGTTGGTCAATTATCAATCAAATATTTCAAATAGACCATAACACTGACGTCTGTTTGTCCGTGTAAAAACTCTCACTAAGGAGCTCATCGAGGGCTCTTGTACCAGAAATTGGGCTCCTAAAAGTGTTTTACCCAAGCTTGTAATGATTTTTTGAGTATATCTTTTACTTTTGAAGTGCATATATGTTAATCCCTATTTTTACCTGCCGAAATCGGTCCATCAAGAATATCACAGCAATTGACACGCAGCTATTCCCCTCTCCACGCCTGGGGAGGTCACATTCCTCAAACATGGCCGACCCAGCCGTGCGTCGGTCGTATCAGCACGACGACGGCACTATAACAGTTCCAAAGCGGAAATGACTGTCAGCTGAAACGTTAAGCCAACCGGGAAAATTTACGACTCCCCGTTGTTACCCGCCGGCCGGCCGCCCCGATGGTCAACAACAGCAATCATAACCCGACTCTCGCAACTCATTCTCACCCGGAGAGCGCTTATCGGCGTCGTAAAAATCTCCCAGATTTTCGTCACCAACCACTCTTCCTGTCGGTGTCACGCATTGCCGAAATATGCAGGTGGAAATCGCACCCAACTCAACCCACATTCTAAGCACTGGGTGAGTTTTCCCTTTCAACCCGATTTTGGGCGACGACGTTGGAGAGGAGCTCCCCCAGCAGGGTCATAAATCTAATTTAATAAAATGTCCACCCGATTCGTGCCGGGATCTAATATCTCTATCCGCCTCTCGGGGTTCGCTGCGAGCTCAAGCTCACTTGCCAGCAGTCGCCACGCCCGGCAATTCGGTCCTCATCGTCGTCGTCGTCGCCTTCGTTTGAGTCGCCTGGAATGAGTTATTAAATTGAATCACGTAAAGTCGATGAAGCGTCTTTGTGCGTCGCACCCGCGCCACGCTTGGCTTGGGTAGGCGTGGCAGTGCTTTAGCAGCCAGCTCACCCAGCCAGCTCAGCCAGCAACGGTGTGAGGTGCAGATTTCCGATTTTCAACAGGGGGATTAAGAGCAGCGGACAACTAAAACGCGCACCTTGGTGTACTCCGGTAATGACTTGATTTGTGGGATAGTTTCACCGCCCGCCCGACGACGCAAATCTATGCTAATCCAAAAGCGGTAAAAGGTTGTTGTTCTCGGTGACGAACGCGCGTGGTGCTGGAAAGCAGGTGCGAATGGGCTGTGAAACGATACCTGATGCGAGGATGATTTGAAGTCACTTCAGTTAACGGTTGGAAGGTGAAACGGATTCCAAATCAATGTAGGACTCCCGGAATATGCGTGACTGTCCACGTTTCGGGAGTCAGGTAAGTAATATTGGATGGTTCCAATGTTCAAATGCTTTGATACCCATGTACACAACAGAAACACGTGTTTGATAAACAAATCAAGATATACATGCTCTGATGGGAATCGAACCCACGACGCCTTATTCGCTACACAGCCGCTTCTTTCCTCCAAGCTACGGAATCACTTGAAAATGTCCGTCCCCTGAACTCAATTCCACTAACTCAATCAAATTCACAATCCTTCTGACGCTTATTTTCACAATGCAAATCTCCTTAGGATGGAATCAGGTGAACCACCCCTGAATTGGTTGAATCTAGAACGACTGAAGTAACCGGGTGTCGTCTAGGTGAGGCGGGTGTCGAATCGTGAGGCAGCATTGCCAGCCGCGGGCGAGCTCAACAACCCAACTGCAAGCAACGTTAGGTATGAGGAACGGAACCGAAGGAACGATCGGTTCGATGATGAGCTGCAGGAGAAGAACGCATTGAGAGCGGTAATGCTGTGGCACGGGACTCGGCAGAACGTGAAACGATACACTTGAATGCGAAACCGTCAGACCCGCCCCTTCCGTGAGCAGAAACGAACAAATGGAACTGCTGTGCCGTTCACAAGAAACACGGAAGTTCCACTAGAAGCTCAACGCTTCCCGCAACGGCTTCGTGTCACGAGCCGAAATATGCAGGGAGCATCGTGACAGACGAACGTGCGAAGATCGAAAGGTGGCAGTAGACCAACGGGCTACAGGGACAGGAGTCCAGGGGCTTGACGAAACATTTCCCCCCCAGGACTTACCAGAGCTTTAACACTGAAAGGTGGCCGAGCATCGGGGTAAACGAATTGCTCAGGCTTAGGGGCCGTCCATAAATTACGTAAGGGTTTATGGAGTGGGGGGGGGGGGGGGTTGAGAAATCTTACGCGCCATACAAAAATATTTGGACTTTCATACAAAATATCTTACAAGGGGGGGTGGGGGTGTCGAAAAATCGTAAAAATTGCCTTACGTAATAAATGGACAGCCCCTTACTCCTAGGCGTGGCGGGGTCTCAGTAGTTGTCCCTTCAGAAATTCCACACATCCGGAAGCAACTCTGTACAAGTAATGCGGCACAGTCCAGATAGGAGTGCCTCGGGCACATCAGGAATGACTCTAGTAAGTTCCTGATTACGGCATACTATGGTCGTTCTTTGTAATTGGTAACTGAGACGGTACACGCTTAGCTAACTACGCACAAGTGAACTGGTAGTTACGGCATTCTATCGTCTTTGTAAGGTGCGTGACAGAGACCTAAAACGGCCGATGCGCTAATGTCGGAGCCTAGGTCGGCGCTGTCTTCCGTCCCATAAAACCGTGTCGTGGACTTAAAGTACATTCCTCACCTGTACCCAGCCTAGGCAACTAACTGGGTACGAGTAGGTTCAGATGAATACTCCTGATTAGCGCTGATCCGGCTTTGAGCCCAGTCCTTACACACTCAATCCTGAATTGCCTGTTGAGCACTTTTTTTGATGAAAATAGAACAGCAGAACTATTTCGGTAGCTTCGGTAATCGATTTTACTGAGGTTCAGTACACCACCTGTCAAAACCGGGAGCAAAAGGTAAACAATGCAGTATAGCTGTATTCAGCTGTTCTATTTTCGTCAAAAAATTACCGAACACAGTATTCCAAATTAAGTGTGTATAAAGGCCTAGGCCAACCCTCGGGTAGCCACCATGCTTGCATAGATAACCTCCAGGGTCATTAGTGACTACTTAATTAGCAGTGAGGGATAGCGGCTCTAAGGGGTACCCAACAGACGTGACTTCGAAATCCATCAACAACAAAAATGTGATCGAGAGTGGAGTAACAGATGAAACGGTGTTGAACCCGTTTGCGCGAGGAAACTACGAGAGGCTGGTGATCCCACCAGCGAGCAGATGGCAGGAGGTTCAGCAGGAGGAGCACGAGGCAGCACAGCACCGGCCGAGGAAGCGTAACAGGAGCGGACTACCAAAGATCCCGAACAGCTGGACGAGCTACAAGAGCGGGCGGACTACCATCAGCAAGGACCTGAAACAGGGCCTGCTGAAGCTCCGCAAATCGATGGCTCTAGTCAAGAAGAAGTATGATCTCCTGGTAGAAAAGCGGAGTGTGGACTAGCAGGGAGGAGCGGTCCACCCAAACGGACAACTCCCACTTTGCTGGCAACGCGACGATGCAGCACGAAACCATACAGCTCGTAGCGGAGAAGTCAAACCGCCCTACGGGTCGAGCTGCATAGTCGAAACCTGCCGCGTCTCGCCCAAGAAGCGTCCGGCAGAGACGGGCGAGATCCGGAGAGGAAGAAGGGGGCGGCCAGCGCGAGTAACCAGGCTGCCAAGTCGGATGCGAAACGCGCGAGGGGCGGGGGAACCCTAGAGGCAATAGGCCAACCCTACAAGGGGTGGTGACCAATCGAACAAATGGAAAAAGAAACCTTGGATTACGGTCGGAAAGAGAAAAGGCATAAAAAAAGAGAAGCCAGCCCGAAAACGCGAGCCAAGCGATGCGCTGGTCTTTAAAACCGAGGCAGATACATACGCCGAGGTACTGAGGGTCATGCGAGGCGAAAATCGTCTCTCAACCCTGGGCGCGGATGTAACAACAGTGCTGAAGAAGAAGGTGTCCAAGAAGGGCACCTCCTACAAGGCACAAGCTCAGAAGGTACTGGGCGAAAAGGTGCATGTGAGAGCCCTAACGGCGGAGGCGACTCTCCAATGTAGAAACCTGGACGAGATCATCGACGCAGAGGAGCATGCAGCCGCGTTCAAGCAACAGTACAGCAGTGCTAGGTGGATTTATCAAGCGCAACGATTGGTCTGCGGAAGGGCACGGCAGGCACGCAGATCGCCACGATCAACCTCCCAGTAGGGGAGGTGTACAAGGCGACTGCAGGCGGCAAGATGTCTTAGGGCAAGATCAGAGTAGGCTGATCTGTGTGCCCGCTCTGCATCTACGAGTCGCCAGAGGCGTGCTTCGAGCATGGGCACAAGTCGTGAAAAGGCCCTGACAGAAGCAAACTCTACAAAGTGGAAGGCTACATCGCCAGAGAGTGAAACTTTTCACAAAAATGCCTCATTTGCCCGGCGAATAAGAGCCCCGTGATCGACTAGCGGGCCTGAATGTCCAGGCACGCAATGAGGTCGAATCAACCGACGGTAATGCAGGTTAGACAGCTAAACCTGAACCACTGTAAGCCGCACAACAGTTGCTGTGGCAGTTGGTCTCGGAGTCAAGTACAGACGTCAAACTACTACTATGGGACCCACACCGAATCCCTCCCAATAAGGCACTGTCCATAAACTACGTAGGCTTATTTTGGACAATCTTATACCAACCCCCCCCCCCTTCCTCTCCGAAGATTTAAGTTCATACAAAATTTTCGAAATTTGTATGGAGCGTAGACTTTGGCCAGACCCCCCCCCGTCCCCCCTAAGAGTCTACGTAGTTTATGGACAGTCCCTAATGGGAACTGGGATGCGGATAAGGTCAAGCTAACGGCGATCTGTACAACCGGTCGTTTTCCGGTCCATGATATATTTTTCGTGACGTGCAAGGGCTTCGCAATAGCGAAGATCAACGGGGTGTACTACTGCAGTTGTTATGCTCCCCCTTAGGTGGCCGATAGACTGATTCTCGCCTATACTAGATTCGCTATCAAGTGCACTAGTGGAGTGGGATTCAGTCACGTGGCCATCGGTGGGGCAGCCGCTCGGCTAACGCGAGAGGCTGGGCTCTACTCGAAGCTATGGCTCTACTTCATCGACCGTCTTCGGGGATGGCTGACATTGCGCTTCGATAAGCCGGCGTTTGTGGAGCGACGATCTATCCTGCGATGATCTAGTCGGAACCCTAAGCCGTGCATGTGACTGCGAGATGGAAAGGCGATCCCTTCCCAGAGATGGACGCAAATCGGTATACTGGTGGTGTCCAGAAATAGCAAAACTCCATGCGTCCTGTCAAAGAGCTAGAAGGAGGATGCAAAGAGTTCGCACCGATGAGGGTAGAATGAAGCGAAGTAAGGTCTAAGGTCTACAGGGCAGCTAAATGAACACTGAACAAAAGGGCGTAAGCAGGCGTACATCAAAAATCTCTGCCAGACAGCCAACACGACCCCCTGAGGTGATCCCTACAGAAAAGTGATGGCCAAAAAGAAAGGCGCGTCAGTACCTTCAGGACGTTCCTCTGAAATGCTGCAGAAGATCATGGAAACGTTGTTCCCGCGCCACGATACAAGACCATGGGCCACCGTCCTCGTTGGTCAAACCGACCACAGCGAGATTGCCCCGCAATAGCGAAATCGCTTAAGTTGAACAAGGCTCCAGATTGTGACGGTATCTCGACAGCAGCCATCAAGACGGCCATCTAGGCAAGCCCAGACATGTTTAAAATGGCTATGTAGATGTGCCTAGACAGAGGCGAATTTCCGGAGACGTGGAAAAGGCTGGTTCAAATGTTTAAACCCGGGAAACCACTTGCCTATCTGCCTTCTGGAAACTGTTGAAATGGATAATTCTATCGAGGCTGAAGGTCTATACCGAGAAACCAGATGACTCTGGCCTCTCGGATAACCAGTTCGGCTTTCGGAAGGATCGATTGACGATGGACGTTATTAGGACTGTAACCGAAACGGCCGACATAACGTTTCAAAGGTAACGAAGGGAATGCGCTATTGCGCAGCCGTCACGCTGAAGACGTGAAGAATGTGTTCAACAGCATCTACTAGGCCGCCATCGAGTGCGCCATACACCATCTAGGAATGCCGGTTGGTCTATGCCGGATATTGGAGAGCTACCTCCAGAACAGGGCGCTAATTTATGACACCGAGGAAGGCGAGAGAAGCTACATCATCTCCGCGGGGGTATCTCAGGGTTACATCCCGGGCCCCATACTATAGAACTTGGCGTATGATGGCGTATTGCTGCTCAAACTTCCACCGGGCGTAAAGCTGGTCGGCTTTGCCGATGATATTACCCTCGTGGTATACGGCGAGTCGATATAGGAAGTGTAGCTGACAGCAGCGCACGCAATTGACATAGTGGATGACTGGATAAGGTCGAGACACCGCCAGTGCCGCCGCGTGATCGAGAGCGCTAGTGGTCAATCGACACGTAAGGAGCTCGAGAGTACCCACAAGCTGATGTATGAGCCTTTGTCTGTGAAAACCACATGATCTTGAAGAATGCGGTATGAGTGCTAGCGAGCATGATACCTACAGCACTAATGGTGGCGAAGAACAAAGAGTGCTTTGAGCGACGTAGCATACGACTTGCAAGAACATCGTGTATGTTGAAGTGGCAGAGGGAATAGGATTCCTCCAGCAAGAGATGGACACAAGCTTTGAATGCCTACGCTTTGTGGGGTAAAGGTCGAGTATGCAGTAAGACATCACTCCGGACAACATTGTTGAAAAGATGTGTTCGGGGGCGGACAAGTGGGACTCCGTTATTTCCATGGTCTCCAGAACCTACAGAGAAAACGGCGGGCCGATCAACAGCAAATTGAATTGCCCCCCTCCCAAATTCGGCAGCTTGAGTCCAACGGGTCGTCTACAGTACTATAGCCAGAACGCAATCTTCCAGGAAACAGAGGACAACTTAAGGCGGCAGCTGGTGGAACGCTTACCAATGGAGTTATCATGTACGGTTCCCCCCACTTGTCGAAGTCATCCCTAACGGGCGTACCACGAAGGTAAGGAAGAGAGAGAATGAGGTTTTTGTGGGTGTCGACCGAGAATCGAACCGTCAGCATTGTCTTGCTTAACACCCGCGCGGTTATCGCTTCGGCTGTAGCCTCTTTGTACCAATGATAAGTCGAAGTGAGTACACTGAGAAAAACGTGACCACGAAAATCTAGAATTAACTATTGACTCTTCCAAACACAGACCATTTTTTCATATGACATTTTCACGTTATACAAAACCAATCTTGACAAAAAAAAACAGTAGCAAATCGGTAACTTGAAGTCAAATTATACCAATGTAACATTATTTTATAATACGAGATTAAACTATTTTAGAACCCTTGAAAAAGATCCCAAACGGATCGAAACGTCGGGAAAGATTTAAACAACTAGTTTTCAATTTCCTCCAAGACTGCTAAGCCATCTCCCAAAGTTCTATATCAAAACAGTCGAAACCCGATAAGCATTGGTATTATGTCAATGATGAATTATGTACAAAATGAATGTAAAGAGAGCCTTCTTCTAACTACGTGTTCAGAATAATGACTTGGTACATAAAATGCGATATAAAATACCAATTGCACAATTTGGACGATTGTGTAAAACTGTTCAATGTCAAATGCTTCAACTGTGGTGACGTCACCTAAGTAGAACCGATTCGACAACCAACACCGCGAGAAAACTCCAAAGTCATTTCCGTCTGGTTTTCGGGTCAATTTTGATGCTATCTCTCCCGGTTGTGTTGGGCTCACTCGACGACTCGCCTTTCCGAAGGTAGATGAGCTCTCCCATAAAGAATAAAAATATGACCGACCTAGAAGGGGGTCCGCGCGCGAGTGCGGTAATGAATTAGCCAGGTTTTTGTTCCTTCGCTCGCTCCTCACTTCCGAACGAAACCGGAGCCAGGCAAGGCAAGTGAACTTCCGTGCGTGGAGTGCATTAACATTTTTCCTCCAAATCGTCACTCGAGCTTATCGCAAATTATCGCACCTGGGTGCGAAAGAATGAGGGTAACTTTTTTGACACATATTCGGCGCGCACGGGAAAACAATTGCGCTCAAATTGCGGAGCATTATTAACAGAGTTTTCGAGTTAATGACGGACGGTTGATTGACAGCGGTATGCCGAAAGAGCATGTACAGTCGAGTCTCTTACTAAACGAATTCCTATTAAACGGACTCCTATTAAACGAACTCCTACTAGACAGGGGTGAGCGTTATAGGAGACTAAGAGCTTATGGGATTTCGGCATTTTGGGGGTGTGGTCTATTATCTCGGGTGTGTTAAGAGTTAACGCAATACTTTCTTCGGCAAAGTTTTAGGGCTTGATAAGATCTACCATTTAGAACTTTGGTTCATATGATTAGTTGGCAATTTGGCCGCTAGAGGGACCAACAACAATTTGATGCTAAATTGCACTACGGGAGCCATATCAGGTTGTCAAGCAAACGTTACTATATGCGACAGCTCAAGACCCTGATAATTTGGAAGGATAGTGTCTTCGGGAAAGTTGTTGGGTACGCCAATAACTTACTGACGATGAGTTGCGAAGTTCGAAATTCCTCCACTGGGCGGCGCTAGTGAGCAAGTAAAATTTCAAAACCTCATATCTCAGAATCCCGATAACTTAGGAAGATGGTGTCTTCGGCAAAAATGATCAGTGTGACATGAACTTACATAAAAATAAACACTTGTTTCGCAATTCTGCCACTAGGCGGCGCTAGTGAACATGCAAATTTTAGAAATCTCATAGCTCAGAATCCTGATAACTTAGAAAGTTGGTGTCTTCGGCAAAGTTGATCAGTATAACATAAACTTACATAAAAATAAACTCTTGTTTCGTAATTCTGCCACTAGGCGGCGTTTACCGGGTTTTTTCGTCTTTTTTCGATATTTTTGGCTGTTTTTCGGCTTGGCAAAACTAGTGTCGCTCCCCCCGATAACCTAGAAAGTTGATGCCTTCGGAAAAGTTGATCAGAATGACAAGAACTTACATAAAAATAAACACTTGGTTCAAAATTCTGCCACTAGGAGGCGCTAGTGAACTTTCAAATTTTAGAAATCTCATAGCTCAGAATCCTGATAATTTAGGAAGTTTGTGTTTTCGGCAAAGTTGGTCAGTATGACATAAACTTACATAAAAATAAACATTTGTTTCGCAATTCTGCCACTAGGCGGCGCTAGTGAACAAAAACATTTTAGAAATCTCATAGCTCAGAATCCTGATAACTTGGAAAGTTGGTGTCTTCGGCAAAGTTGATCAGAATGACATAAACTTACATAAAAATAAACACTTGTTTCGCAATTCTGCCACTAGGCGGCGTTTACCGGGTTTTTTCGTCTTTTTTCGATATTTTTGGCTGTTTTTCGGCTCAGCAAAACTAGTGTCGCTCCCCCCGATAACTTAGAAAGATGGTGTCTTTGGCAAAGTTGATCAGAATGACATAAACTTACATAAAAATAAAGAATTGTTTCGCAATTCTGCCACTAGGTGGCGCCAGTGAACATACAAATTTTAGAAATCTCATAGCTCAGAATCCTGATAACTTAGAAAGTTGGTGTCTTCGGCAAAGTTGATCAGAATGACATAAACTTACATAAAAATAAACAATTTTTCGCAATTCTGCCACTAGGCGGCGTAAGTGAACATGCAAAGCCGAAAAACCGCCAAAAAAGTCGAAAAAAGACGAAAAAACCCGGTAAACGCCGCCTAGTGGCAGAATTGCGAAACAAATGTTTATTTTTATGTAAATTTATGTCATACTGATCAACTTTGCCGAAAACACCAACTTCCTAAGTTATCAGAATTCTGAGCTATGATATTTCTAAAATTTGCAAGTTCACTAGCGCCTCCTAGTGGCAGAATTTTGAAACAAGTGTTTATTTTTATGTAAGTTCTTGTCATTCTGATCCACTTTGCCGAAGACACCAACTTTCAAAGTTATCAGGATTCTGAGCTATGAGATTTCTAAAATTTGCATGTCCATTAGCTCCGCCTAGTGGCAGAATTGCGAAACAAGTGTTTATTTTTATGTAAGTTCATGTCATACTGATCAACTTTGCCGAAGACACCATCTTCCTAAGTTATCGGGATTCTGAGATATGAGGTTTTGAAATTTTACTTGCTCACTAGCGCCGCCCAGTGGAGGAATTTCGAACTTCGCAACTCATCGTCAGTAAGTTATTGGCGTACCCAACAACTTTCCCGAAGACACTATCCTTCCAAATTATCAGGGTCTTGAGCTGTCGCATATCGTAACGTTTGCTTGACAACCTGATATGGCTCCCGTAGTGCAATTTAGCATCAAATTGTTGTTGGTCCCTCTAGCGGCCAAATTGCCAACTAATCATATGAACCAAAGTTCTAAATGGTAGATCTTATCAAGCCCTAAAACTTTGCCGAAGAAAGTATTGCGTTAACTCTTAACACACCCGAGATAATAGACCACACCCCCAAAATGCCGAAATCCCATAAGCTCTTAGTCTCCTATTAAGCGGATTCCTATTGCGCCCCCCGACCAGTGATCTTATAAGAGTCTCGACTGTAGATCAATTAGCTGCTGACAGATGAGAGTGAATTTGTATCAATAACGAACGGTTGCAACCTGGGAGGTCAGAATGACCCTTCGGCGAATTCCACGAGCGAATGCTCGCTGCTCTGGTTGCATCTTCATCAGTCGAACAATGCGCATAGATATTTCGCGCGCAATGATGCCCCTCGCACACCGCTTCAAGGTCGGTGGAGGTAATAAAAGCGCACATACATTGTAGAAGGGGCCCCGCTCGCGGTCTTAATTCGCAGGACACGCACCGTCAACCCTCGGGGAAACAGCTCAACACAATAAAACGCAACAACAACAAAAAAGCCGGCCGCAGCGCGCCGTTGCAAACCTTACTGCAATTCTTATTTATTGCGGAAATCATTTGCCCCGGGGCGGAGGAACATCATTCTGCACATAATCATAGCCATCGTTAAGATAATAGAGGCACAAACGCATTCCCAGGAGCATTAAAAAGTACAACAGCGCAAAACGCGGCTCCCCCGTTGGCGCCCCTGTCGACGCACAGTGTGGAAAGTATCGCCGCGCCGTGTTGCATACCTCTGAAGCGACCTAATCCCGGGGGCGATTGTTGCTAATCGGTAACTTCGATGTGTACCTATGAAAAAGCCTTCAAAGCCGAGGTGAGTTCACTCTCACTCGTAGAGGTACCAACCAACGAACATGCGCCTACACTTACGCTCTTGATAAAAAGCCCGCGGCGCCGGTGGTGATCGCGCGCGCGATTTCGCTCATCTACCTATATCTAACCAAGATCGTGCAAAATTGATTCATTAACGGGCGGCTAAAGAGTGATAATGAATTTCTAAGCTGCACACAGCTTAGCAATTGAAATGGGAACGTGTAACGTACGCTGCATAGCCTGAAAACAAAAATCGACCGGATTTCATGAGAGCCAAAAACATGCCTTTCCCCATGATTATTGCTAGAACAGCTAGAAATGTCGATCACCCGATCGTGGTTCTCGGGGGTTTGAACGAAATGGAGGTCCCGTCAATTTGACCGTGAAGATTCGGTCCATTGTCCATTGACCGTCGAATTATACGGTATAACAACCATCACAGTGGGCAGAAATGGGCCCGTAACCGGACTTATTTAGAAGCCGCTGGTTTTGAAACTCAAACTGATGCATTTTCCATGAAAAATGGGCCAATAAATCGAATGGTGATGGTTTCATCCTGTGCAGACCTCGGGAAGGGGTTCATTTTGCCCCATTTTACCCTAAATTAGTCGTTTTCAATGGGTATACTTCCATAATTTTACATTCCTCTGATTTTTGTAAATAAATTGACGAACATGGTATTATTATGCTCACAGAATAGACTGAGGACGAGTTTATGCAGTGTTGAACATTATAAGTGGCCCATTTTGCCCTATTTCACCTTATACTTATTGTTTCCGGTTACGAGCCCGTTTCTGCCCACTGTGGCATTGCACAGTGGTCCACGAATCACATTTACGAGGAAAGATGCATGCAGAGCCTTCAAATGATATTTTAGACAAATATGGTCTTCTACAAAGTTGTTCCTAAAAATAAGGCCCTTTTTTCAATATACATGAAAATTAGGGTGGTCCATATTTTCAAAGAAATTGGTAACCAAACTTTTTTATTTGCAAGAATAACTGTATACATTCTTCAGGAAAGTTGTAGATCTATCAATTTTGAGCAAGTTTGCTGAATACACTTTTTATGTAGCTTTAAAATTGACCGATCTAGAGGTATTTTTCTGAATAAGCTTAGGGTGGTTCAAGAAAAACCGGTTTTTTGGCGCTAACTTTTTCAGTTTCGATTTTTCATCAAAGTCGCCCAAGAAACACTTGTAGAGCATTTGAAGACGCGTCGTTTCGTGCACTGAGATGATCGTTATCTCTTTTGGTTCAAAAGTTACAGGCATTTTTCGTAAAAAAAACATAGTTTTTTAAAAAGGTGCTAAGACGGGTTGGGGCAAACATAAAAAATATCTTTTGCCCGCATTCAAAAGAAGAAATGTTGTTATAAAACATATCAAAAAATTAGAGGGGTGTTATTTTTGTAACTCAAGTGTTCTTAGGCGACTTTAACGAGAAATTTGAAACAAAAAAGATAAAGCAATAAAACGATTTGTTCTAGCGTCACCCTATGGGAAAATGCTCCAAATTTGGTCAAAACAGTTTAAACCCTTTATCTTTTTTGTTTCAAATTTCTCATCAAAGTTGTCTAGGAACCAGTTTTAGAGCTTTAAAAAACGCACATTTTCGTGCGCTGAAAATGTTGCTACGTCATTCCGTTCAAAAGATATTGATGATTTTCTAGAAAAAATAGGCACTTGTCAAGTATTTTTCACTTGAGTTACAAAAATAACACCCCTCTAATTTTTTGATATGTTTTATAACAACATTTCTTCTTTTGAATGCGGGCAAAAGATATTTTTTATGTTTGCCCCAACCCGTCTTAACACCTTTTTAAAAAACTATGATTTTTTACGAAAAATGCCTATAACTTTTGAACCAAAAGAGATAACGATCATCTCAGCGCACGAAACGACGCGTCTTCAAATGCTCTACAAGTGTTTCTTGGGCGACTTTGATGAAAAATCGAAACTGAAAAAGTTAGCGCCAGAAAACCGGTTTTTCTTGAATCACCCTAAGCTTATTCAGAAAAATACCTCTAGATCGGTCAATTTTAAAGCTACATAAAAAGTGTATTCGGCAAACTTGCTCAAAATTGATAGATCTACAACTTTCCCGAAGAATGTATACAGTTATTCTTGCAAATAAAAAAGTTTGATTACCATTTGCTTTGAAAATGTGGACCACCCTAATTTTCATGTATATTGAAAAAAGGGCCTTATTTTTAGGAACAACTTTGTAGAAGACCATATTTGCCTAAAAAATCATTTGAAGGCGCTGCATGCATCTTTCCTCATAAATCTGGTTCGTGGACCATTGTGCATTGGCGTAAATAGGCCTCCTCCAGAATAACCCATTTCGAAAAAAAAAATCACGCAATTCAGGCGAAAAGTTTCGTTTTAGAATGAAAAATCTATATCGAGGAATTCTCCCAGAATACTGTGATAGATTGTCTCAGAATCCTAAGAGAAGCTTTCTTCTGGGATTCTCCTAAAATGTTCCAGAATCCTAAGAGGGATTATCCCAGAACCCTGAATAGGATTATACCAGAACCCCAAGATAAATTCTCCCAGAATCCTGAGAGGAATTCCAAGAGTGCTTCTTCCACATTCTTGAGATAAATTCATCTAGAATACTGAGAGAGATTCTCACAAAAAAAGATGTTCGGATTCCTAAGATTATTCCTCAATAAATGTCCCTGAAAGTGATTCCCCAGCATCTTGAGGGGGGTCAAAAGAGGGGTAATTCCAGATTCCTGAGAAAAATTAATCTAGAAAACTAAGAGAGATTTTTTCGAAAATCTGATAAGGATTTTCCCTGGAAGGGATTATGAAAACTTATAAAATGGACTTCCCCAACATCCTGAGAAGGATTCGCTGGTACTCTGAGAGGTATTCTCACACAAAACAGAAAATTATCGCAGATTCCCCTAGATTCTTTGAAAGAACTTTCCTAAACTTCTGAAAGGTATTGTCCCAGAACTCTTAGAGTGATTCCTCTAGATTAGTGATCCTCAGCCTAATGGTCTTTGCGGGCCAAAATTGAATATTGAAAAGAGACTGCGGGCCACCAGCCATTCAAGAGTTCATTATCAAAAAATTTCAAGATTCAACACACAATCCATTCGTTTGTTTGTTTTTTAATATTGAACATGTGCTAAGAACTCAATAATCTGGAGTTATAAGAAGATTTTATTTCGCTTGGAAAAATCCTGAAAATCGTAGGAAATAATAAACAAGAGTTTCAAGCGATGTAGCCTGATATTTTGGTTTTAAAGTTTTTGGTATTAATAATGTTGAGCCAATTATTTCAGACTTGTTACTTAAAAGCAATACGAAATATAAGAAATAGCGATGATGGCTTTAACAATATGAACCTCTTTAGGAATATTGTGGATAAATTTACAGCGTAACTATAGCGCATATTATAAGTTCAGAACTGAGGAAGTCCTAGACACGCACACGAATAAATCTCTTGTTAAACCCCTGGATCTAGTTTTGACAAATTTCCGAATGGAGTTTCTTACTGCAGCTTAGGGGTTTCCTGAAAAGTATATCGAATCCTTTATTTACAAAAAAATCTTGGAACTGTGACTTCTTGTGAATTTTGAGAAATTTTAGAATGATTTGTAGAGATTTCAGGGTTTTTGGAAGAAATTCTGAAAAATTGCTTGAAGATACTATTTTGGATGATTTTTTTTTTTGAAGTTTTTCTTGCGTAAATTCTTAGGAAGCCCATGAAGAAAAACCTGCAGGCATGATTTTCTGAGCAATGTGTGGAAGTTTTTGTAGCCAATTTAGAATAGATATTTTAAGATAAATTCCCAAAAGCATTGCTAGGGGAATGAAGAGTATCTTGCCCAATCCCTGAAGTTTTTAGCGAAATTCCGAAAGCTTGTGCAACACTTCCTTTTAAGAAGTGTAGGCAAAAATTCTGTAAAAAATGTTGGAATAGTTTCCTGGTAAAAGTGCTGTGTAAAACAAGACTTTTCTTTTTTCGCCGATGAAAACAAAATAGAAATTATTTTAACTTTATTTTCGTGAATTAAACAAATTACTTATGACGAGTTCTGCCACAAGTCCAAAATTCATGGCAGAGAACCTGTGAAATTCAACTTAAACTCATTATTTAAGCTTCAAAAGTTTCGAATATTTTCGGAACAAAATTCTAAAAAGTATTTGACAGTTTGTAAAATTTTAAAAATTTCACTTCTTCTGAAAAACTTTCCATGATATTGACAACATTTCAGAAGTTAATTTTCATTGTCATGAAAATTTTCAAATATGGTGAAATGTCGGATTTTCTTTAAAGAATCAATGAGTGGGCCACTTTCTAATACATTTCAAAATCAGTTCGCGGGCCGCAGCTTGGTGACTACTGGTCTAGAATACTTTAAACTATTACAATAGCAATCTCAAGAGAATTTATCCATAATCTTGTCAGGGATTTTCCCTGATACTAAGAGGGATTCTCTAAGTAACTGTTCCAGAACACAGAAAACAGAATTCTACTGGGATTCTCGTAGAATGCTGAGAAGAATTTCTTCCAAACCCTAAGAAGAATCACAAAATCTATGCGAGGAATTCTTCAAAATCCAAATTTCTCTAGAGTATTCTGCTCAGAATCTCGTAAGAGATTCTTCAATAAATATGAATTCTTAAAGAAAGTGCCATAGAATCTTGAAGAATATAGCCCTAGAATCCCAAGGGTTTCTCCAGAATCATGAGACAAGTTTACCAGAATCTTGAGAGAAATTTCTCTAGAATCCTGACCGGGATTACCCCAGAAAGCCCAATTTGCAGAGGAAGAATACCAGCAGAATACTTAGTGATATTCCCCCAAAATTTTAAAAGGATCTTACGCAGAATCCTGAGAAGGATTCTAGTGATCCTGTGTGGGATTTCCCCAGAGTCCTAAGAAATATTCCCCCAGAATTTTGAGAGGAATTTCGCCACAATTCTGAGAATGCTGAGTATGTTTCTTAAGAAGTCTGAGAGGTGTTCCTTAGAATGCTGGGATCCTAAGAGAGGGTGTTCCAAAATCCTTACAGGAATCAGCCCAGATCATCCAGAAATCTCTAAAAATCCTGAAAGGGAATACCTCAAAATTCTGATATGAATTCCCCTAGAATCCAGAGATTCCCTAGAATTCTGATAGGTATTCCCATGTAATACTGTTGAGATAAAATTCTCCGGATTTTTTTTAAAGAGTCCCCATAATTTTGAGGATTACTCTAAAATTCTGCGAGACATTCCTCCAAAATGCTGAATATTATCACACCAGCATCCTAAGAGACGTTATCCCAAAGAAGAGAGAAAAACTTTTCCAATCCCAAGTAACAATTTAAATTCCTTTTAGATTTGTTTATTTTTATAGAAGCTTTATCATAGCATGAAGAATTCATGAAACATTTATAGTTGTTTTTATCAAGAGAAAATAATCTCCGTTCGCATGCGGTTTTTAAGTTGTCTTCAAGTTAATTATGAAAATCGCGCATAAAACAACTTGATTCACTAAGGCATTTAATCTTATAATAAGTTTTAAGACGTATTTAAAGTTATTTTCAACACATAACATCAACCAATTTTATTAAAAGTTTATGCTTCGTTTATTAAAGTACAATTCATCTGAGTTGTTCTCCTTTAAAAACTTCTTAAAGCTTTCAATTCTTGAGCTAGAGCCTCTACCCTGGAACAAGAACTAAGCGGAATAATAAAACAACGAACTATCTTATTATTTGAAATAAGAAATTATGCAACAAATTGGCTTTCTTATGCAAATATAAACACTCAAACATTTTTGCTCACTGTTAATTTAGCCGTTTTGGTGCTCAAAA
The DNA here is from genome assembly GCF_035046485.1 of Aedes albopictus. Classification (NCBI taxonomy): domain Eukaryota; kingdom Metazoa; phylum Arthropoda; class Insecta; order Diptera; family Culicidae; genus Aedes; species Aedes albopictus. The sequence continues at coordinate 136,982,026 of NC_085137.1, forward strand.
GTAGTCATATCGACGAAATATTCATTTTATAGCCAATCAAAAATGCGAGTAGCTTGCTGGTGTCGTCCCACCTTCAGCCAGTTACTCACACAGGCCACAGCAACTTGAATCAAAAATGAAATGGGTACTTACTGTGACTCTTCGCATGCTCATGCTAAATAGTGTAATGCTAGTAAATTTTAGTAATGCACTAATTAAATACACGAAACTATAATATAATCGGCACTTCCTGACACAAAATGTACAGGAACAACTTTCTAGCTCCACAAACAATTGTCAAAGGCTGTTACTCTTGAATAAAACGAATAAGTTTCATTTAAGATGAACAAATCTGCCTTAAGATTATCACTAGTAAAATCAATCTTCAATAAATGTTGGAGATTTCATGCAAGGCGACTTGGTTCCATCATTGTTTTGAGGTGGTTTGGATTAAAGGTAATAACAATTGATGGCGGTGCATGACTTTTGTTCGCTTGGAACGGCAGCCATGTTTAGAAAGAATTGAAAAAGTGGCGTAGACTTTTGTTTTTATAGGAAATTTATGTCTTCGTATGTTAATGAATGATATTGTTTTTGAGGCGCTTTGTTATTTTCGTATGTTTTGGGTGGCATATCAACGACAAAGTGGGTATGGCACGGACAATTTTGATTCCCTGTCATCAATGATCTGTCAGGCAATTTTAATGGTTTAGCCATTTCAATTTGATGAAAATTAATTCACAGTTCATTTAACATTTCATCCATGAAACAAAACTAGTTCGCATCTGAATAATGCTTAGGTAAAAGATTTCATTTATTATGCACTATTAGCACTTTTGAGAAAGACAGCTAAAAGATCAACATGCCTCAAGCTATTCTTATTAAAGTTTCATGAAGTTCTTATAATCAATCATCAGTGTAAGTACATAAATACAACTAGTTTCAAAGCAGTCTTCAAAAGCAGCCTTGAAGATCTCCTGAAGAGTGGGCCAGATTAGTCTTATGGATATTTTATGCCTATTTAATCTCGGATTTGCAGAACAAAGAGCTTTATTGCTAAGTTTTATTATTCAATCTCAGAAATAACTTCAGGATTGCCACAAAAGTATAATTGTTACTTGGGATAGGACTTCTCCCTGAATTCTATTAGGATTTCCCTTGAATTCTTGGAGAGATTACTCCAGTTTTCTGACATGGATTCTCTCAGAATCTTCAGTGGAATTCTTCTAGAATCCTGAGGGATTCCCGATATGGATTCTCCCGGAATCCTGTAATGGATTCCCTCAGAATCCCGAGAGAAGTTTTCCCTTGGAATTCTACCAGAAGTAGCTGGATAAGCAGTGGAGAATGTTGAAAATTTTCAATATCTTGGTAGCTAAATGGCGGCCAATGCCGGCACCAATATCGACATAGGTGCACGTATCAAGAAGGGGATGGCTGCCTTTGCGAGTTTAAAAAATGTATGGAAAACAATCAGATTAGTCGACGCACCAAAATCCGAATTTTCAACTCGAACGTGAAATCTGTGCTGCTGTACGCCAGTGAAGCCTGGTGTGTATCATTGGAGAACACTCAACGGCTGCAGGTCTATAATTCGTGCATTGTGGCCTCACAACTGGATCTCCAACCGGGAGCTCTATCGTCGATATCATCTAAAGCCCATAGCGACAGAAATTCGGGAGCGAAAGTGAAGGTGGTAGTTCTGAAACTTCACACATTTTCCCAGGGATTGCTGCAGTAATATGTAATAAAGTCTTAATCCTATTTATCCAACAAGTTCCACAAGAAAAAAAAAACGTTGGTGCAGTAGTTTTCCTTTTAAAACATTGTAATGATCTCTCATGGACATCGATGGCTATGGGCAAGTCGTGTAACCTTCCAGGAGTTAGACACGTTCCGCTGCAGTGACTTCGAGCGCTCTCTTATCGCCAACTTAATGCAAAATGCAGTTCGACAGTGTCCGAAATGGGTCATAAACTAGGATGTACATTATCTGTCCGAGAGGTGCCTCCCGACTCATTACCGGTGTTGTAATGCTTACTTATGACGGCTCATCGCCGCAAAAGGACAACAGCGCCTCACGAGCTCGCTCAATTGCCAGATAATCCAGCCGGCTTATCTTGACTGGCAACCGGTAATGAGTCTCATTTAAATAGAGTTGTTTAAGCGAACAAGCACCTTTTAGCAATAATTAAATTATTTATTCACACTCATCTGCCTCGGCTGGCTGGGCCGCTCGCGTTCTCGATCTCTCTCGTCTCGCAATAGTTGGGTGCACTATTTTTTAACGTGTGTTCAACAATCAATTAAACGCGAAATTCATTCCACACTCATTAACCTCCAGCGCGCGGAGAGTGCGATCTCTTGTTTTAGAAGTGTTAACGTCCATTTCGAAAACACGCTTCAAAATTACGCTGATGCCTTCGTGGTGCCTTCAAAAAACAACATAACCCGGTTTGGCAGCCAGCGGCATCATCAGCTCAGCGGAGTAGACAGCAGCAGCAGCCACTCGCTCGCTCGCACACACCTTGTCGGAATGCATGTAAAGTTGCAACGGAACAGCTAAAGACTAGTACCGCATTTACATTTATTGCCCTTCTGAGCGCGATGATGGGCGCTCAGAGCAGTGAGTAGCGAGCGAGCGAACAGCGTCCACATTCGATGGTCGTCCGCCGGTCGGTCAGCCAGCCCGGGGAGCTTCGGGCGATAACGATCTCCCAACAGCACCCATTACCAGCGAGCTTCGCAATGGAAACAAACACCATCACCACACCACCGAACCCCGATCGACCGACCGACCGAGGACTGTGCGTAGAGTTAGAGCTGAATGTAGGCAGAGGTACTACCGTTGTGCTGCGGCTGACCGCCGCTATCTAAATTGCCTTGTAGTTCTTTCGGGGGCACCCCTTCCTGAAGACCGTCCTTCCATTCCCCACGGTTCGTCCGGCTCGGTGATCAGATGTCGATAACGTATTGTGGAATTAAGTCAAGTGAGGCGAGATATTTTAATACGAAACAAATTTTTTACGACTTCTGATCGACCTCGGTCGGTTGGTCGGTAGGTGATCTAGAGGGGAACGATCTAGTATTGGGCGTTGTGCGATCGAATATATGTGCTTGGAGAGCTGATACCATCTTGAATCACCATTTTCTATTTCACGGACAGTGATGGCAGTTCATTAGTATTGTTTCCAGGGACAAATACAACCATTTATAAGAATCGATATTTCCATGCAAAATCGCCCACTGCTACCCGCAGGTAACAGCCTAAACCCATTTCCATAGGTGCGTTATTTCCTCACGTGTATGAGTTTCAGTAATCCAATTCTCACGACCGGCCTCCGTCCGTCTTAGAGATAAGCTCACACAGGAGGATATCGAACGTGCCAAATAGCATAATGTTACGATTTAGACTCGACAAACGTGGCTGGACGAGATCCATTCATGAATCCAGTCCAGGTCTAGGTAGCTAGTAGGCAGATCGATCGTCGTAGTCGTCGTCGTCGCCGTGTTGTGCCAACCTCCATTCAGCAGCCACTTAATGATAGTGATTTGCATATTTATCGCCTTCGATTGTTGCCCCGGACAGCGTTCAGCTACTCTCTTCCGTTGTTGCGTTGCGTTGCTGATGCTGGTCTGGTGCAGGCTAAACTGACTGTGAGCGATTGCCTCATCTAAATCTAGCCGCAGCAGCAGATACAGTAACGGCAACCCAGTAGGGATCTCGTGGGTGGTCCTTTTCACATGTGAAATTTCCATTGCCATTGTGTCTGGGCATGTCCCTATGCTAGTGGCTTGTTGGTAGGTAGATATAGGGGCTCGGATTGCCCCTACGACCCTCGTTAGGTCGGTAGAAAAATCGTTTTTGAGTTGACTTGGAGTGGTACCAGTGTTTCTCAACTCACGGAATTTAGGACACATTTTCAAGCCTTTTCTTTTTTTTTTATTCACTCACACTTTTTATGTTCCGAATTGATAAAAAGATTTTTTTTAGATTCGCTTCAGAAATTCTTAAAGGATTTTTTCTGATTTTTCTATGAAGGATGTTATTCAAAAAACCTACACTCGGAATTTACTCGAGTTTTACAAAGATGTTTTAGTAAATCTTGCATTCAAAGCATGCATAGCTTCAACACATTTTTTCATTGCTTTCTTCACAAATTCTATCAGGAATTTTTCGAGAATATAGTGCACCAATCAGAAATATTTAAAAATTTCTCTTGGGATTCCCTTTATAAATTGTTTTACTGGAGGTTTTAAGAAAATCTTCCAATTTTTTCTCAGGAGTTACTCCAGCGATTCCTTTGAAAGTTTCTCAAGATTACTCTAGTTTTTTTTCAGAAATATTTCGTCGGATTCTTTTTTAAGCGATATTTTTGTTCAGGAACAGGTTTAGAAACTCCTCCAATTTTACAAGAGATTTCTCCACAAAAGTCCAAATGATTTCCTTAAAAATCCCGAATCAATTGCTTCAAAAATTCTCAGAATTACTGTACACACACCTCCGGGAATTTCTTCAGAATTCATCTAGAGATTTCTCCAAAAAATTCTCCAAAGTTGTCTTTAGAAAGTTTTACATATTTCTACTTAAGCTCCTTTAGATACTCATTCTAAAAATCTGAAGAGTAAAAAATAAACATTCGGAAATTTCTCTCCAGAGATTTTTATAGAAATTTCTCCAGGAATTCCTTCAGAAGTTTCTCGAAGGATTCTTCCTGAAAATCTCTCATGGGTTGTTTCTCTTAGAATTCCTTTGGGCATTTCCTCTGAGATTTTCAAAAAATAATAGTACAGGTAACTCATAAGAAATTCTCCCAGAGAACAAAAATTCTTCTGAAATTTCCTTCAAATATTAATCTTTGGGTTCCTTCCCAAATTTCTTTCAGAACTTCTTTAGAAAGTCTTCCATGGATTGCTTCCGAAATTGTAGCATGGATTCTTTAAGAAAATTCTCCAAAAAATTTTTAAGAAAATCTTCCACGGAGTTTTTCAGAAATTTCTTCATTGATTTTTTTAAATAAAGCTTGCATAGATTGTTTCACAAACTCCTGCATGTTCAGCCCCAAGAAATTCTTCTAGAGATTCCTCTTTTTTCCATCATGGATTCCTTTATAAAACATTCCATGAATATTTTTAAGAATTACTCATGGATTCTCCGGAAATACCTCGGATAATTGTTTCGGAAAATCTTCAATTCATTTCTTAAAAAAACAAAAACTTAAAATACCTTCAACATGTTTTCTTAAGTTTCCTTCATAAATTCATTCAGAGATTTTTAAGACTTATTCAGGGACTTCTGGAAATCCTCCAAAGATTGTTTTGGAAATCGCTCCATAGGTTTTTTTTTTTAATTCATTGAGGGATTCTTTCAGGAGCTTCTTCTGGCATTCCTCTATTTATTTTCTCAGAAGTTCATCCAGGATTTCCTCCAAAGATATCTCTAGAAATGTCTTCTCCGATTTATTTTGTTTTTTTTTTCTGAAAATCGTTCAGGAATTTTATTAAGGAATTTCTTTAAGAATTCTTCTAAAAACCATCAACATATTTTGTAGAGCATAGCTTCCCAAGCTTTATTTTGCGACCCTCCAACTGCTTGCAGGCATGCTTTCATTGTTCATTAAAAAGCAGAATGAATCGCGAGAGCCAAGTTTGGGAGACGATGTTTGCAGTTATTCCTCAATGATTTTTTTCACTCTTCCAAGAAATCTTTCAATTTTTTTTTCAAGAGATTTCTACAAAAATTTGACTTCATTCATTGAGAAAAACATTCATAAATGTATTTATTAGTAATTTCTCAAGAAAATTGCTATCTTTAAACACTTTTTTAGTACTCCAATAAGTGCTTCAGACATTATAGCAGTGATTTCTTCAAAAATTGTTCCAAAGGAATTTCAGAAATTCCCTTTGGAATTTATATATAAAAGGTTTTAAAAGATCCTTCTGACATATCTACAAGGATTCTTCCAAAAATCGCTCTAGGTGTCCAGATATTCTTCTCCGTATAGTACCGGAACTTGTTTCGAGCTTGAGCTTGATTGACCGCCCTCAGTTGCTACTCCAGTATCGCCAGATCAGCTACACACTCACACAAGGAACCACTGAGATAGCTGCTTCTTCTATGTTTAAGCGAGAATGGCACTTGCTGACGCAGCAATTTGGGAAAGAGGAGGAAAGTGATTATTGCAAGGTCATGCGGATGTCGGAATGTTGGTGGAAAATGTTTTTTTTGCACAAGGTTCACGCATTGGTGCATGCATGCCAGGCGTAAAGTGATAGATTGTGTGAAGATTACTGTGAAGTGGCGTTACATGACGAGAGTTGGAAGGGTACGGTTTTTTTTAATCTGTTTTCTGGTTCTTGTTGTGGCTAATCCCGTACGAATATACATGACATGTATGTGTAGAAGACAGAGAAAGTAGATAGAAAGATGCAAATTAGGGGAAAAGGTCCTGGTTTTTGGGATTCCTAACTGGATGCTTGTTTAAATCCCTCTATGAATATATTGCAGAACTCTTCAGAGATTTTTGCGGTAACTCCTGCTAGGATCTCTAATAAAATTATTCTTGAGAATCTTTCTAAGATTTTCCTTGAATTTGTAATGGGATTCTTCCTATAACTTCAATCGGGATCCTGTTGGAATACTTTCCATTTCTTTATTCGAATTTACCCAGCTATTTCCCTCTTACCTACATAGCTTGACAGAGGAAGCTCTCACTTTTTTATTCCGTGTTGGGCATTTCCATCACCGCGACCATTTTTTTTAACAATTGTGATAGAAGCTCTCACTTAATAGTCATAGAATACAAAGCTATGAAGCAGGACTTGGCTCAGTATGGATGCTATACTCTAAAGAGAGAGAAGGTATCTCTGGAGTTTTCATGAGCATTTCGGGAAACATTCAAAGAAGAATCCTAGAAGAAATTTCCGGAGAAATCCTGGAAAAAGTCATAAGGTTTCTTGAGGGGTTCACATTGGTTCCAGGAAGTTTCGGTTGGGCTTCAGGGATGTTTCAGATGAGTTTCAAAGTGTAACAAAACTCTTCAGCCGGTTTCAGGAGGGTTTTGGTTTCCGAGGGAATTAGGGAAAGGGATTATGGAGCATCCAATACAGTGCGAGAAATAAGTATAAAGACAGAGCCGATTCCCCTACAAAATAATCATGTTTGAGGATCAAAATCTCTGTTTCTAGTGATTCCATTGTAATGAAATTTTGTCTGCAACCTTAAAATAACTAGAATTTCAGCTAGAATTATAAATCATCATCCATGAAAATATTTACATTGACATTTCAGATGAAAATAAATATAAATACACTTTTTGTAGTAGGAAGTTTCTGGAGATTTTCAGATCGGTTTCAAAAGGTTTCAAGACGTTTCAGGGAGTTAAAGGGGTTTCTAGGGAGTTCCAAGGGGTTTTCAGAGGAGTGTCACAGCATTTAAAAGCTTTTCAGGGGGATTTGGAGGTGGTTTTCGGGGGTTTTAAGATGCACTTCAAGAAATTTCGGGGATTCCAGGTGTTTCAGTTTCAGGTGATTTCAGTGGGTTTCGGAACGAACGCCTCTAAACCCATGGAACTCTTTGAAATCTCCTGAAATCCCCTGTTGCATCCCTTGAAACTCCCGGGAATGCCCATTACGCACCCGAGCTCCTCTCATACCTCCTGGAACGGTCCCAAGACCCCCTAGAAGGCATATCTTTACGGTGGGTTGCGAATAAATATTAGTGACATTCCCCTTTCGTGTTCTTCCCCTAGCAAGCATCGGTGACAGTAAGCATCATGACGAGATGGTCCATGTGATGCTGCCTTATTGAGGAATGCAGCTTTGGCAGACCTAATCGCCTGCATTGTGAGGTCCCGTATTATGCCAAGTGATTCTACCTACCATCAAATTGACTGGTAATAAATTAGGACGCACTCTGGCAGGATCGCTAATGTGAATATTGTGTAACTCACTGGAATAATTTGTTCCCAGCCATCTTAGCAAACTACAGCAGAATCTTTTGACATGATACGAGACCTCGCAATGCGAGACTTGCTCTGCCACGGATCATTTCGTCATGATACTTGCTGTCACCGATGCTTACTAGGGTAAGGACACGCAAGGGACCTCCTGAGCATCCTTTGTAACAGCCTATAACACCGTGAAACGGCCTTGAAACCTCCTGAAATTGTGTGAGAACCATTGTAGCGTTTCTGAAACACCCTGGAATGCCCTTGAAACCTGCTGAGCCCCTTTGGAACGACCTTTTTAATTTCGCCAATTTCGTAGCTTCAATTCCTTTTGTGATTGGAAGGCACACAATGTTGCTAATTGACAAATTGAGAGATGAATTTGTGAAGAAAATCGCGTTCTGGTGGGATTCTAACCCACGACTCCGTATTCGCAAGACCGGCGCTATAACCAACTAAGCCACGGGACAAGTAACGATTCTGCGAAAAAGAAAGCCAAACTGACTCCGAGCCCCTTGCTGAACCCACATCAGAAACATTCCTTTTCTCACAATCCATCTTTCTGTTTATATGCCAATTTCAAGTTGTTTTGGTATGTTTCCGACATAACAGCAAATCTGATAAATGTCAGTAAAGGGAAATATATATCATTATTCAACTACTGAATATAATTTTGAGAATTGGGTAGTTTTAAAATCATCAGCGGTAGAATATTGTCAATCATTTTTTTATACGGAATATTTAAGGTTCACACTTATAAACAAAACATGAAAGTAAAAATGTCAAGTCTCATCTCCTGAATCAGTTGCCTTGAACTCCCAGAAGCTACATTCAAAACTTGAGCAAAATCGATTAAGTCCAAGGGGACGCTCAACAAACTTGAAGATTGTATGTGAAAACTTGGCAAAATGTACGTGCAAATCATGAGCTTTCGTTTTTTGCTGCTAGGTGGCACTGTAAGCGTTCAATAAGTAAAACCTTTGGTATTCTTGTAGGTGACTATATTTCAATAAGTAAAACCTTTTGTGTTCTTGTAGGTGACTATACTGCCGTGAATCGCAAGTCAGTCGCATTTTGGGCAAAATTGAGTTGTTGGCAGTTTTCGATCTTTCTTCGAATAATCTTCCAGCTGTGTGAATAAAAATATGTAGTTTGTTCAGTAAAATCGAAAAACAACACCGAGTCAGATTGTCCCATAATGAAAAGTAATCGCAAGTCAGTCCCATTATAAACTTGTGTACCCTGCAGTACAAAACCGAACACTGTCTTATTTAATTTTATATTTTTCACAGTTACGTTTTCACATATGAAACAATTTGTGAATGTTTCATGATGATCACAGAAGTTTTCAAATCATGACAATTTTTTAAAGTTTTACAAGGTTTCACATAGAAGTTGAGTTTGAAAACTTCAGAGTCCATTTTCTCAATGCCTACTTTTTACATATGGGACTGACTTGCGATTCACGGCAGTATATGCCAAACAATTTTGTCGAAGACCGCAAAGTGATCCAGTGGCTGTTGGAAAAAAAATAATACCCTAGGTAAAGTGACGAGAGATCGAAATCTGTTTCAAGTTAGGACGCTTTCTAATTCTAAATGCTTGCATAGACTTGGTCATGGTCATGTATCTTGATCAACGTAATTCTTCATATTACACCAACCAAGCTAGCCATGGAAATGTTTGACAATTCTCAGGTCATTTTGACAGACCGCACACGTGCACGAAAAAGACGGATCATATATGCTACTTTATCGATCTTGTTGTCGTCCTTTTCATGCTCATGTTGCATATGTCAAAATGACCTGAGATCTGTCAGTCATTTTGAGGTTAGGTTCGTTGGTGTAATCAAGAATTGTGGATAGTAGCGAATTTTGCCAGGGCAATGGATATAATAATCTTAGCAACTCTATCCAGGGTTTGTGCAAGTGTTCAGTTCATGTTCTGTCAAGAGCAACAACACTGAGCAGCAAACTGTGTAAGTATTGGGTTTATGATCATTGTTTCGACTTCTGTGATAATTTGAAAATCCGGTGAATAATCATTTCCTAGCTCGACAGAGACGAACCAGCCAAGGGCTGAAAGTCAAATCAATCAATCAAATTTCCTAGCTACTTTTCACACTAATCAAACTTATTTCATGTAAGTATTGTGAAGCAGATGACCCTGCCATGAACTGTCAAGCGAACTTGTTTACGTTAGCCGCTGCGAAGTCGTTTGCGAAATTCGAATATGATGATAATGAATTTGGACCGAGTCTAAATGGGTGCAAATGTCACAATACATTATATTAATGATTAGGTATTTGGAACTCTTACTGACAGAAAAAAAAAAACTTAAACAATTTTCGATCACGCAGAAAAAAACTATGTTAACATCAAAAATATTTTAGGTAAATTCAAATAAATTGTCAATTTGTTGAGGCCAGAAAAATAAAACTGTTTGGAGCAAATCGAACGTCACATTTGAAGCAAATGCAATCCATGTTTGAAACAAAAATGCATCTTCTGACAGATGATGTTAGAAATAAATGTAAATATTTTTGTTTTTTTTTTTTTTATGGCAGGCCGGCCCTACGGAAATGTTTGTTTTCCCATTGAATTTATAAAGTCATTTCCTTCGCTATAAAAACCCACTTTCCCGTGTTGTACTTTCAATGGCAACATCATGTTTACATCTATTAGATAACATACGCTCCCGAAAACAACGGGATTTCATGCAGATTTTCGGTGAACCTTGCTTTTTTTGCAGGAGGAAATCTTGTTTGATGTTGCAGCTGGAACTTGTGAGTTTTGTTTATGTTCTCGACGGTGGAACGGGATGCTCCTCAATGGGTATTGTCGAAATAAATGTGTAATTGAGTTAGTTTTAAAAATTAAAATTTTAGTTTTAAACATTTTATCAGTTTACCGAATAAACATGAATATTTTTGTTTCAAACGAACGAAATTTGTCTTCGTGATCGCGAATGATATTTGCTGGATGTGTGCATTAACTCCTTGCTTTGTAGCTTACTGACATCCTAAAAGAAAAGTAAAAAATCTATAGATCTCGTTCCGATCATGACATTTCGCAGCACTGGTCACAGCCATGGAGAGCGATCCCGTCGAATCAACTTGCGAACCTCTGATGCCATATGAGAGATGAGACTCCTTTACACCGCACATCTGCGCGTGTTTGGGCTCTCTGGTAATAACATGTTTGTTAATTTTGTCCACCATAACACGCCGGAACAGTGCGCACTCTTGGTGAAAGGCGGAAAGTAGATTCTCCTATTCGATGGACAACAACATGTGAAAAAAGAACACCAAAGTCGAGGGCTGTGGAGAAAGACGCTCTCAAAAGGTCAATGCGTTGCCGTTGCTCGGGAAATTTATGATGGTAAATAGACTTTGCCGCGTGGTTCGGTCGGAAAGGTCTTGTCAAGTCCGAAGGCGCTGAATAGCGCATCTAATGACCAGCTAATTCGCGCGGTGGCTAAACTTGGCGCTGAAAACTGTCTATTTCTGTAAAATTTCTCGTAAATTCTACCACTGAAGCTTGAGAATCTCCCAAGTTAAACTTCACGATCGAGCCACCGTTTCCGCCACTGCAATAGATCATTTCCACATTCACACAAATATCTTCATTAGGTCTCTTCAGAAGCCATTTTCTGCTTCTCCCATTGCTGTGATGAATACAATTCCCTTTCTTTCGACCCGGTACTAGGCGGAAAATTGAAATGTGATTCACCGCCACTGCTCGCCATCTCGTAAATCATTTCTGAAAACCATGTCCGGATACGCCCCCTCTTCCCGATTGTGGAATTTTTCTGGAACTGGAGTCACACGTTTCCCCCCAAAAAAGTGCCTTGTTCTCCCACAAACTTCGTGTATGCCCATTAATGCAGACTTCAGCGGCAACGAGACTTGTTGAGCCGATTTCGTTACCCGAGCAGGAATGAATAACTGCCACATAACTGGAGCATACCAAAGCCAGGTATCATACCAAGAGAAGCTATTGGTCGGTTATCCAGGTATTGAAAATAACTTATTTTGGTATTTTGTAGGTATTGATGAAATACCTCAACGAGTTATTGGCTTGGTGTTGAGGACTGCTTGAGGTATTATTCAATTATGGAAAAATTGCTATTTGTATGGAAAATTCTCCGATTATTATTTAGGTATTGCCATACCTGATGTCATTATTCACGCGTTATGCACAGAATACACACCAGGGGCTGTCCATAAACCACGTGGTCATGAGGGGGGGGGTTCGGCCAATGACCATTTTTTATGGACAAATAAAATTTTTTGTATGGACTAATGACCACGCGGGGTGGGGGGGGGGGGGGGGGTTGAAAAGTCCCAAAAAAATGACCACGTGGTTTATGGACAGCCCCCCAGTTATTATTTTAGGTATTTTACCTCTTATGCAGGGCTACTTAATACCTCATTCAGGTTGTAGGTATTCGGTTTTCCATACCTGAGTTAGTTATTCTTCAGCTATTTTCTCCTGCTCGGGTAACCAACGAACCACAATAATTTCAGTCGAAATGGAATTCAATTAGCACAGTCGTTCCATCCACTATCGTCTCTCAATTGGAGAATGACGAGTCAAACAATTTCAGCGAATTTAAATTGAAATAAATAATAACAGTCAGTCAGTTTTTTTTGGGAGCCTTTGAACTCCTAAATCATTGTTTCTGGCGGGGTGGTTTGACCTACACAGACCGCTGAAAAGAAAATGGAGGCGATGACATTTAAAATGCAGACTAAACCTCGTTCCTCGCTCAATCCAGATGGTAACACATTCATTAATTCAAGTGGAATGGGAAACTATCGCGTGGCACAGATCTACTACAACCGACCATCAACAACTGTATTCTTCCTCACGCCGGCTACTCCACCTAGATTGCGAGATTCCACCTACATAATAAAGAAGGTGAGGATTCGTTGAAGCAGCAGGAGTTGCTGAATCAGATGGCATTACAGTGCTAATGAGTAGCATATAACATGGTCACAGCTCTCAGTTGGATCGCTGAAATGATATTTCCAAAATGTACACCACTATAACTGAATCAAATTACCACGTCTACAAACAGAGGATGTTGTTGGAACAATTAGACAATTTGATGGAGTAATTCTGAATTCTCGGCCCAAACTTGATCTAAAACAATATGAGAAAATGTAAATGCTGTGTCGTTTCCAAGAAACACAGAAGTTCTGCCAGAAGCTCAACGCTCAACGGATTTGTGATGCAAGCCGAAATCGGCAGGGATAAGGACGGGAGCTTCTTCACGGGGAGACGCCAGATAATTGAAAGGTGAAAGTAGCACTTCGAGAAGCACCTTACTGGCGTGTAGAACGTAAGCAGGGGAGACAAGGCAAGAAAACGTAAGAAATGACAACAGCAGAGAACGGAAATGCTCCAACTTCCACGCTGAGGGAAATTCAGGGTGCCATTCACCAGCTCAACGCAGCTTTTGAAGAAATTATCGCGGCTGAACTCATCAATACGAAGCCAGAAAAGTTCGCCACTCGCCTTTACCGTTTGGTAGTCGGGATTTGGGAAACTGAACAGCTACCGGAGAAGTAGACAGCACGAGTAATCTACCCCATTCGGAAGAAAGGTGACCATTTGGATTGTGAGAGCTTCAGAGAAATCATCAATTTGAATGCCGACAACAAAGTGCTATCCCAGAACATCTTTCGTCGTCTACCACCTAAAACGAATAAGTGCTGGAGAAGTTATCAAGCCAGTTTCATCGAAGGCCGGTCGACAACGGACCAGTTCTTCATTATACGGTATTAACCTTCCAGAAATACCGTGCATATCGGATCACAATGCATCAACTTTAAGGCGGCGTATGGCCTGGCCATACAGAGATATGGAAAAGAAATTGATCAAAGCAACCAAGGATGAACGGTGTACAGAACTGCGTAAAAAATTCTGGTGAACTATCTAGTGGCAGGATATCGTGCTTACTTTGGACTCCGCAGAACTCTACGATCGAATAAAGTTCGCCGTAACACGAAGTTAACTATCTACAAAACGCTCATTAGACCGGTAGTCCTCTATGGGCACGAAACATGGACCCTACGTGCAGAGGACCAACGCGCCCTTGGAGTTTTCGAACGGAAGGTGTTGCGTACCATCTACGGCGGAGTTCAGATGGAAGACGGGACTTGGAGAAGGCCTATGAACCACGAGCTGAATCAGCTGCTGAGAGAACCAACCATCGTCCACACCGCGAAGGCTACGATGGACGGGTCACGTCATCAGGATGTAGGATAGCAACCCGACTAAAATGGTTCTCGAGAGTCATCCGACCGGTACAAGAAGACGTGGTGCGCAGCGAGCTAGGTGGGTCGATCAAGTGGAGGACGATCTGCGGACCCTACGCAGAGTGCGGAACTGGAGACAAATAGCCATGGACCGAGTGGAATGGAGACGGCTACTATGTACAGCAGAGGCCACCCAGGCCTTAGCCTGATCGGTATCTAGTTCATTCGGATCTCGCCGGAGACTGCGACAAGTTGACGGACTCTAACGCCTACCCTTCAACATCGCTTTGGAACACCTCATTTACCACCCAGAATACATAATAACTTCAAATTATAGTCCAAAGTACAGGGTCACGATCACGACACGACACATCGTCATTCACCGCGTCCGAATCAATCTAGAAACACCCGGAAAGCCGGCTCACCGACTAATTACGTGAGAACAACAATCTCGACAAAGCGCACTATTTAGCCCGGTTTGTACCGCCGCCACAGTGTATCAAATCAACCGATCCGGCGCGGCATCGCTGAATCTCTGTTCATCACGCTTGCTGCTGCCGGAAACTATAAACCCGGACCGACAAACCATTTCAACACGTCATAAACGAAGCGTCGCCGGCGATTGTTTCTGATCCGGGCCTACATCACACGACACACAGATCCACCTGTTTTATTCTGGTATGTTGGGTATCTGGCGTTCATCATCATAGGTGGCGGCGGCTACAACAGGGTTGGACCAATTAGGAGGCATCAACTAAATTTCCGCACCTCTGTCGTCGGGTTGCTTGGCAACCGGCAATTTTCGTCAATCTCGTCGGTCGGGGTATTCGACCTTTCCGGATCGATCGGATTTTTGCGTGTGGTCGTGCGAGCGTTACCCGAACTACACGGAATCCGCTCTCCGCAGCAGGTCATGCCCGAAGAAGTGATAAATATGAGCACATTTTTCCCTGCGGAGTCCGGGGTTTTCAACCAAAAACACAAGAAGTAAAATAAGAACAAACCTAAAGAGGACAAAAAATGAAAAGTATAATTCCATATTTTTACGGTTGTCCGGTATTCTTTGCATGCTTCCTGCGGAGTGGTCCGGTCGGTGGTGGTGGTGGTGGCGAACGACCGCACTCTCGTGCGGGAGTCAGCTTTTTCCAGCCACTTGTCATCCAAATACTACCCCACAGTAAAAAAGCGAGCCAACATCTCTGACCCCCATTGTGCGTTGAACCCCATTTTGACAGCAAAATTTGTAAACAGTAAACTTTTCTGGACCAACACTTGAAAAGCGCGTTATATTTTCCACAACAAAAAAGAAAATTTTCGAAAATACTAGAGAAATTATAAAAAAATCTAATTCTCTTAGCTGAAATATGTTACAATAAATAAAAACGTGTTCAAATTAGGCCGCAATTGGGGATGTAAAGAACTTTTTTTGTTAAAGAAAAAATATCACTCGTAAACTGCGCCTAAATCAAATGTTTGACCTGAAACAGATGATGACTTCAAAAACATGGCCGCATCGCAGCTGGTTGGCTTTTTCGAAACTCGGCAGGTTTCTCGCCTTTTGTTCTCGCACTCGTTGCGGGCGTTCGTCTCGAGGTGACAATATTTATCCTCTTTCGGTCCATGTGTAGCAGCAAGCAGCGAGCTTCGAGCAATCGAAGCAGGCGAACACACATCGGGTGCCGAGCAGCGTGCGATCGAATCCCGCTGGGTGTCAAGGTGTTTGTTGTAGCAATAAAAATCGTTCCACAAATGGGTTGTTGCGCTCTTTGTTGGAGAGCTCGAATCGAACTCTCGAGTCGTTCGGAAAGACGGGAATAACGACCGACCGGTGGAGAACGGCGGGTGCGTCAGCACCACCAGCAGCCAGCAAAATAAATAATAATTAATTGAAAAATTCCAAAATCCTTCCGATAATAAGATTACATTTTGAGTTTCCTGCCCGAAGCGAAGCGACGAACGCACTCACGCGCTTCAGGGAGTTCTCCCGAAACCATTGTCGCGCACACACGGCGGAGATAGTCGTCATTGATCGCCGTGAAGTGATCGCGGTCGCCGAAGCCGATGTTCCCTACTCGAAATCATTGTCGACGGTGGTGGACGGAAAACAAATGAGCGCAGTTATTCTTGTATTTGTATATTTATATTGAAATGTCAAAATAATCATTTTTCTTGCGTCCCTTCGTCGTTCGGCTCGCGCGTGAAGATGCGGTCGTCGCGGAGAAAGAGGCATCGAAGCAAGCCAAGAATTAGCCAGCTTCCAGAACGTCGACGATCGTCTTCGCCGCGCAGCCTCCTCCGCTTGCTTGGATGGAAGGATGAGGAGAGGGCAAGTGGCTGAGCCCCGGCTTAAGTACGTGGTTATTTATGGTGAGAATACACCTCTTCAGTTGATTGTGTAATTTATCTAATCCCGTCTGGGTGTAGGAGAGTTGCCAGGTTTAGTGTGGATTGGTTGATGGTTGGTCGATCCCTGGTGGCCCCGGTGACGTACGACGCGTCGATGGGGGCACGTTTGGAGAATGGGAATGGGACAGAGAACTAATAGTTTGCTATTATGATGATGGATCGTCAGTGGATTTGCTTAATTTAATAAATCAATTACGGAATGGAAACGCATCAATTCGAGGAAACGGACTGAATGCTTGAAGAGAACATTGCAAGTGGCGTATTTTGGGAGAGTACAGAACACCATGATCTAATGTTACTCAATAAACATAACTCAAATTTTTGTGTGTCCCTCCTCGTAAAAAAAGTTGTTGAATCATGTGCCCGGCAGATGAAAGGCAACGTCAATCGTCAACACTAAATGTCTTCTTCAAGTACCTACGTGAACTCTGCAGTTCCTGAAGCAACCTGTATTTTTACCTGAGCTACGTACAAAGTTATCAATTCAGCACAACAAACTACCACAATGTCCGCAATTGACCACACTCCGTGATCATTTCATGGTACCCTTCTGGTCTGCTTGTTTCACCTTTCCACACAACAAACCATTCCAATCCTCATTTGATCGCACATCGCCTGATTCCAGCTGCCATCCGTCGCCGGTATAATCCAACTAACTGACAGTCCTAAAAAATTGAGCCATATAGGACCTCACCAGTAGTGACCGTGAAGGCGTTTACACGCACGCATACTTTCTTCCTTCTACCTTCAACTATTTACCAGTGAAGAAGTGCGCGACCAGCGTGAACAAGAAATGAATTCATTAGCATTTTCTACCATGTCATAATTTATTCAATTGAGCGCAATAAAAAAATGTTCGGTTGAGAAGTAGTGAACGACAAACCGAGCATCGCTTCAGCCAAGCTTCTTCGTTCAGCCGTCGTTTTACCCTCATCCGAAATCGATCGACAATGAGCATCCAGGTATCTTTCATTCACAGCAGCGACGACCAGACGGATCCTTCGTTTCGGTCGCAACACGACTCGGGACAAATTTGTGTATGAATTGAATTTTTACGATCGATCATAATCGATCGCGATGAGGCCGTTTAAGCCTCCGAATTCTTCCACTGCGCGCTGCGCACTGACTGTCTGACTCGTAGCGATCAGCGATCGGATCGGACGGATGACACCAACGACAACCACTGCAACGAACTAACGAAGGCGAAGACTATTTCGGGAATCTCATTGGTCCAATGCGGAATCATCGCTTTATCGGTTTATTGACGGGATTTGTCCACCATACACTCACATGAATGGTGTGCTGTGCGCGATCGCCGGCGATCGCCATCGTCGATCGGTCGTCGCGTCGGTTCGCTTCGCTTCGGTTCAGTAGTGTCAATAAAGCGATAAAAGAGTTAACCACGCTCACTCGATCGCGTACTCGCGTTTGTTTGAACGAGATTGGGAACGGGAACGAAGATCGCAACAACTACAACAATGAGGAGGCCATGGAACGAATCCAAATTTCGTTTGGGTTGTTGTTGTTCCGTGGCCTTCTGCGTTGTTGTGTTGCTCTTGCTTTCCTGATATGGGTGGGATTTGACGGATTACTTCGATTGGTTTGAACAAACTTAGAAGCGGTAAACACTTTGGCATCGAATGGATATTGGATATGTGAGCTGCGCGTTTCATTTGAAAGGGCCTTCAAAGAGAGTTCACAGCGATAGATAGGTGTTTATCTGCAGGAACAATGAAGATTCTTTTATAACTTAACCCGAGATATATTAAAGGGTGATACGGTCAAAATTTGGTCACACAATTTGTTTCATAACTTGAGACTGCGTACACCAAAACAGCTGACTTTTCAACCAGTAATGGTACATTATATGTAGCTTATACCATAAAATTTTCATCAAAATCGGTTTAGTATTTGCGGAGATATTGTGAATCCTGAAAACTGCAATTTTAAAATTTTGTACAAAGAGGATTGAAAAAGAAGAACACATTTTTACTCTTTTATTTATAGAGCCAGGAATACTGAACCAATTTCAATGAAAATTTTTCTGTATGTAAAGTATGCATATCAAAATGTTGTGTAAAAATTTCATTCAATTTGATCCAGCCGTTACAAAGTTATATTTGTTTAGGTGGTCAAATTTTGTCAAATTTTGTCAAGTCAAGTCAAATTTTGGTCACACAATTTTTTTATAACTTTAGATTGCGTACACCAAAACAGATGATTTTTGGATCAGTAATGGTACATTATATGTAGCTTGTACCATAAAATTTTCATTAAAATCGGTCTAGTATTTGCGGAGATATTGTTGAACCCTGAGATCTGCAATTTTAAAATTTTGTGCAAAGAGGATTCGCACATTTTTACTGTTTTATTTATAGAGCCAGAGATACTTAACCGATTTCAATGAAAGTTTTTCTGTATGTAAAGTATGCATATCAAAATGTTGTGTAAAAATTTCATTCAATTTGATCCAGCCGTTACAAAGTTATATTTGCTTAAGTGGCACCCGGTCAGTTTTTTTCATATTCAAACTGCTACAACTTTGAAAGTATTCATACAAAATGGCTCAAAATTTTACTAAGAACATATTTTCATAATAGTATTATACTATAAAATTTTGATAAAAATCGGAGCAGTACTGGTAGTTCCATAATCAAAATTGTGCTTTACTAACCTTAAATTTTCGAAAATTTACTATGGAGCGCCTTTGTACAAAATTTTAAAAAGGTAGGTCGATGGTTTTATCTATATATCAACCAACACTTAATCGATTTTGATGAAAATTGTATGGTATAGGCTACATATAATGTAGCATTACTGGTCCAAAAGTCAGCTGTTTTGGTGTACGCAGTCTAAAGTTATGAAAAAAAATGTGTGACCAAATTTTGACCGTATCACCCTTTATAATGCTGTGCTGCAGGAAATACGCCTTCTAATTCGACATGTACGTTTGTAGAGACTTTCACTTCAAACCTAACCCCACGGATTTTCATACGAATAGTAAACATTGGGTTAAAGTAGTAAACATATGTTATGGGTCCAGGGACGCCATCGTGGAGTTCTGGAAACGACGAGGCGGTACAATCCAAGAGATGATGGGAAGGACGATATTCAATGAGGTGCCAACAAGCGATGCAACTGAGTGCAATAGTCGTTGAGGTACTAAGAGGCGGTTAGAGGACCAATACTCGTAGATGATCGTGTATTGTGAGTGTTGGCACAGCTCCGTACCACTCGGCAGCGCAACCAGGGCGCAACATGCGGTACACATGACAACACCGGTTGATAGATGAACCATGAGCTGAGCATAGCTGTCAGCAGGTACATATGTTGGGGGATAGAAAATGTAAAAGATAAACAGAAACAAACGAGATTACGGAAGATACGAAAAAAGTGGTTTAGTAATGAGAAGGAAAATTAGATTTCGAGCAAAGCTAGAGATTAATTGCAGCTCAGAGTTTGAATTGCGCGGCTTGCGACTGTCCTGATGACGAGGAGCCGCAAAGGGTATTTAGTGGCCTCTTCGGCTGTGTTGGCGTCATGGCTGATGTCAAGGACGTTTCTTGGTACTGTCAGAAGTGCACCGGAAGTGAAAGTGAAGGTGTTGTTTTTGCTGAAGTGCAAGAGGGGCTGAAAGAGCTCGAAGTGGAGAAGGCGAAGCAAAAGGGGGAAATGGAGAAGGATAAGATTTTGCACCGGAAACGCCTGGAGATGAAGCAAGAGTTGTTCGAAATGCGCCAGCAGCTGGAGAAAGAGGTGCGGGAGATGGAACTCAAGTTCAAACAGGCGCAGATGGAGAAGAAGATCGCCGAAGAAGAAGCCCATCAGAGGAATCTCGAGCAAATGCGAACGAAGATGGAAGAGCATCTGAAGCGGAATACAGGAGCGGCCGATGGTGAAAAGGAGCTGGAGCAAGCTGTTAGAAGCGGTAAAGTGAGAAGCTCGAGCGGAACAAGGAAGATGGCGGAATCGGAGCAAATGAAACCGGGGAAAGGACACGAGAAGAAAAAGTCGATGAATGGAAAGCCTGGAAAAGCAGTGGAAGACTTCGAAGATCCGAGAAGAGCGTACCACAAACATTCGACTCCGAAAGTTTGTTGCAAACTGACACTGAAACCGGTTGGAGGTCCATCGAGTCTGCCGGAGAGTTTTTTTTTATGGGGCGCGGCGGAGATTCGTTGCCACTCGGTCGATCAGGGGTTCCCGAACCCGAGAAGGTGAAAAGCAAGATGAAAAAGTGGTGGAAGTTGTTGAGTCGGAAGGCGCGAGTTCTGAAGAAGAAAAAGAGTCCGCTGAAGAGGTGGAAAGCTGCGAAAAAGCAGAAGAAGAAAGTTCCAGCGATGAAGAGGAGAGCTCCTCAGAGGAGCAAGAAAGCAGCGAAGAAAGTTCGGAATGTTCCGAAGAAGAGAGAAAGGAAGAAAATTTTTGTTGGAAAATGTGGAAAAGGCAAGGACGGGCGGAAGAATTGGCAGCGATAACCAACGAAGGAGCAGATGTCCGCACGGCAATTCCTGTCCAGGAAGTTGCCAACGTTTTCTGGCAGGATGGAATAATGACCAATGTTTATCAGCAGCTACGAGACGTCAACGAAGGCATGTGGCTTTTCCGACGTGAAGAATTTGGTACGACTACAGAAGTGCCTGAAAGGAGAGGCCCTGGAGACGGTAAGGATCAGACTACTTCTGCCGAAATCCGTCCCAAAGATTGTGGAGACACTGCGCATGCTATACGGCAGGCCAGAGCGACTTCTCAGCATGCTGTTAGCGAAGGTTCGCAATACAGCGCCACCAAAAGCGGATCGGCTGGCGAGTTTTATCAGCTTCGGAGTGATAGTTCAGCATCTCGCCGATCACCTAGAAGCAATCGGACTAACGACACACTTGGTCAACCCGATGCTGATCCAGGAGCTGACAGTGAAGCTGCTGTGAAATACGCTGCTTTCGATATGTGTTTCATTAATCCGGAAGAAACTCGCGCCAACAGTAAGGGTCCTACGCTGAGCTCTAAGACGGTCGATGGCAGGATGGCAGAATGGCATAAGGTCCTCGACGGAAAAGCGTGCCAGAAGAAGCTTAGCAGTAGAAACAACTCGGAAGTGACGGAGTCGGCTGCTATCATGGGAGCCATGAGGAGTACTGTGGCCATGGGTATCACCTGATGCTTCGGATCTGAGTGGTTGATGAGGCGAATAGACAAACCTCTCTGTTTTTGTTTTTCGGAAATCTATTCGTTCCAGGATTCTTCCATGGATTCCATATGGGATTTCAACCAATTTTTTTTTCAAATTCATCCTAAAGGTTTGTCGGAATTTCTTTCTGAATTTCTCGAGGAGTTTCTCCCAAAACTTCTTCTAAAGCGTTTTCTCGGATTTACTCCCAGAGTTTCTTTCAGAACTTCTGAGAGTTGTTCTTGGGATGTCTACTAGAGTTTTTTTTTTCCAAGAATTTCTTCAGAAGTTTTTCAAGGTGTTTCTGCAGTAGTACTTCACGGGATTTCTTCCAGAGGTTCTCTGGTGAAATCTTCCGAAGACTTTAACAAAACTCTCCCAAAGTTTCTTCGGTTTTTTTATAAACTTCTACAGAAGTTGTTCCAGGGTTTTTTATACCAGGATTTTCCAGTAGTTTCTTCGGAAATTTCTTTCAACGGTTTCCAGAACTCCTCCCGGAAATCCCCTTATATTTCCACCTGACATTACTCTCTAAAGTTTTTTTTCCGAGACGTTTGGTTGTGGTTGATCCATGGCCTTCTGCGCTGTGGTATTGTTCTTGCTTTCCTGATATGAATGGGGTTTGATGGATTACTTCGATTAGATAAAAAAAATGGATGCCCTTTGTATTTAACTCCTATTTTGAGTAGATATTTTTCACCGTGCATTTTAAGCAAAAACTTTTTCTAGTTTTTTTTTTTTATTTTAATTTGGTAAAAAATGTGTAGCAATAATAATATCATACTGAATAGTAAAATTCAATAAAAACAATAGCTTTTCTAAGATGTTAAGTCCTTTAATTGTATTTTTATCACATTAAAGCCTCCAAATATAACTTCAGAGCTTCCGTTTAAGTTTCGACACACCAAACCGGAAACAAAAATCGATTTCCCCTCAAACACGATCTCACACGTCAGCCGCCAATCGACAGAATAGACAAAGAACGCCTGGCTGCTCGTCATGGACAGCCTAGCGAAAAAAGAGCGGTAAACAGTGCACACCATTTTTCCACGCTGCTGTCCGAAAACAACAAATGACATCCCATTTAGCGCTTGTTTTATTGTTTTCCAAACCGAACAGGAGAGCTCCGATTCGCACGGAAAATTTATGGCCATCAATTGGCTGGGGTTTCGTCGTTGGCCATGGCCAGCGCCAGCGCCCGAAATTCGTCCAATGTCGCAATGCAACCGGAGAATTTATTTTCAATTTTAAAATTTAATACCCACCGTGTGTGCTTCGGCTTGCCCACCGCGCCCGCACCGCGTTCGATTTTCAATTATTTGTTTTAGTTTTCACGCTTTGCCCTTTTTCTTTTCGCGGGTTGGGAATTTGGACACATGTGTGTATCGCCCCTTTCTCGCGGTGCGCAAACTTTAATGCGGGGGTTGTCAGCCAACGACGCGCGAAAAAAATGGCGACCACCAAAGCTGTCAAACCGAATATGTACGTGCTTGGCTCGCTGCGAAAACATTTCGCACCGTTCCCGGGCTACCCCATAAATGTTCCACTTTTTGCGCCACCGTTTCTTGCCAAAGCACCGAAAGCACCGCACTGAGCCCCATTGACGCTCGTTCATAAATCCAGCATGTCGTTTGTCAGTTTAAATTACGTCGTCCATCGTTTTGATGCATTTTAGTGTTCCTCCCCAGTAGTGTCGCTCCCCTTTGCTGCGCATTGCATCGAGAGAGCGGGCACAGTGCCGCCATCGTGTTTGAATAGCAATCAACGTTTTAAACACAAATCGGTTTTCCATTTCTTCGTCAGTTGTCGGCAATGCTAGGAATTACCCAGGAGGGGGCGTCCCTTTGCACCTTCCCACCCCTTAAATTCAAAGGGATTCTCAAGAGGAAAGCGAAAGGGTTGCCAGTCAGCAGTCAGTGGTGCGTCATGTGACGTGGCGTGACCGATCGATCTCAAACCGCCTTCTTTGATCGGGTAAATGTCACCGCTCAAACAAAACCACTAGGAAAAAAATCCCAACCATTTTATATTTCAAACTTAAAAAAAAACTTCAAAAAGCCACCATAATTGAACGGTACTTACCGGGAATTAAACCCTTCCCTAGGTGGTGGCGCGTCACGCAAATCACCGAAATTACAACAGCCATCCGGATTGTATTGGGCCACAAAACAAAATTCCTTCGCAGCAGATGCCACCGTTCCCAAGAGGGTCCCGCACTCTCGAATAGGAAAAAGGAACGCCCCATTTTACACAATAACTGTCAAAAATTGAATAGAAAATTAAAAACCGTTCGGTCGCTGTCTTCGTCGTCCGTCAGTGTAAATGACTGCTGCGGTTGCTTCTTCCGAGAAACTTCCCCTTCTCAACGTTTTCCTAGACCAAAAGACGAAACGTCAACCCGACGTAGCTAATGTTGCCATGTAGCCGCGCACACGAAGTGTGAGCTACCTGAATAAGGAGGAAGTTTGTTTGGAAGAGACCATAAATAAATCATTTTTTCTTCCATTTCTTTTCTGTCCAACCCTCCTCACGGTAGTTGTTGTGTTTATTCTGTTGACGCGCTGCTGCTGCCACATTGGCCTTAAGTTTGCGGTTTTTGTGTGACTTTTCTTCTCTCTGAAAGGGCTTCTTAATTAACGTCGGTTCTATAGCCGTCGTCGTCATCGTCTTTGGGAGCAACACAATGGCGACCAGCCACGCAACAACGCAACGTTTTGGAAAGTAAACAAACAGCTGTCAAAGTCGATACACATTATTGAGAATGTGGAGGGTCTCGTTGCTGAAAGGAGACAAGGAGAGACTTGGCTTCTAATTAAACAGTGAAAAATCGGTAATAAAGTGGAAAATTTAAGACATGTTGTGGGTCTGTGAAGGAATCGTTCATGGCAGCTGCTGGAAAGTTCTTCGATGCTCTATTTTCGATGGTTTTAATACATACTTCATGTATTTAGAAAATGACGAATGTTAAGAAAATATACCACAATTTTATCGAAATTTGATCTATACTCAGCCAAATAAACCTAAGATTATCATAAAGTCTAACTTATGAAATGGCCTTTTAAAAAATCATAACAATTAGAATGAATTTCATAAAGTCGCTCACAGACTCACAGCTTGGCTTTTATACACATTTAGGCACACAATATTCTAAAGCGTCTGTTCTTTTCATAAGTTTATCTTATGTCATTAGTGCACATGATAATGAGCATGATCAATCAGTTATGGCAAAATTTCATAAGGTATTTTGATGATTTTTGTTAGTTTACTTCGCTGAGTGTAAATTTTACGCAATATAAACACGAAAACTCTCAAATAAATGTTGTCTTTTTTAGATTGGTTTTCAACAAAAATATTTAGTTTTATCTCAGCTGTTCGAGAAATTTACTGACTCCAGTAATTGTGCTTGAGTTTTCATTTCACACATTTTGAACATCCTCGTTTTTTAATATAGTGTTGCGACGAGGTCCCATCTCACGGCAACACTGTCAACGTTGGTTCTATTGTCAACTCTGACACGAGACTCGGTCAAAAGCCATAGGAGACGACTAGCAAGAAAGTATATAGAACAACAAAACCGAAAGTGAATTTCAGTTGTGCTATTGGCGAACAAATGTGAGGTTAGGTAACGCAAAATTTTCAACTTTGGAAGCAAAAATAACATATTTATGGTCAATACATTGCAGGAAAGTTATGAGAATCTGCAATAATTTCACTTTTCTTCCATTTGTATCATTAGTAAATCAGTCTAGGGTTCGTAGTTCACCGTTTTAGAAAAGCGCCACCTGCACAATTTAGCTTTGTGTTTGATCGTCAATACTATTTCCAGCTATTCTACGGTGAAATAATTGAATTATCTCTAAATCATAATGGTTTATATACATCTAAATATTTACAGTTTTCTAAACCTTATTTTACATTACGTCATGATATTAATTATGTAGTATCTTTTGGAAAATTACATACGATTTTATCGAAATAAATGGACGAGATCAACTATCAGTAGACGCTTAAGCTGTAATAAGCTCTTCTGGAACGCCTCGTAAAACAAACAGAGAGCGAGTGTACGACTAGATTCTAAAGATTTCTTGCGAGAGCTGAATTCGGGAGAATTTTTGCCGGGATTTTGTTCTTCGGTGCAAAAAGAAAACAGTGAGCGTGTGTGTGGCCAGATACATAAAATTCCTTGCCGGAAATTCGCTATTGTCGCGCTCTTATCTTTTATTGGAGTCCGGCGGCAGTCGTACGCCCGCAAGGCATACGGCCGCAGTGACAGTCGCAAGGCAAAACAAAAGAAAACATATTCCCGCCCAAAATAAAACCACGTGGGTTTCGCGAAGTGACAGATGTTTTTGAATGTATTTTTGATGAACGGCAAGAGTGAATCAATGAAATGAGTGTGCTTGCTGTCAAACCCCATATTATTGAATAAAATACTTTTAGAATCTGATGACGCTGTTATGATTAGTAACTATCGCGCTTATATCAGAGACAGATAATCGCCATATTCTATTTTTTTCTTGAGAGGCATAATATTCTGCGCGAGAAGTAAACAGAGGTTAACAGTGAACAAATGCGCACAGCTGGATTCAGAAGCTTCCTAACCGGAAGTTTGTTGTGAGCAAGGGGTTGGCCATTCAGCACACTTCGTTTGTGCCATTATTTTTGAGCGTGTGCCAAAACTGTGCCGGATAATTTTCAGTGTGTGCCCAAGTGTGCCGAACGTGCCGAAGGTGTGCCGCACGTGCCCAGTGAGGTTTTTTCTTTGAATGTTTTTGCGCTAATGAAGCACCCTGTCAATTTTTGTCGAATGTTGTTGATCTGATTGGTGTTTACAAACAAAATCCAACCCAGCAT
Source organism: Aedes albopictus (assembly GCF_035046485.1). NCBI lineage: Eukaryota > Metazoa > Arthropoda > Insecta > Diptera > Culicidae > Aedes > Aedes albopictus. The sequence continues at coordinate 137,008,646 of NC_085137.1, forward strand.
AATTGATAAAAATGTAAATAAACGGTTTTTTTTTCAATCGTGAGTATTTTGACAGGTTGATTCTATAGAGCAACGTTGGATTTTATTGTTGTACCCATGTGTGCCGAATTGTGCCGGCATGTGTGCCGGGCACAATGTGCCGAGTGACCAACCCCTTGGTTGTGAGCGTAAAAAGCAAACAGAGAGCAAATACGCGACTAGATTCGAAAGATTCCTAGTCAGGAGTTCGCCCTAAACAATTTGTCCCAGAAAACACCTAAGAATACTGCTATTTTGACACGAGTGCATTGCTTGGAACCGATATGAACAGCATTGTAATATGATGGAACCAGAGCTGGTTACACAAGCTTCCCACATTTTAGCTCCCCTTTACTAGTACGCGGAAGGGGCATCTTTGCAGAAATTGCTTTTACGAGTTCAGCAAGAATTTTTCTAAAGATTCGCATTATTTTATCTCCTCGATTACCTCTAGCGAACCTGCCAGATATTTCTTTAAGTTCTCTTTACATTAACATATTCAAATATTCTCGCACGATTTCCTGGAAAAAAAAATCAGCGAGAATTCCTCCAAAGATTCTTCCAGGTCTTTCGAAGGCCTTCCTATCCATGTTTTACTTTGAGAATTCCTCCTGGGAATTCTCAAGATATTATGTCAAACATTTTTGAATAAATTCCTCTAGGGTTGTCACTACTATTTCCTCCAGCAGGTTTACTTTGGGATTTCCCGAAGGGTTAATTCTACAAATTACTAAATAAATTCTTCTAGTTATCTAGAATTCTCCACGAATTTATCCAAAGAATTTTTCAGAAAATGCAATTGCAGGAGAAACTTAGATTTTTTACAGGAATACTTTCAGATTTTTTGTAGCAACTTCTTCAGAGGATCTATCAGATATTACTCTATATATTCAGGAATTCTGCCAAACATTTATTTAGAAATTTCCCCAGAAAAATCTTAAGAGACTGTTCTTGAAATCCAGAAATCTCTTCAGGTATTCCTACAGGGATTGCCAAGGATAAATTCATGTCTTTCTTCAGGAATTCTTACACGTTTTTCACCGGAGATATTTCGAGAATTTCTCCAAAGATTCACTCAGCGATTCCTGCAGCAGTTACTTTAGAATCTATTCCTTGGCATGTTTTAATGAATTTTCCAAGAAATTCTTCTATGAATACTTTCAGAAAGCTCTTCAGTTGTTTTATTGATTTCTTCAAAAAAAAAAATCCTTAGTTTCTTCATTTGTTCTCTATCGAATTCTTCCAGTATTCTTTTTCGAGTCAAGTACAAGACACTGAAGACGACCTTACAGTTGAGGTCGAAATACGTATCTGTCAAAGGATGCAAATTCTTAGCGGAATTCAAAGGAACAGTACTTAACGCGATTTTCTTTTTTATTTATTCTTTTTTTGCTTCTGCAAGATTTACTTCAGAAGTTTTAGTGATATTTGTGTACTAATTTCTTAAAAAAATGTTTAAGAAAGTCTTCTAAGGATTCCTCTAGAGGTATCTCCAGGAGTTTTTCCAAAAATTCCTACAAAAAATCTTCCGAGGGATCGTCAATGAATCTCTTCGAAATCCAAAGATGTCTCCGAGAATCTCTTCTCAACACGATTCTCAACTTCTCAAGCAATTGCTCCATGAAGCTAGTTTTAGAACTAGCTACTTCTAAGGATATCTCCAGAGGAATCTTCAGAAGTTTTTCCAAAAATTACTTCATAAAATCTTCCGACGGATCCTCAATGAATCTCTTGGAAAGTAATTGAGAGATGTCTTCAAGAAAACCACCAGCAACTTTATCTACAATTTGTGCTGGGCAATGCAAACATTTTTTTTTTAAGAAAATTTCTGTACAAATTTCTCCACAGATCTCTCCGAGAATTCCTTCTGAACTCGATCCTTAACTTTTCAAGCAATTTCTCCATGAAGCTAGTTCCAGAACTCTTTTGATGTTCATCATAATTTTCTTTCTAGAAATTAAGATATTTTTCCAAAATTTCCTCAGAAAATGCAATTACAGGAGAAATATGAAAACTTTTAGATGTTTTTGTTGGAATTTCTCCAGAGGATCTTTCAGATATTACTCAATATTCCCGCAGGAATTCCTCTAGGAAATTCACAAGAGACTGTTCTGGGCGTTCTTTTAGAGGTTTTTCCAGAAATCCCTTCAGGTGTTCCTACAGGGATTCTCTAGGAATTTTCCTTGGATGTATTCATATCTTTCTTCAGGGATTCTTTCAGATTTTTCACCGGAGATACTTCGAGAAATTCTCCAAAGATTATCTCAGCGATTCCTGTAGCAGTTACCTTAGAATCTATCTATCTTGGCATTTTTTAATGAATTTTCCAAGAAATTCTTCTATGAATACTTCCAGAAAGTTTTCCAATTCTTTCAAACATACTTTTCTTTATCTTTTCAGTTGTTCTCTACCGAATTCTTCCAGGATTTTTCTTTGTTCGTTTCTGGAAGATTCACTTCAGAAGTTTTAGGGATGTTTGTGTAATAATTCTTTAAAAAAATGTCTAAGAAATTCTACGAATGATTCCTTCAGAGGTATCTCCAGGAGTTCTTCCAAAAAATCCTTCAGAAAATCTTCCGATGGATCCCTAATGGATCTCTTAGAAAGTATTTAAGGAATGTCTTCTGGAAATCCATCAGAACCTTTGTTGGAAATTTGTGCTGGGCTTTCTGCGAACATTTTTAAAAAGATTTCTTCAGAACTTTCTCCACAGATATCTCCGAGAATCCCTTCTCAACTCGATCCTCAACTTCTCAAGAAATTTCTCTATGAAGCTAGTTCCCGAACTCCTTCTGATGTTTCTCATAATTTTCTTTCTAGAAGTTAAGATATGTTTCAGATATTAGTGTGAGAGCAGTTTCAAGAAGAACTTCTAACAAAACCCGCTCAAGGTATATTTGAAACAGCTCCTGCAGGAACTCTTGACAAAATTTTTAAAGGAATTCTTGGAGAATCTTTGGGAAGAATCTCCGAATGAATCTCTGTAGGGTTTTTAAATAATTTATCACAGGAATTATCAGGAACTCAGAGGAAGTAATAAAGCAAGAATCTCTGGAGGAATTGCTGCAGGATTTTCTTGATGTATCGTTGAAAAAGTTCATGCACACAATCCTGCGTGAATTAAAAATGGCATCCCTAGAGCAACTACTGATGGACAGCTTGAGGAAAGACCTGTACGAATCTCTGGAATATTGTCTAAAGAATCTATTGGAAGAATTAATGAAAAAATCTCTGACTGAAATTCTGAAGAAAATTCTAAAGGATTCTCATGAGGAATCCCTAGGAAAATATCTAAACAAACCCATGAAAATCTATCTAGAAGAGTTCTTGAAAAATTCTTGAGTGAATATCTGAAGAAAGCTGTGGAGAAATTTCTTAAGAAATCCCTGGAAGAAATGCTGTAGAAACCGCTAGAGGAGTTTTTGAGAGAAACCTTCGTAGAATTTTAAATTGAGTTCCTGAAATTATTTCTGAACCTGTGGAGCAATTTTGGAAGGAATGTTAACGAAATCCTTGGACAAACTTATTAACGAATCTCATAATGAATTTTTAAAGAAATTACCGGAGCATTTCTAAAGTAATATCTGGAAGAATTTCTGAAGATAATTTTATAGGAATTTATGAACAAATCCTTGGAATATATTCCAAAAAAAAATTTCAAGGGAATCCGTAGAGGTTTTTCTGAAATAATTTCCTGTAGAATGTGCTAAAATAATTCATTTAATAATATCGCAAGGAATCCAAGAAAGGATTTCTCAGAGGAATTTACGAAGGCACTCCTTTCAGAATTTCTTTGAAAATCACTAGAAGATTATTTGAAGGAATCCTTGGATCCGAACAACAAAGCCGCTGGAGCAGATCTACTACCAAGCCAGTTACTAAAATATGGTGGAGAAGCTCTGGTGAGAGCACTACACTGGGTCATCACCAAGATTTTGGAGAAGGAAATATTACCGGAGGAATGGATGGAAGATATCGTGTGTCCCATCTACAAAAAAGGGCGACAAGTTGGATTGTGGGAACTGTCGCGCGATCACACTACTGAGCGCTGCCCACAAGATACTCTCTCAAATTCTATTCCGTCGTCTATCACCGATTGCAAGAGAGTACGTGGGGCAATGTCAGGCTGGATTCATGGGTGAACGCGCTACCCCGGACCAGATGTTCGCCATCCGTCAGGTGTTGCAGAAATGCCGCGAATACAACGTGCCCACACATCACTTGTTCATCGATTTCAAATCGGTGTATGATACAATCGATCGAGACCAGCTATGGAAGATTATGCACGAGTACGAGTGCGTAGTTCGAGTATCAGGGACACTCTCGAGTCCCTTCGAGGGGTGTCGCAGAGGGTTACGGCAAGGTGATGGTCTTTCGTGCTTGCAGTTAAACATTGCGTTAGAGAGTGTAGTAAGGAGAGCGGGGATAAACACGATTGGAACGATTTTTACGAAGTCCGTTCAGCTGGCAGAAACGCACATCCAACCAAATAATGAAGCCGAATCGGAGTCATCAATGTGTCGAAAACAAAGTACATGATGGCAAAGGGCTCCAGGGAAGAATCATCGCGCCCGCCACCCCGAATTTCTATCGACGGTGATGAAATCGAGGCGGTTGAAGAATTCGTGTACTTGAGCTTACTGATGACCGCCCACAACGACACCAGCAGTGAAATACAGAGACGCATTGTGGCAGGAAATCGAGCGTACTTTGGACTCCACAGAAGTCTACGATGGAACAAAGTTCACCGTCACTCGAAGTTAACTAACTATAAAACGCTGATTATATCGGTAGTTCTCTATGGGAACGAAACATGGACCCTACGTGCAGTGGACCAACGCGCCCTTGGAGTTTTTGAACGGAAGGTGTTGCGTACCATCTACGGCGGAGCGCAGATGGAAGACGGGACCTAGAGAAGGCGAATGAACCACGAGCTGCATCAGTTGCTGAGAGAATCAACCATCGTCCATACCGTGAAAATCGGGAGGCTACGGTCACGTCATCAGGATGTCGGATAGCAACCCGTCTAAAATGGTTCTCGAGAGTCGTCCGACCGGTACAAGAAGATCTGCGGTTCCTTCGCAGAGTGCGGAACTGGAGACACAAGCCATGGACCGAGTAGAATAGAGATGACTACTATGTACAGCAGAGGACACTCAGGCCTTAGTCTGACCGGTAAAATGAGGAGCAATCTTTCGGTGAACTGCATCCTGGAACAATCCATGGATGACGAAGTAATTAAGTTCAGTTAGTAAAATAGTTATCTAAGTTGTCATCCGGATAAATCACACTACCTCCCAGAAGCGAACTTCGCACTCAACCGACACAGCCCAACAATGTCCGCAGGTAATTGGACCAGCACGCTATTTGCGCGGAGGCGCAAACAACCTGGCGGGCGAACTGTGTCCACCAGTAGGAACAGTTGTTTAGATCCGTATCGAAAGCAGATCAAAATTTTATGCAACTCTTGTTCACGCGGCAAAATTTGCTGCTGCTGCTGCTGCTCCGGCTGTTGACAGCTGACACCCGGTAGATTGATGACCTTCCCCATCAGAGTTCTACCAAGTCACAGCCAGTCCAGTGTTGCCCCAAACGAAGACGACGACGACCTGCTAATGATCGTTTTGCATGTTGGCGTTCGTTTTTCGTCGTTGCTGGTTACTTGTATGTCGCACAGCGCGCGACGCCGCAAACCTAATGTCACGTGTGTGCCTCTGCTGACTGTTGACTGGGAAGGTTTTGCACGAAGCCAGCAGAAAGGGGTACCCTCGATTGGCAGTCATTTGATTGTTGAATTTAGTTATTTGTATTTGCTTGTGGGGGCTGATTTTTTTGCATTAAGGTTTTACTTCTACCACGACAACGACTCACGGCAGCAATAGCTGCTGCTCCCAGCGCAGAGTCAATGGTGCTGACAATTTTATCGCCCAGGTGATTATGTGCGATAAATAACGATAATGTTCTAATTGTGAGGCGAACGTGTGTGGGAGGCCATTGCCGAGAATAATCAGCAAGTGATGGAAAAAGTTTTCCGTTAATGGGATGCCTGGTGTGTGTATTTAGCACAGCAACAACGCGGCAAAGGCGTAGAGCTGGTCGTAAAAGCTACCGCCGGGAAATGGTTTTTAATGATTTGGGTGATTTCGGACGAGTTGCGCTGCTGTTGTTGTTGGTGTTGTGAAAGCAGACGATATTGAACGATAAATGATGTGTTCCTGGTGGTAATTTTGGCATTGTTTGGTAAACGAAGCCGAAAATCTATCATTCTGTAGACATACATCAGGTATTGTCTGATAATGCATTGTGTAATAGCAAACGATTTCCGAATTATTTTTATAGTTTTGTTGGTACAATAGAGGTGTCAGTCCATGTGTCAGTCATTAGAATCCTCTTTAGTAGAAACATCAGCTATAGGAGTCTCGTGGAGTAGTTTTCACTTCCGCATCATGAGAGAATCATAAGGCCATGTATCAGATGTCTAGACTCACTGCCAACATATGTTTGTCTTGTTGCAAAAACTACTGAACTCTGATCTTGCCGGGAAACTTGGTTCAAACTTTCCTGGAGGATTGTATAAGAGGAACAGCAGCCCACAATATAATTCTCAATAAGCTAAGAAACCAAATAACATCTACCTAGTGATCATCGCTCTAGTTTGTGCTTGAGCCAGATTGACTTCCCGTTGATGCTACTCCAGTTGTGCCAGACCAGTTACATTCACACGAGGAACCAAAGATAGCAGCTAGGTTAGACTAACAGGCATCTTCATTATATGTGAGTGTTGGTGATCTTCAATTTTCGGGCGAGAATGACGCCTACTACGTCAAGATGGTTGTTTGGCAGAGGGTTCACGTTTGGTACGTGGATGCCTGGCTGGCCAGAGAAAGTGTGTTGATTACTCTGATGATGGTGAGGCACAGTTTGATGGTTGCATAACCTACTGACGTATCATAACCCGCTTAAATTGACACTGTGCTGTATATTTTTTCAACTCGTTTCTGGTTCTAGTAGTGACAAGACAATGGACACTTTGTTTGAGTAAATCTAGGGAAAAAAGTAGACAGAAAGATACATAGTAGGAAGGAAAGGAACAGGTCGAGAATTGAAGCCAGGGCCAAGTCCCTCTACTTCGCCAAGAATAAGAACTTAGGGGAAGTAAAACAGTGAACTAAAGAATTCATTGACAGCAGAACATCAGCTTCTACAATGCTCTTGAACTGACTGGCTTTCAAGACTAGATTGATAAGTTTTCCAAACCAGCTGGGCAACTTCTTCTAAATCAAACAAATGCCATTCAACAGTTTGGAAAGTGTTGTCAGTCATCATATCATATCACATCATTTCCACCCTGTCAATCGTTGTTCAAAATATGTTCATCTTCTGGTAAATTTATGCCACTTCTATCAGAGTTCTACCACCAGCCCATTCGTCGTCCATCACCCGAGGGCATTAGCATATTTCCGCGGGTTAACACGTGTTAATCGCATCCTAATCAGCCCAATCAAAAGTCGTCGATGTCAGAGAGTCACGACTTGCTCACTTCGACAACGCAGCCAACGAAACCCGCTGAATCACGCGATTCCGAAACATTGACTCGACGGACATTTATGAATGAATGACGCTGGAAAGCACGGATTCCGGACAGCCGGCCGTCATTCTGCGCTACATCGACGCGGTTGGACTTGTGTGATAACGAATGCGTCGGGAGATTTCGTCGACCTACAACCTCGCGACCGTCTCCAACAGTCAGTCCATCCATAGACAACTTGTGGTGTGGTGCAGGCCAGAAACCCGAAGTCTTGATTGAGTTATGATTCATATCGCTGGCTGGCTGTCGGTCGGTTGGGTGGTAAGCTGTGACCACGAATCGTTTAGAAAACACAATATTTAATAACAAAAGCCAGTGGACGGGCGAGCGAGTGAGCGCGAACGGGGGGGATTATGGCCAACGTTTTTGGAATAAAATTTCACATTATCGATTCACAAGTAGTAAATTATGCAAATGGCAATGCGATTGCGGGGATCAGCTTCCAGCTGGATTTTTTAATCCTCTGTGTCCGGAGGCACATATTCGGAGTCGCGAGCAGTCATCGACGAGAAACGAACGTCTGAATGAGGGGTGAACGGAAAGCAGAGGCAGTAAATGAGGATCCGTGTGAAATGCGTCATGGATAGAAACGCTCAGTTTGTGAAATGCATTTCTATGTACTTTTTAAAAACTTATTTCAACTTTAATTTGAAAGTTTAAAGATTATTATCAATCAAAAATGTATGAAATATCATTTTTTTCAGACTCAATTCGTCAAAAATCGCTTCACCCAAAGTTCAATGCTTCTTGCTCCATGAATTTCTCTAAGAGTATCTCCCTAGGAGTGCCTTCAGATTTTTTTCAGGAATTCATCTATCTGTTCCTCACACCTTTGTCCAAAATTTTTTTTCCAAGATTTCTTCCAAGAATTTCTCCAGGAGTGGCCCATTCGAGTTTCTATGCGAACCTATTCAGGAATTGGAAGGATGATCTGTTTGATACCTCTGAAGGAGCTGGATATTAACGGCTGGAGATTCTTTTGGAATTCTTGCGAAAGTTGGAGTTCTGGTGAAGTATCAGGAGAAATCGCCTTATGCGACTTTTGAGGAACTTTCTGAATTATCGGCACGTAGGATCAAGAAACGATTTATTGAGGAACTCTTTCAGGAGGATTAACAAATACTCATGTACTCTGACTGATTTCTTCATGAAGAAAGCTTGAAAAGAACTACTCCTCTTAGAAGAACACAACTAATAACTCTTCCTGTGGAGGCACCCCTGAAGAAACTCCTTCTGGCGAAATTCCTGAAGAAACTCCTTATGGAGGAATCCCTGAAGAAACTCTTCCTGGAGCAATTGCTGAAAGAATGCATCCTAGAAACTGAAGGAAGTCCTCTTGCATGAATCCCAAAAGGAACTCCTGCCAAAGGAATTCCTGAAGAAACTCCTCCTAAAAGATAACCTAAGGAAACTCTTTATTGCGGATCCCTGGAAAAAGTTCTCTTAAAGCTCTTGGAAAAATCTCTGAAGAAAATCCTCTTGTATGAGTAAGGACTTTCTGAAGAAATCTAGGAGGAATCTTTGAATGAAGTCCTCTTGGAGGAATCATTGAATGGAATAACTCTTCCTAGAAGAACGAATGAGAACTCTTTCTAGAGAAACTCTTCCTGGAGCAGTTCCTGAAGAAATTCCTGAAGAAACTCTTCCTAACAGGAACCATGAAGAATCTACTGCTAGAGGAATTCGTGAAAGAACATCTCGTGGTGCAATTTCTGGAGAAATTCCTCTTGAATGAATTCCTAAATGAACTCCTTCCTGAAGAAACTCCTAATAGAAAAAAAAATCCTGAAGAAATTTGTCATAAGCGAATCCCTGAAGTAATTCCTCGTGGAAGAATCGCTGAAGAAAGTCCTCTTGAATGAATGTCTTAATGAACTCCTCCTAAAGGAATTCCTAAAGAAAATCCTACTAGAATAAATCCTGAAGAAATTCATCTTGGAGAAATTCCTGAAAGAATCTGAAAAACCTGAAAAAACTCCTCAAGGAACTGTTCCTAACAGAAACCCTAAAGAAACTCCTGCTGGAGGAATTCGTGGAAGAACACCTCCTGGAGAAATATTTGAAGAAAGTTCTCTTGTATGAATCCATAAAACTTCTCCTAGAAAATGTCTGAATAAACTCCTTCTAGAAGTAATCCTGAAGAAACTCCTCCTGCAGGAATTCCTGATACTCCTTGAGAAATCCACGAAGAAGATATAATCTTTGAAAGAGTCCCTCGTTAAGGGATCCCTGAATGAAACTACTCTTCCTAGAGGAATACAAATGATAACTATTCCCGGAGAAACTTCTTCTGGAGGAATACTTACAAGAACTACCCCTGGAGAAATTTCTGAGGAATGTTCTCTTGTGTTAATCCTTGGAGAAACTCCTCTTGATGGAATCCCTGAAGAAACTTCACGTGGTGGAATCCCTGAATGAAATCCTCCTCCAAACATCTCTGAAAAAAAAAACTCTGAAATTCTTTGGGGCGTTTCTGGAGGGATCCTTGGATGAACATCTCATAGAATAATGACGATGTCATAGAGGAGTTACTGAACTTTAAAAAAATCAATACAAAATCTTGGAAAAACTTCTTATACTAACTTCTTAGAAGATCTGGAGGCAAATATTTAAACTTCTGGAAATATCCCTTGAGGAATTTGTTTAAAAAAGGCTACTGGAGCTCTCCAGAAACCGTTTGAAGTAATAAGTTCTGCGAGATTGTTTCTTGAATAACTTCTATTAATTCCTGAAGGCACTTCTGCAATAACTGACTTCGAAAACAAGCATTTGTCTCTTGGATATGTTTTACTTACCAATTCTCGCGCTTCCCGAGTAGGTGGAAAAATCTGATGAATAGCATATTCAGTTATGATTGATTGAATTACTGAAGAGCAAAAACTGATATTGGTTTGATTGAAATAAGAGGTAAAAGAACAGAAATAATAGCATATATAGCATAATATGGTGAACTACTCAATAATAGCTCGTTAAGATATTACAAGATCAAAACAATAGCAGACAAGATTTGTCACTTTTTTTCTAGAAAAAAAAATAAAAAAAATGGCAGCATCCAGCATTGAATCTATGACCTTAGGACTCGCAGGCGGCGATGCTTACCACTCAACTGTGGCTCGCTGTTGTAAATAACGTGGGAATAAGAGCATGCGGTTCTTCGTTTCCACAGCTCAGAAAGGGGCACAAGGCATTTCACTAATATTGGGTGTATGTGTTCCATTTCGTGCAGAAGAGCTGAACTTGTTCTTATGTAGAAATTTTCAGCTATTTCGACAAGAACAAAAACTGATATATCACTTTGAGCTATTCGTGCGATATTCATTAGAATTATCTATATAACTTATCAAAATCACATCGAGCTATGACAGCAAAAATCCCGGAATAATCCGAAGAGAAAATCGATGAAGAGAAATCGATCATTGTAGATACGCCTGTATGATACTAAACGCGAGAATTAACGTTTATTCCGGACGTTTCTCGACCGGATTTTAATAGCTTCAAGCCAAATTGCGTCGCAGTGTCGGAGCAACGGACCACAAGTAGGTTTCTCTCCATAATTCATTTCGGACATCCTCCGACTCCCGGTCGGAAATATATTTCAACTAGATTCTTTCAAAGGGAAGGCTCCTAGAAAGACTCCTTTCAGAAGTGCTAAGGTTCTCACGGCTAGTTTTGCATTGCTGGTCGCAAACGGTGCCGAGATTCTGAAGTGGCAGCTGGAATGGAGCTGATCATAACCATTCTCACTAAGCACGCCCAGAGTTGCACTCTGTCACTGTCAATGGTAAGCAAATCGCTGATTTTGATAGGCCGACTGCGATCCAAGTCAGCGTGCGCTCTATGGTCCACTGCACAAATTTAAGCTGGCTTGCTTACTCTCACAGGAAATTTGACATAAAGGTGCCGACACCGCTCAAACGTCAAATTTCGTGTGAGAGTAAGCAGGCCAGTATAAATTCGTACAGTAATCCATTGAGTCACCGTCACTTTCCTTGTTCCATCAGAACTGGACTGACTGTGTTGGTGTGTGGAAATCACTGATAGGCCAAACAAACTCCCGGCAAAGAAACTTCCGAATTTTCAGCGCACCTGCTCACTGTTTACCCTTCACGCCGAGGAAAAAACTCCTGGCACGGAAACATCTGAATCTTGCTCCACTTGCTCGAATAGCAAACTGTCGGCAAGTAAATTCTCAGGACACACGTTTACTGTTCACTTTTCGCGCTGAATAACAAACTCCCCAGAAGAAAACTTTAAAATCTTTCGCAAACTCGCATTGTTTACCCTTTGCGCTGAATTACAAACTCCCGGTAAGAAAACTTCCGACTTTTTCGCACAAACGCTCACTGTTTACTCTTCGCTCTGAATAACACTGTTTACTTCAGTTTTTCATATTCAGCAACGTGTACCATTTACCCTCGTTGGTTTGATCGCACCCAATCTGAATTTGACCCCCGCTAATCTGCACATCTGCACAACTAAAACTTGTTCAAACGTTATGCTGTTCATGAAACGGAGTGAAACGGAGTGTAGAATCAAAACAAAACAGCCAAAAAAATTATCATCAGTGTGGTTTTTGATGCCCACAGGGATCAGGTATCAGTAGGTCGGCTCTAGAGGCACGTTCTCCTCCATTTGGGAAATTTGTGCCCACAGGGATACCAGAAGGCTAGAAGTTCAAATTAAAAAATAAACCCCGTTTGTTTGCATGAGGGTGTCGTTCAAACCAACGGGGGTAGACGGTACACTAGTAAACGTCAAAGTTATTGTGGATTTACCGGCTACTTGTATTCTACCGGTTACTTGAGTAGCCGTTGCAAAGTAGCCGTTTTCATATAAAAATCAACTTGATTGTCAAAAAATGAATGTCGCTGAATAGCTAGTGGCAACGAGGAATAGCGCATACAAAAAAAGGTTTAAAAACATTTTAAAGTTACTCTATTTATAAAACGGCTACTTTGGAGGCCATACTGAAGCGACCGGTAGAATACAAGTAGCCGGTAAATCCACAATAGCTAACACAAGCGCTCTGGTGGAACGATCGCGGCAATCAGAAATATTTTCAATTTATTGGTAGATGTGCAAGTGCTAATAAGCCCGCACGTAAACTGTAGCGACACCAAAACGGTTGAAATCAACATCTGAGGACATCAGAAATACGTTCGAATAGAATATTCATGTTCCACATTCATTAGAAAACTATGGAATCCAAAGTTTTTATACATCAATTAAAAGACGTTTGAGGTTTTGATGGTTTTAGGCAACATTTGTGACATAAAAATGTTTGATTCCATGATAGGTTACCATATTATGTTTCCAGTTCAAAACCGAATTAGCGACATTTTTTCTTTTACTTCCGCTGATTTTGCCTTGCGTTAAACACTATGTCGGAAGTGGGGCGCTGTATAGAGTACCAGGTGTACAATACAGCGCCCCACTTCCGACATTGTGTTTAACGCAAGGCAAAGGCAGCGCAAGTAAAAGAAAAAATGTCGCTAATTCGGTTTTGAACTGGAAACATAATACATAAACACATCTAAATCGCAATGTTTTCTAACAACAGAAAAACATACTAATGTAGATATATCAACCTAAAGTTATTTTTTGGAACCAACGGAGCTAGTTTTTAACTTAAACATTTAGGAATCGGCTGCACACGATTTGACATTGCTTAGATCATTATGAGTAGGACAGAGTCGACCTTGTTTTTTTTTTCTTTTTTCGCGCATGCGTTATCTGTCAAAATGATTTGGGATCTGTCAAAAAGTTTCGTGCAATGAAGAATACCTGGTTACATTACAAACTGTTTTGTTTTGATTCTGCGTTCCGTTTCACTGTGTTCCAGTGCAGGATGACGTTTGAACCAGTTTCAGTTTGAACGATGGGCAGCTTAGCCCCGCACGGAGCGTTTTTGCCGCTTCTCCCCCAAATAACAATCGTCAAACCAGACACGGAGGCATATCAGGGTCGTTATTATCTCTGATTAATTTGTACATTCATTAATTCCTCGATCGGGTGGATGGTCAAAAGTAGACGGAGAAAAAGCAAAAAAAAAAAACGTTTTGTTTAGTCAACTTATTCATTTGTCGAACATGGATCGACCGACAACGAGCAACTGCCGGGACGTGTTGATGTTGTGCAGCTGAATGAGTGCTGCACGTTGCTGCTGACAGTGTGTAAGAGCGCAATCAACAGCGTCCAAGCCTAGCCGCTGGAGAGCTCATAAATAATCTCGATCACCATAGAGAGCGCAACAACGAGGACCTATGAAACTGTCAATACCTGACCGAGACTGGCTGGCTGGTAGACAACCATGCCGCCGGGACTGTTGTTAGTACCTTTACAAGAAATGTCACACGCAATGACAATGTGGGGTACCAACACGATTGCCCATAGGTAGGTATGGGACCCCTGCCGGGCGTATTCGATTCCAGTTGAGGGCTGCTTTATTGGACTTAAACATACAAAACACCAAGACTTCGTCAGCCAGCAGCAGCGGTCCGTCGGTCAGCATTCCAACCCGAACACACGAAAAACCCATTCAAGAACCCTGTGGCAGGTTTCTACACCAGTACCACCACCACCGGGGTGATCTGAAATCCACGATCCACGGGGGGTGCCTTGTGGTGTGCATCGTATCATGGCTGGGCTCTTCTTCGCTTCGGGGTTGGTTGAAACGGAGATCTTCCACACCAACGACGATGACGACGACGATGACGATGAGCATGAACCAGCCAGCAGAGATGATGGCCAACAGCCAGCAGTGGTGAATCGTAAAAATTAACACTCTGCTCTGGGCGGTTTGAGTGGGTTCCACACTGGCACACTGCTCTGGCACTACTGGCCCATTCGGATGCGGAGCGGATGGTGGCACAGAGGGCGGAGGTGCCTTTGGTAATTATTTATCGAAGCGATATTAATTTTGAAGTTGTGAAAGGTTCGTCACTTACTGCCTACGCAGAAACCGGTGCAGTCACTTGGATGTAGAGTTGTTGCCTCTGTGAGGTGGGTTTGATTGGTTTTATGCGTGAGCAATGCGGTGGACCTTCGTCGTAGTGCAGGTGTTGTAAGATACAGTGTGAGTTAGGCGATCACAACTAGACTGCCGAAGAATACTAAATTTGATTTTTATAATCAGCTCTTTTTCAAATCTAAGGACTTTCAGTCCGTCTCAATGACGTAAACGGGTGTAGAGCTCTTAAACACCGAACCAGTTTGTCACTGGATTAGTCACCAGTCTCAATTGAAGCACAGTACGAGGCCTATTCGTACACAATAGGTACTGCACAACAGTAGTTTGTACGAGCACATCCAGGTCATCGCTGGAATGAAGCTTGGAAGGATATGAACTATCACCACTAGCGTTGGGCAATTTTGAATCGATGTTCGCAACATCGATGTTGTGAAACTTGGATAATCCACCGACAATCACCCAGCATGCAGCACCGCCGACCGGGCCACACAACCGATCGCCTCGCGTGTCTGATACTGACTGTGTGCCACTCGTTAGTGTGTTGAACGTGCGATCAATGCCCGTAGTATGCAAGAGTATTAGACTGGTCCATGCCGCAGACTGGCACACTCCACACATCCTCCCTCTTCTCTATAAAAAGTGATGCGTACACTGCAAAAATTCCACACATTTTTATTGGAAAGCATCCATGGATTTAATTTATAAATTTTATTTGCGCACACATACTCGATTTCCACGCTGGATTACACATAAAATCGATGGACCTTATAAACATTATGTGTGTCCACACATGAAAAAGGGTTATCTTTGTGTCGATACACATATTAATTATATGTTTGACAAATTGTAAAAATCTATGTGTGCGACACATGCATACAATATTTGCAATTATTTTTTCAGTGTATATTTGCCTTATCCAATTCTTACTCACTTCTCTTCGCTGATTCGAGTCGAGGAAGATGCAGCAAAAGATTTGCCCCAAGTGATCCACCCAAATCCATCGCTTTTTCTTTTTCACACGAACCCGTCGGAGCCCTTCACAAATACAACATTGTGCATATCCACTGACATATTCCGATGATAAATCGTAACATACAAACACCATTCCACTCTCATCAATATATGCAGATGCTGTAATGTTGAACTAACACAGAAAGTAACGAGAACTCCACGAAAGCATTATTGTTATAAATGGATATACGGTCACTCATGAATCGTGTCACTCGTTGATCATTTGAAGTTCGAATTGGAAACGAATAAATATGCTGCCAGCCATGTTATCCATCCGATCGTATGTGGCATGCTGCCGTCACTGGCGATAAATACACAAAAACAAAATCAACAGTCGTTCGTTGCAGGAACCTTGATACTAGGTTTATCAACAGACTGATTTCTTCAAACAGCAGTACATCTATGAAATACCCATGTTTCCGGACACCACCATTAAGGATGTCTCCTGTGGGTGTAGTCGGCTCTCAAGCCAGACAACCCCATCACCCCAAGAACAGTAGCGGCCATTTCCCATAATTCACGATCTATACATGCCTGTTCAAATCTAACAAACCATCTGCTTATCTCTCGTGAATCAGACGAATGATTCCCGAGTGAAAGCCAAAAACACGGATCAGGCCGTAAGGTAAACTAAACAAACTGCTAAGTATGGTTTAAACAGGTTTCGGTAGCTATGCCAGTCGTCATATTTTAACTCTTGCGTGGTCATCCCGATCAACACGCCTTTGCCTTTTCAATAGACAATGTACAAAGCATGGTCGTCCCGAACAGCATGCCATTTAAACGCTTGCGTGGTCATCCCGATCAACACGCCTTTGCCTTTTCAATAGACAATGTACAAAGCATGGTCGTCCCGAACAACATGCCACTTAAACGCTTGCGTGGTCATCCCGATCAACACGCTTTTGCCTTTTCCTTAGACAATGTACAATGCATGGTCGTCCCAAACAGCATGCCATTTCAACTCTTGCGTGGTTATCCCAATCAACACGCCTTTGCCTTTTCAATAGACAATATGCAAAGCATGGTCGTTCCGAACAACATGCCATATTTCAACTTTTGCGTGGTCATCCCGATCAACACGCCTTTGCCTTTCCAATAGACAATAAACATAGCATGGTCGTCCCGAACAGCATGCCATTTAAACGCTTGCGTGGTCATCCCGATTAACACGCTTTTGCCTTTCCCTTAGACAATATATAATGCATGGTCGTCCCGAACAACATGTCATTTCCTTAGGCAATGTACAAAGAACTGAGTTGGACAAAATCCGTCTTCAATTATCCCTTTAGTTTTCAAGCAGTCACCCCTCTCGAAACTATACATTAAGATGCTCTCCTTATCTCCGCAACATGGTTTTATCATGTCTCTCAACACCTCTTTATTTTCAATCTCACAGTTGAAAGTTGTGCACAACCAATAACTTTGGAAACCATGAGCTTAAGCCTGGATTAACGCATGAAATTTGCATTGAGTAGTATGATCTAAGGGGGAACTGCATAAAAGGCATTAAGATAGTAAGTAAACCAGTGGTAAAAAGTGTAATAAATGGATTTACATCAGAAATCAATCGAAACTCACCTTGTTACAGGCTACGGGAAATAAGCTTTTATTTAGCTCCTGACTACACCGCTTTACTCGATGTTCACCACACAAATTTGCAGTACAACACCCGGGATAGCCGTGTGACTGCCGTACAACGACACACGTTATCAAGAAATTCTCACAAAACTGTCCTCAACGGAGTGAACCATCATCGGCAGCCAGGGTTCCTGATTTCCACTTTTCATCTTCTTCCACATTCGAAGACAGTCAGCAGCGAACGGTTGTCGCTTTAGTTCGTGTGTATGCTTGTCAGCGACGGCAACAAACTCTGGCGAACGGTGGGAAGCCACACTCGGAAATTACTCATTCGTCCACATTCGCATCGCAAGCGAATGCGATTCGTGAGTGATGCGATTGATATTGTGCATACGAATTTTTGATGTTTACGAATTATTTTCTTTGCTAATCTAACATTTCAACAAAAATACAGTAAAAATGTATGCATTACATGCAGAAATTCTCTTCTACTTATGATAATAGCCGCTTCGATCGCTCACCAGCATTCTTCACCATTCGCCATTCATTCATTCGCTTGCGATCCAAACTGCGACGAATGGCAACGAATATTCATGTCAAGCAGCTGGTTCATCGCTTCCCACTGGTGATGGGGTTGCGTGTTTGATCACGACGATCCGTTTGCTGCATCTTTCTCGACTCGCTTCAGCAAAGAGGAGTGAATATGAATGGAGTGAGGCGAATATACCGATCCTTGTCGGCAGCACTAACAACATCAGTCCATGCACCTGTGATGGTGAAAACAACACAGGACGTGTTCCACCTCCCAGTACACGGTTCTTCTTAATGAAATCACAAAGATTAGTGATACATAAATATACAAACAAAATGTCGCCAATCTTCGTGTGAACGTTAGTTTGTTTTCTTTCAGTAAATCCATCACGGCTGAAAAATTATGCTCCTTTAGCACTGTATGGAAATTTACCAGGACATATCTCAATTATCTTCCAAATCTAGAACAACGCATCGAGAGCATATTCCTGTTTTATTAAAAAAAAAACTCACTCCCACCTTTTCCCGAAAAACACAATATCGAGACCGATCACTGTAAACATATCAAACCCACTCACCCGCCAGCACCGCACCTGTCCTTATAAACAACTTAAACGGATCAGCACCCGCAATCTAGATAACAAGTGGGTTCTTCAATGCCTGGTATACATGGTGCAAGTGACTTGATTCAAGTCAATGGGGAATGTCCCATTGAATGCGAATTGAACGTGTAAACACCGCCATTCATCTCACTTGACTTGAACGAAAGTTGAACATGTTGAACTTTCTCGTTCACGTCGAACGAAATCATCTCACTTGCGTCGTCTAAACCCACGATTCATGGGAGCTGCATGGAAAATATCTGTCAAGCGGGATGAATTCATTGAGCCATTTTACGAAGTGACAGCATGACAAAATGTTGATGATGATATTGATTTTCACAGGTAAGGATGCTACCTCATGTCAAAATTTCATATATAAAAATGGCTCGTGAAATTTACTATTCAGTTAGCATACGTACCGCACGAATTGAACAAAGTAAACATTGCTCCATTTGAGATGCGTTCAAAAGCAGTCAAGTTAACACTCAAGTCATTTTCTAAGTCTAAACACATCACTTCATTGGATTGAACATGTTTGAGAAGTTTGCAAGTGAATTGCTCGTTTCAATTTAAAACAGTTTAAATTAGACATAAGGGTGTCCAGACCACTCTATATTCGAAATCATCCAAAACTGGATCAACATCCAAAATTTCATCATTTTTGGAAACTCGTAACCATTTTGAATGAAAAAGTTTGTCTGATAATACCTCCTTCGGGGCGAGCCGTCATTCAGATCAAGCAGGGAATCATGGTGTATTATTATCAATTACAACCATCAACAACAAAAAAAAAACAGACAACATTAGCATACAGTACGAAAAGTAGATCCACTGGCCTTGTCCGATGTACATATACATGCATTCTATTTCCCAAGAAAACTCGCCGGAGAGAATACAAATGGAAGCCTGAATGCCACTTCACAACAACCACTTCCCAACAGAATGTCAATTTTCACAGCAGCCCGTCAAATGTTTAATCCAAGAAATAGAGGCTTGCAGCTAAAACATAACCTCATCGAATTCTCATACGATTTGTAAACATTGCTCTCAATTTTTTTTGAGGGCAAGAACGGCTTTATGGACTCACGCTGAAGGAAAGAAAGAGAAGGAGACAATGATGACGTTAGCGTGCAAGCTCCCATACCAAAAAAGGCTTTGGCACCAATACTTATGATTATAAATATGTATTTATTTCACTTGCACACACAAACCCACAAATTCACACACACAGCGGAGCGTGCGAACTGATTTCTGATTCCTCCCCACAACACGACGAAAAAATAACATAACAAGCTCTCCATTTCCGACAACAAGTGACCAATTCAAAGTCAATCCTCTGGTTGAGGTGCTTTTCCACCTATATCAAAGTAAAATGGAACCGTTGGTTGTATGGACCAATTCATCTTACCTTCTCCGTGTCTTTTCCTCTTATCTGTGGCAACTGAGGACACAGTTTACCATAATCACTACTTATAATGCGCCGGAAATTTGAGGGGTAACATCAGCATGCCCATTTACAGATGCACACGTTTGCATACACAAGCAAACAGAAAAAAAAAAACGCTTGCCACAAATCATCAAACACCCGACGTACTTCGGTGCAGCAGTGCAGGCATATTCGCCAGCCACTACCACGCAAACGCGACCGCCACACACCCTCAATCACCACTCAAACCGAGGTCCACACACACCAATATTATAAATACCGAAATGAACACGTCAGCCGTAAAGCTACAGTTGATGCTTGCGCTGCTGCAAAGGTTCGGATCTGCTTCTTTTTTCTTTTCACTTCACGCTCACTCATTTCACAAGGACTTTATTAAACACTTTCGAAAACACTAATCGCGCTCATACTGGGTGTTCGGCAATGAACACAAGAATATTTAGGCACGAAGCACTGGACTGTATTGGGATATAGTACAGCGGAAAGAGAACGGGAATTTCGGACTGGGAGGGTTCAAACACTGGATCACTTTAACACTACACTTAATACTTTATTCTCTTCCTCTATTACTATTTACACTTCACTTTTATTTGGCTAATTTCACTTCGCGTTGTTTAAGCCACGCGAACGCTTATCACTTGTCACTTTCGGATTACAACTGACTCGCTACTAGGAACGGGTCGCATATTTATACCCAAACATGTGGTATTCCAGAACCACGTGGAATATTCTACGCGCGCGTAGAACCCACGCGACGTGTGTGGAACAAACCATCATCGCGCTACCTACAGGGCGCCGACGACGAGAGTCGATGATGATGATCATGACGGTTGCGGCGGTGCGGTTCGCTGCTGCTCTCACGGCAGGATCTCACGGCACTCATTCTCTCGCTGCTGCTCGCTGATGTTCCGTCGGCTCGGGTGAGTGTGCGAGCCTCGTGACGATGCTTGGTGACGGTTCTGATGCGATGGTTGGAGTGGGTTGCGCAGCTTTGGATGCTGCTGCCCTTCTTGGGAGCGTATGTTCGCGAACATACTCCCGCCCGTTGGAATGCAGTTCCAATTCCAGTGGTCGTTGGCTGCTGCTGTCTCTCAAAGGAAGGCGGTGGTCTTAATCGCGACCGGAAAACTTGCTCAGGATTGTGGATGAAACTGCTTATCTGCCTACCCTTCGGTAGATAACCGTCGATGTTGTTCACTAGTTTCCGCACTGGTTGGAAGTCCTTGCCTGCTAAACTGCTTACTAGGGTGGTACATACTGGGATGACTCCAGAAGGCTTCCTTGTATCCGCACGCTTTGCTGGATTCCTGTTGCGTTCGAAATGAAGCAACGTGTGATGCCTTTTCGAACACTTCACACATGACTTGCTGTTAGAACACGCTACGCTATGATGGCCCCTTCTCAAACAATTGAAGCACATGCTTAGCTTCTTCACCATGGTTTGGCGCTGATCCATGGACAGCTTCTGGAACACGGAGCACTTGAAATTTTGGTGCTGTCCGGCACAGAAGTCGCACATATACATCGACGACACTAACGCTGCATTTGATGTCATGGAAGGTAGGAACTTAGATGCAGGTGGCTTCTGGTTGGAGATCTTGATGCTTGTGGATACGCTGGTTGCACTTTCCTCGCATCTCTCTAGGATGACACAGCGTTGCTTCAGGAATTCGATCGTCTGCTCGTACTCTGGAAGCTCCGTCTGGTCAATTGAAGCTTCCCACAACTCACGGGTCTGGTCATCCAATGCGTGAGTGAGTACGGTCACCACGAGCAGCTCCGACATTCCTGAAAGCGGTTGACCAAGCTTGCAGAGGTTCTCCACGTGGCGGGTGCATTCATCGATGAGCCTTCGGAGGTCCTTCGACGACCTCTTAGTCATCTTTTTCATGTTTAGGAGGCCTACAATGTGAGATTCCAAGATTAGCCGCTTATTACCGAACCTTTGCTCCAGGATGTCCCATGCGCGCTGGTAGTCGTTGTCCTGCAACGTTTCGAGGTCGATGACACCAGCGGCATCTCCTGTCAACGAATTCTCAAGGTGGTATAGTTTCACAGTGTCCGAATCTGACGAACGCCGCATCAGGTCCTGGAACATGGCCTTGAAGCGTGGCCATGCTTCATAACGACCATTGAAGGTTGGCAATGGAGCACCAAAGGACTGAGACTGTATGATGATCGGCTGTTGGTTGGTTACACACGGTGGCTGCTGAGTTGGCGGCACGGTCAACTTCTCTGTAGAACTCTCGAGCAGCACGGAAACCTCCTCATACAGGTGCATGAACCGCAGGTAGTGCTCATCTTGCTCATCACGCTTGTCGGCTGAGGACTGAGCAACAATCTCCTGGTGCAACCTGATAAACTCGGCCTTTTCGGTCTCAACACTCCGTTGAAAAACTTTCACTTGGGCTGGCCTTAGCTCGCTTCCATCCTCTTCGGCCTGCTTGAGGGTAGTTAGGATTCGGTTCACGTTGCGTTGTGCTAATCCACGGTTGTGGACTAGCGCCTCAAGCTGGGCTTCACACTCGGCAGAATCAGGCACCTTCTTCATCGGTGTCCGTTTGGTTGGCATCCTGATGTAATCCTTCACGGGTCAGTAACACGGGGATGTGGACAGGAACTCCGACGCCTTTGTTGCGATGGATGGGAGGTAGCACACGGAGTCCGAAGCGGTGGCAGCAACACTCAACACTACGGCGACAAACGGGAAACTTCGCTTCACCGGTTACAATCACCGAAACCGACGCGTGTGTCGCCACGGAGGGAAAAATCACTTAACGATTCCGAAGCGACGGACACAAAACACTACGCGACGGTGAAATCAACCACGTATTGGCAGGAGACCGACGCGCTTGTCACAACGGGTGGAAAATATCACACAATGCCCGAAGTGACGAAAGGTAGCACTACGCGACGGCGGACTCACTCGGGGTATCACAAAAATCGACGCGCTGGTCGGACCGGATAGAATAAGTAACACACGAATTCCGGAACGACGGCTAAAATCACTACGCGACGACGGTTTACACTCGCGGACCGACACGGATACGGACGTTGTCGGAGCCACGTCCACGCTCTTCACTGCACAGCACGCTGTTGAAGCCACGTGCACGCTTCTAAACTACGCACTGCCGCGCTGTCGAAGCCACGCGGAACGCTTTTTAGGCAACACACTACCGCGTTGTTCAAGCCACGCGGCACGCTTTCACACACTACCGGATCCTGATCCGGCTCGAAGGACCAAATTGTGTTCGGCAATGAACACAAGAATATTTAGGCACGAAGCACTGGACTGTATTGGGATATAGTACAGCGGAAAGAGAACGGGAATTTCGGACTGGGAGGGTTCAAACACTGGATCACTTTAACACTACACTTAATACTTTATTCTCTTCCTCTATTACTATTTACACTTCACTTTTATTTGGCTAATTTCACTTCGCGTTGTTTAAGCCACGCGAACGCTTATCACTTGTCACTTTCGGATTACAACTGACTCGCTACTAGGAACGGGTCGCATATTTATACCCAAACATGTGGTATTCCAGAACCACGTGGAATATTCTACGCGCGCGTAGAACCCACGCGACGTGTGTGGAACAAACCATCATCGCGCTACCTACAGGGCGCCGACGACGAGAGTCGATGATGATGATCATGACGGTTGCGGCGGTGCGGTTCGCTGCTGCTCTCACGGCAGGATCTCACGGCACTCATTCTCTCGCTGCTGCTCGCTGATGTTCCGTCGGCTCGGGTGAGTGTGCGAGCCTCGTGACGATGCTTGGTGACGGTTCTGATGCGATGGTTGGAGTGGGTTGCGCAGCTTCGGATGCTGCTGCCCTTCTTGGGAGCGTATGTTCGCGAACACTGGGTGATTGTGGAAAGCTTTACCGATTCTTTTTCTGAAAATTATCCTGGCAGGTTCGCCAATGTGAAACTTGGATAATCCACCGACAATCACCCAGCATGCAGCACCGCCGACCGGGCCACACAACCGATCGCCTCGCGTGTCTGATACTGACTGTGTGCCACTCGTTAGTGTGTTGAACGTGCGATCAATGCCCGTAGTATGCAAGAGTATTAGACTGGTCCATGCCGCAGACTGGCACACTCCACACAGATGTTTTTGTTCTGATTAATCAATTTTTTGAATCGATGTTGAAGCCCCACGAAATCGACCGAATTGATTGTTTACCTTCGATTTTTCTTTCGATTCACAAATATTTAATTTCTTTGTTTAGAATGCACTGTAGAATTTTACCATTAAAAAAATTACCTAAAATCGAGGTAAAATGTACATAAAATCGAAGTTCATAAAATCGACAGTCTGTAAAATCTAGCGTCCACTAAATCAAGGTATACCTGTATATCTCAGGTTTCTAGGTCAGTCCTAGGATAGGATACGACAACTAGTCAGCCCAAAAGAGACCAATTTGGGGACCAATAATCATGGCAACGCGGAAAAACAAGACAGCAAGCTGTGAAATTAGACAGAGAAGTTGCAGGTGTCACATCCTATCCTAGGGTCAGTCCACCTCTGGATTCCGAACATTTTTTTGAGGATCCCTCTCAGGATTCTTGATGATTTTCCCTTAATAATGTGGAAGATCCTCTCTTAGGGTCCCTCTAAGAGTTCTGGGGCAATCTGATTCATGATTCTAATGGGGTGGCTTTCAATACTGCAGGAGAATTTCTCTCAGGGTGAGGCAATCCATCACAGGATTCAGGGGGAATCCATCTCGGGAATCTAAGGAAATCCCTCTGGATTCTGGATGATTTCCTACTAAATTCTGAGAGAATCCATCTTAGAAAACTGGAGTAATCTCTCCCGGGATTCTATGGAAATCCTTAATAGAATTCAGGAAGAATTCCTATTGGAAAAATTTTTTCTCTCTTTTCTGGGATAAGGTTTCTCAGGATGATGATGTAATAATTTTCAGCATTTTGAAGGAATATCTCACATATTTTTAGAGGAACCCTCAGAATTAAGGAAGAGACCCTTTAACTCTAAAAGGGATACCTTCATGGCCTCAGTTTCGTCACTTCGCTGAGTGTGTTCCATGAAAGACGAGCTCCAATGGACCCCAGGTATCCCTTTTAGGGTTAAAATCCTAGAGGAATTTTACTCAACAGTATCATAAAGGAATACCTATCAAAATTCTCCGCAATCTCTGGATTCTAAGAAAATTCATTGCAGGATTTTGGGGTATTCCCTATCAGGGTTCTCTACCAAGGGTGAAATCGCTTTCAAGATTCTAAGAAATTTCTGGATGATCTGAGATGATTCTTCTAAGGATTCAGGAAAACCCTCGCTTAGGATCCCACTCATAATTCTGAGGAAATCTTTCTCAACATTCTCAAGAACTCCTCTCAGACTTCTTGGAGAATCATACTCAGCATTCTCAAAATTGTAGCGAAATTTCTCTTAGAATTCTGGGGGAATATTTCTTAGGATTCTAAGAGAATCCCACACAGGATTCTACATAAGATCCTTCCCAAGATTCTCTGAAAATTCGGCTCTCTGGGGAAATTCCCGTCAGGATTCTGGGACCATGATTCTGGAGAAATCCTTGGGCATCTGGGGCTATATTTTTCGAGATTCTCGGGCCCTTTCTTTCAAAATTATTACTTATTGAAGAATCTCTCACGAGATTGTAGGCAGAATTTTCTAGAGAAATTTGGATTTTGGAGAACCCCTCGCATAGATTTATGATTCCTCTTAGGGTTCGAAAGAAATCCTTTTCAGCATTCTATGAGAATCTCAGTAGAATTTTGTTTTCTGTATTCTGGAGCAGTTGCTCGCAAAAATCCCTTTCAGAATTCTGGGAGAATCCCTCTTAGTAATCAGGGAAAATCCCTGACACGATTGGGAGAATTCTTTTGAGGTTCTGGTGTAATTATTTAAAGTATTCTAGAGCAATCACTCTCAGGGACAACCCCTTTCAGGAGTTCAGGGGAATCCTTTCAAAGGTTCTGGGGGAATGCCTTTCAGGAATCTGCGGTAATTTCTATTTTATGTGGGAATACCTCTTAGAACTCCAGGGAATCCTTCTCAGGATGCTGGGGAAATCCATTCAAGAAGTTTTAGTAATCCCTTCCAGAGACAATCCTAATCAGATTTTCGGAAAATAACCCGCGTAGGATAATAGATATATTTCTCTCAAGAATCTGGAAGAACCCCTCTTATGATCCCTCACATGATTCTGAGGAAATCACTCGTAGAATTCTGCGGAATACCTCTCAGGATTCTGCCAGAATTATTCTCAGCATTCTAAAAGAATCCACCCAATATTTTAGGGGAATTCTGGGAGAAATACTCAAAGGGCTCTGGAGGTCTTCTTCTCAGGATTCTGGGGAATCCTATCTTCCAGAATTATATAAGAGTATATATCAGGTTTCTGTGGCAGTCCCGCCAGGTATTTTGAAGGAATCTTTCTCAAAATTCTGGAGTAATCCTACTTAGAGTTCTAAGCTACGCTTTCCATATTCTGGTTAAATACTTTTAAGTTTCTTGGGGAATTCATCTTAGAATTCTGAAAATCTTTTTTTTTCTTGTGAGAATCTCTCTCAGTATCTACATGAATTTATCTCAATAATGTGAAAGAACCGCGCTTGGAATTCCTCTCCGAATTCTGGGAGAATTCATCTTAGGATTCTGGGAAAATCATATTCAGGATTCTGGGATAACCCCTCTTCTGGAACATTTTGGGAACATTTTGGGAGAACCCCAAAGGAGAACTTCTCTTAGGATTCTGAGACAATCTATCACAGGATTCTGGGAGAATTCGTCACGGGACTCTGAGACAATCCGTCTCATAGATATGGAGTAATCTCTCTCAGGATTCTAGGAAAATCCTTATTAGAATTCAGAGAGAATTTCTACCAAGATAACGGAAGAGTCTTGCTTCCTTTTCTAGGTAAAGTCGCTCAAAATTCTGATGTGATTATTTCCAACATTCTTAAAATATCTATCATAATTCTAAAGAAACTTTTCAGAATTCTGCAGGAGTCTCTTTAAAGATTCTGGGGGAGTTTCTCTCATAGTTATGTATTACTTTATAACATCGAATTGATGTGAAAACACCGATTCAAAGCATTCGATTAAATCGGTGAATCGTTTCTGATGATGATTAACCTGGGCTTGTTAGGGGAATATCTGTAAATAAAAAGAAAATCGCGTTAAGTACTGTTCCTTTGAATTCCACTAAGAATTTGCATCCTTTGACAGATACGTATTTCGACCTCAAATGTAAGGTCGTCTTCAGTGTCTTGTACTTGACTCGACTGCTAATCTCGTTTCTGCTAATCCGATTCGAATCGATTCACAAAAATCGATGTCTCAGCCAGATTTGCCCAATGCTAATGACCACCTGAGACATGACCACTACTGTTCCTCGTCAGAATTTCAGAAACTAGGAACGTAAACGTATCAAATGAACTGCTACGCTTACCTTCCACCAGAACCTACACCAAAAAGGGCGCTTTTGTCTTTGTAGCCTCACGATCCTCCACCGACTGCAGCCCACACAAGACGGCCTTTTTCAATTACGCCGACTGTCAAAACGGCAAACCACAATCACACAGCCTTCAGTAGGGGTTCAGTAGGGGGCTGCATCGTGGTCGCCGCGGACGAATGAAACGAAACTGACAGCAATGAGACAGCCTCTGTCTGCCGGGGCAAGCTCTCTTCGCACAAAGCTTGCCCAAAACGGCTTTAAATCAGGAACGGAACTCCTTGAGTGTCTCGCTCCTCTCCTGGTCTGACGATCCGCAACACCCGGTCCCAGTCGTCTTCATTAAATGGTTCGACCAAGACACGATTTGTTTACCGCCGCAAAACAATCACTCCACCCAAAATGCGCGACTTGAAACGAAAAACACCTTTAATCCCCTCGTTCCGCGAACGAGGGGTACTGCGGCGAACAATGGCCGCCAACAAATGGAAAATTGAATTAAATTGAATAAGTCAAAGTGTCAAATCGATAAGTGCTTAATTTGAGGTTAGATGTGAGAACCTGCACCAACTGGTGTTTTCTTGGGAATCCGCCGCCGTCTTCCTTCGGAAACTTGACGTCCCATTACAGGGACGGACCTCTGCCTGGAGAAAGACCCTTTCCTACCGAAGGGAAATTTTAGAAAGGTGAGAAAAATGGTACCCCTCGTCAGCTGGTCCACTCAATTTTTCCGCATTGTAAAATCAGTTTTCTCAAGCTGACAGTTGCGGTGCTACCTAGGCTGAAAACACTCGGAACCGCAAAGCACCGTAGACACCGCTGAAAGAACTGACTGCACTATTACGAACACGATTCCATTCTTTCCGACGCGACGTGCGGGTCTCTTCTGCCCGGGATCGGAACATGTGAATGCGCTAATCTGTCAATCATTCGTCGCTCGCTCCCTCCGTCCAATTCCCGCCATGAGGGGTTCCACCGGGTTCGTTTCCAATATAAGGTAAATTATTATTAGTTGGCTTCTTCTCGACAATTAAATTCCAATCACGGTCGGCCCACACGGACGACTGGAGGAAACGCAATCCTGCGCCAAACGGGCGCACTCGTAAACGGTCGTAAATTAGAACCATTCAGTCGCTTTTGGGTTGGAATTAGGAATTAGGAGCGCTTTTGTCTTTCTTTCCCGTGTTTCTCGACGAGACTCGCAATACCGGGCAGAGCAGGGTGTTGACATCGTGTGGGGACACAAAATCGGAGACAAAGCGCAGCTCATCGATCGCGTTGTGGCGAGTGTGTGTGTGCGATCGGACGTTCGATATCAAATTTTACGATCTAATTCAGATGATTTTATGGTGATGTGCCCGCTCATGCCACTCGGAGGAAAGGTGTTTGCTTACCGGGGCCAAATAGAAGTTTGAGGATTTATGAGCTGGACCCACGAAGGATGGGCGCTGTCTTTATCTTGATTAAATTAGCCGGGATTGTGTTACACACATTTAGGAGTTGTGGAGAAGGTTTCCTATTTCAGAGAGTTATGGATGAGGAAGCGTTGACATTATGCTAATTGAAATGTCTTACAAGTCTATTGTGCTGCTGTTGATTGGGTTGGCTGGCAATATCTGCAGGTGTTAGAAGCTTGTTTAAGGTATAAAGAACGAAGAAGACTTTCAGTCAAGCTTTTAATACAGTTGCATAAACTCGGATTCTTCATGTTAATCTTCATTCTGATCAATAAGTTGCGTGGTTGTGTGCCAGCTGGAATAACTTCTTTTTGCCTTTGCCGTTCACTAAAGTGTACTGAAAGACTATGTTCACTCAAAAAACGAATCCTCTATAAAAGGCTCGGAAGGTCAAGTCACAATGTCACATATACCTATCGACTCAGCTCGGCGAATTGTGATGATGTATGTATGTTCGTATGTATGTGGGTATGGCTGTGCACAAAAAAGTTCACTCACTTTTAAAGCACTTCCAATTGGCCGATTTTTTGGATTTTAACACGATTTGAGCCGGAATTTTACCCCATTGTTTGCTATTGAAAATGATCCGGATCGGTCAAGGCGTTCCGGAGTTATGGCCTTTTTAGTGATCCAGATCAGCGAAGGCGGAACTGGCCATAACTGAACCAAACTCTATCATGCGACACATAAAACTGCTCCGATTTTAGTAACCTTAACCATGGGTGACGAATTTGGTTCGGAAATCAACATTGGGGACCAATAATTCTACAATGTCGACCCAAAATTCAAGATGGCGGATCAACATTCAAGATGGCGGCTGTATTACAGAAATCAAGACTCAAAAAACAAAAGTCAGATAAACGATATGATTTCTGGTGTCATGAAATGGATTTTTGTTAAACGGATGAGAGCGCGACATTCATCAACATGTCACTTGAGTTCTGTAGAAATGGGTTTTCGAAGGCACGAGAAAGGCGCCATCGCCACTAGGAGGATTAATTAGGATTTTTCTTCTGGCTCTACGTAATTTTGGGTTTCCTAGAAACTTTACCAGAAATAGCTCCATGATTTTCTTCTGTGTTTCCTTCAAAAACTCGTTCATGGATCTCTTTAGAAGTTTCTTCAAGGATAACTTCAGGAAGTCTCAAGGGGTTGTTTTATGTAATTTCTTGAAATACTTCCAGAAGTAGTTTTAAGTTTCCTCTGAGGTTTTTTTTTTGGGTATCCTCAAAGAATATTTCTGAAATTTGCATCGGAAATCTACTACGCATGGTTATGTCTTGACACTCAAGCGAAGTTTTTATTTGGATATCTGAGCAAGTTTCCAACCCCTAGTATATCTCCACCAAGAAACTGGCGAAGACAAATATCCCGTTTTAAACTCCTCTTGAAGTTTCTACGCGAATTCTTACAAGAGTTCCATCAGGAATTCAAAATCCTTATGGGATTCGTTCCCTTAAAATTGCTCCGGGAGTTCCTTCTGAGGTTCACCAATACGCTTCTTCTGCATTTCAGCAGTTCTTACGGGGTTTTCGTCAAGAGTTCCTTCATATTTTTTTTTTCTGAAATTCATCTAGAAATTCTTTTTGAGATTCCAGCAGTTTGTTCTGGTGTCTTCCAGAAGTTTTACCCCATGAGTTTTCTGGAATTCTATAACGAGATCTGACAGAGATTCTTGGTATTACTTCAGGAAATCTGTAAGAATTGTGCAGCGAGTATTACACGGTCGAAAAAAACCCCAAGTTCTTTTGAGATTCGTTCAGAAATACTGCAGGAGTTTCTTCTGGGATTCCAACAATAGTTTTTCGAATTGTTTCTGGAGTTCCTTCTGAAATCCTTCCATAAATTCGTTCTTGGATTGCTCCAAAGAGCTTCTGGTGAGTTCCCTCCTGGATAATTTTGAGAATTTCTTCTAGATGTTCTTATCCTTTTTTCGAAAAACTTCGACTACTTTCTTCCGGGAATCAGTCAGGAGTTCCTTCTGGAAAGTATCCAGGAGTTCCTTCAGAACATGTTCCACGCATGCCTTTCTAAAATCTCCAGGACTTCCTTCTGGGAATCTTTCAACGATTATTTCTGGAAATTCTCCAAAAGTTTCTTTCAGAAATCCTCCAAACGTTCCTTCTAATGTTTCCTCTGGAGTGCATCCAGGATCTTCCAGGAGTTTTTTTTTCTGGAAATCCCCCGGGAGACCCTTTTGAAAATCCTGCTGGGTTCCTTGTGGGAATTCTATCGAAACTTCATTGAGTAAACTAACAGAAGTTATTTCTGAGAATTCCTTGAGTTTTTTGGAAGCATTTTAATGGAGTTATTTCTGGGATGCCTCCATAAGTTACTTCTGAAGTTCCATATGGAGTTCCTTCTGGACTTCATGGAGGAATCATCTGATTTCTGGAGTAGTTCCAGGAATGATTTCTGATAATAAAACCCAGAAGAAACCCGGGAGTAATGCGCAGATGCAATAGCTGTAGGATCCCTTGAAGGAACCAGAGAACATTGCGTTAAAAATTTTAAATGTACTTTTTACGGAAATAAATGGCTTTGTTTCAAGCGAATAATAGAAAGTCAAGGATTGATGATTCATTCCTAAAGATACTCCCACTGGAAGCTTTGCATGAAGCTCTGGAGAAATCTCTAAAAATATTCCCCTAAAGAAATCCAACCAGCAGTTCCTAGAAGAATCACTGGAGAAATTCCTGGAGTGTTCCACAGAGGAATTCTAGAGAAATCTCAAAATATATCTCTATATGAGCACTTAATGAATCCCTGGGAAAATCTCCAGAGCAATTTCTTGATAAATTCATGCAGAGTTCCTGGGGTAATCTTTAGACGAATCCCTGGAAAAATCCATAGAGGTATTTATGGATAATTCCCAAGCGGAATATTTACGCAAATCACTAGAGGAATCCCTGGAGAATTTCGATATAAATCCCTTGACGAGTTCCGTGAGAAATCATCGGAGGAGTCCATATAGGTATTCTTTGATAAATCCCTAGAAGAATTCCTGAGAGTTCCTGGAGAATCTCTAATGCAATCTCTGGAGAAATCATTGAAGGAATTGTTGGACAAACCTGTAGTGGAACTCTTAAAGCAATCCCCAGCCAAATTCCAGGAGGAATCCACAGGAATTCCTGAAAGACTCTCTCAATGAGGTTTATTGTGTTTCCCGGAGAAATTTCAGGATACACGCCTGAAGGACTCCCTTGAAGAATCACTTTAGGATTCCCTGGAAAATATTTAGAGATATGTTTGTCCAAATTCCTTGAAAGCTCTCTAAAGAAATCTTTAGAGAAATTCTTCGAGGGATGCTTGAAAAATCCCTTAAGAAATCACCTGAAAACTAGTAGGAATTTCTGTAGAAATGTTACGGGGATTTTCAGCTTCCAGTCTTCGCGTAATCATAAACGGATTTATGCTCTACGTCTTTTTCGAAGGATCTACAAATGGACAATGTAGTACAACAATAAACAACATAGTTTACAAAATCTTACAGATAATCACTCCGTTCAATCGTGAGTTAGAATGTGTTGAACATAGTCGCACGTCATCCATTTACTATAACGAGATACAAGATTTTATTTCTGTATAAATCTCTAGAGGAACCCCTTGATAACTCCAAGAAGAATTCCCGCAATTTCAGGATGAAATCTTGGAGGCCTCTGTTGAAAACAAAATTTACATTCCTACACTGAGACGAGATCCGATAACCGCACCACCAGGATTGATGCTAGTCAAACGATCAAACGATCAAATAACGGCGCCAGCCACGTCCTTATAGTCAGTTGGAAAAGGAAAGGAATGTTAGAGTGTTCTGGTTGTTGCTACTAAAGACCGAGATCACCTCTGCATCCCCACAACCAGCACAGTGTGGGGTATTTGTTAGACGAAAAGGATGGGAGATCTGGGAGTCACCGTTGGGTCGGTGATGCGATCCATGGATAGGGGATATTTATAGTGTCCGTAAGGTGAGAGATTGTGTGATGATTACTATGAAGGACAAGCGGCACAGTTCGCTTTGGTTGCATAACTTGTAGGCATTATAAACACTGTGCTATAGAAGTTGGAAGGAAGGGAAACGAATTTTTGCAATTCGTTTCTGATTCTAGCGATGGCTATGAACATATGAATATACAAGAGTTGTATATGTAGAGAAGAGAGAGAGAAAGTGGATAGAAAGATACAAAATAGGATGAAAGGGACGGGCCAGGGATTGAACTCAAGACCTTCTGCATACGAATCAGAAGCGGTAGCCACTAGACCACCAATCCCGTCTTGATGCTAGTTTTATGACAAGCAGAATTGAAAACAAAAGACTAACCCCGTGAACCTTATAATGTTTGATATTTAGGTCACCTAGATTTTGACTAAAACCGCAAAGCCGCAAGACTGATGCAAGTGGCAATTGGTTTTATGTTTTCCAAATGAGAAAAAATCCCACACACTAGAGTCCTACCGTAAAACTCCTACTGCTTAGCTTACCCAACCTGTCCAGCTTATTACAGGAAGGCGCAAATTAATAGCCATTACAAACCCACTCGTCAAATTGAAACCCCTCGTGAAGTGGCGCTATTAGTGACTCAACCCCACAAAGAAAAAAATCATCGACACTGGCCAATCAGTTGAAGCCCTCCCTTTCTCAGTTCGGATCAAGCTCAACCAAAAGCACGAGCGGCGATGACCAACAACGGCAGCGTTTGATTGAAAACTTAACTCCAAAAGAAGCCGCTTTTCAACTCGATGACGACGACGCCGCCCAACCGAAGAAGCGAGCACCAAAACCAACAATCGATCGGATCAATAGATCGGCGGCGCGATCGTTAATTGTTCACCGCTCGCGAGGTTCAAAGCGCGAAAGCTACCACCCTCCATCATCGTCATCATCACCCGCCGCCGACGGCGGCCGTCTACCACCAGATCAACGCTTGCTAATCGCGATGACAGCTACTCTCCCCCCTCTTGGGTAGGTCGTCGAATGCCCGGCGCCCACTCCGACCGCAGCTGATCAGAAAGCTTTTTTCGCGCAACATGATCGCCGCCGCATTGATGGGTCAATTTTCCGCTGAATCACGTGGGAAGCTGCCCCGGACCGATGTCACACAAGCACCGTTTCCAGGCGATTTGGTCCATTGTACTTTCCATCATCTGCAAATCTGGCATCACTGCCCGGGAAGAGACCTCCGTGAAAGCCTCCGCGCATCTTCGCATCAGAGTCGTCAGTAGGGCACAACCTCCCTAATTTAAGTGAAAATTATACACCATTGACTAATGTCTTCTAATTTATAATCCCTCCGGGGTAATAGTTGTATTTTGTCTAGATATTTATCTGCGTGCTCATTATCTGGTCCTTCTTTAATTTCGGTTCTTCCGACTGTTCTCTCTACGCTTCAGGGAGAACCGCATACGCAACGCAACGCGGAGAAAGTGGAAGAAGTCGAAAAGGCGATAAATTGCTCGCTCTCGGGTGACTTAATCCCTCTCGAATGCGATCTCAACAATCGAAGAGGGAACCCTTATCCCATCCAGGATAAGGATCAATGCTGCAGCGGCGTTGGTTTTGTTGGTTTTGTCACTTCGTTTAGCACGGAAAGATGAAATACAGTATGGTATTTGAGACACTTACCGTCCCGTTTTGGTGATGATCATCTCGGTGCCCAGCTCGTTGAACTTGTCCCACAGCTCCTTGGTTTCCAGATGGCACTGAACCGGCCGCAGATCGTCCGAGTTGCACGACCCGACGATCGTTGGTCGTTTCTGGGGGAGAAGAAGTGGAAAGAAGAATACAAAGAATAAATATAGTTGGAAATTTGATGGTTTTAATGTTTTAACAATATAAACGAAAATTATAACTCTACATGATAGAAATACAAAAAACTATTACAAAACAAAAAGATTTGCGAAGTATTCTAAATATCCGAAGCCTTCATTAGTTTAGCAATCATTCCTCAAGAAATCACACAAAAATATGTTTCAAATAATAATTCAAGTATTAAACAATGAATCCCTGACTAATTCTACGCATAAATATCCAATGGAGTCACGAATTTTGTTAGAAATTCTCTGAAGATCTTAGCATAAGTTTTCAAAGGAACTTGAGAAGACTCCCTCAAAAAAATTTCACGTATTTGCAAAGTGTACCTGCTGAAAAAAATTGAGAAGCTCACCTTGAAATTCAGGCTTGAATCGATTAAAAATCTCACCGGCCAAAGCAGCAATGCAAACAATTTTTCAAGAATACCGAGGAGCTCATTATCCTCAAGAATCCTTCGGCACGCCTGCCAACCATTCCAATCAACATTTCTTAGTGAAAAATCTCGAAGGTTGTCCTAGCAGACCCTCAGTCTCACGTTCCAGTGAGGACAAACCTTGTTATGGGGTGTAATACCTACGTAGCTCCATAGCCGTCGGCAGCTTCAGTTTGGAGATGAACGTCCAAGGCTGGCTGAAATGGCATTTGGGAGGGGCTGTCGCTGAGACCGCTGCCAACCAACACAACGATACCCCTCGGATCTGTAACCTTTCTACGGAAGATGATCTCCTATAGCCACCCTCCATCAGTTCTGGGAAACAGAGAACATCTTTGATGGTCTTGCGCGGTCAGTAAAAGAGAACTTGTATTCAATAGTTGTCCTTCGATACCTGAAGGAAATTGCAGACTATCGTGTCTACTACTAAATGTCGAGCGCAGTCGGTTGAATATCCACAGCTAGGACACATGTAGAATCTCGAAGAACCAGCGAATGTTGGTCAACCACACTGCATATATTTATTATGCACATACATTTATTTGTTCAACATCATTAAGACAAGACATAATCAACAATAGTACGCCACAACGTACGCCACAATACTCCGTTTGTGGCTGCCGCTCTCCATCCTCGGTCGCGCCCAATGCTCGCCAAGTCACGCTCCACCTGGTCCGCCCATCGTGCTCTCTGCGCTCCACGCCTTCTTGTGCCAACCGGATCAGTTGCAAATACCAGCTTTGCAGAGTTGTTGTCCGGCATTCTTGCAACATGCCCTGCCCGATGTATCCTTCCGGCTTTGGCCACCTTCTGGATGCTGGGTTCGCCGTAAAGTGCAGCGAGCTCGTGGTTCATCCTTCTTCGCCACACACCGTTCTCCTGCACACCGCCGAAGATTGTTCTTAGCACGCGTCGCTCGAAAACTCCGAGTGCTTGTAGGTCCTCCTCGAGCATGGTCCATGTCTCGTGTCCGTAGAGGACCACCGGTCTTATTAGCGTTTTGTACATGGTACATTTGGTGCGTGGGTGAATCTTTTTCGACCGCAGTTTCTTCTGGAGCCCGTAGTAGGCCCGAATTCCGCTGATGATGCGCCTCCGAATTTCACGGCTCACGTTGTTGTCAGCCGTCAGTAAGGATCCGAGGTAGACTAATTCCTCCACCACCTCGAAAGTATCCCCGTCTATCGTAACATTACTACCCAGACGGATCCGATCGTGTTCGGTTCCGCCTACCAGCATGTACTTTGTTTTTGAGGCATTCACCACCAGTCCGACCTTTGCTGCTTCGAGTTTCAGGCGGGTGTACAGTTCTGCCACCGTTCCAAATGTTCTAGCGATAATGTCCATGTCGTCCGCAAAGCACACAAATTGGCCGGATTTCGTGAAAATCGTTCCCCGGCTGTTGAGCCCGACTCGTCGCATCACACCTTCCAGAGCGATGTTGAAGAGTAGGCATGAGCGATGTTGAAGAGTAGGCAACAGCCTTCTTGGGAAGAATGTGTATAATCCTTGTTATGCCAAACGACCGTTGTGCCAAATGGCTTTATGCTGCCAAGCAGCATTATGCCTAATGGGGTAGAGTCCACCCATGCCAACTTCAAAGAGTCTAGTAGGACGACGAAGGTCAGAGTCGTTTTTGACATCGTACTAAAGGCCGTCCGGAGAAACACATCATGCTTTTGGTCGGCCCACTTGTACATGTAGACCAGTATTCTTCTGCGTTGCCGTCATCGCCGATATGGAGAAAGTATATCGGTAGCTGCTCCACTTCCCTGAGTATCGAACATTTCTACAAATTCGTTTCCGCAAAAATTTCCATTGATTTGGTTTCCAGCTACGAATTGCAGACTGTGATCTACATTACTGCGTCTACTTCGTATCTCGCTACGACAACTTTACAGCATATGGCACACGATGATGAACATCTGTATCCAGCTGTTGTAGATCCGGTTTTTTTACGATTGCTACGTTGATTACCTGCAGGATGAAGCAGACAACATAGAATCAACGATTGAAGTACGGGAACAAGTGACGACGTCTAGGCTCGCTCAACACTGCTGGGTTTACAATCAAGAAGTGGGCATCGAACGTTCCGGAACTTCTCAGTGGTGTTCAAATGGAAGACTTAGGTTTGCCGTTTCCACACTGATTCTAGTATGGGAACCGAGAACCATTGCACCACGGCTGCAACTGCCACCACGCCGGCTGCGACATTGACAGCGGAACGTTGTGTCATAAATCGCCCAAATCTTCGACCCACTTGGTCGCGCGGGTCCCACTATCGACCACAGTTGCAAATCTGTAAATCATGCAGCGCTCTTTGGCGCTGAAGCCGCTGTGTTGTAAATTATCTTCAATGCATCCGGCCAAGCTTCAACAGGAATGAAAGGAAATCGTCCACACGTTACACATGTTCTATAGTTGAAGTTCGTATCCCACGATTCGTTTCCCTTCCGAGCGCCAGACACTCCCAGCCAGGGATGGCATGCTCCTCAGTGTTTATGCAAGTGTGAACGATTTTATAATAAGAAGATGAGCTGCACTGCCTCCTGCCCCCAGCTACATTTCATCTCCGATACCTCCAAGGAAGTGTATGTAGTAAACTTGGCATAGTGTATCAATTCGGCTGCATCCGGTGAAGTCCACAGTTACTTCGTTGTCCAATCACTATTCTATCGCCCGGTTTGAACTTTGAACAGCGGAACAGTTTATACAGTTTATACGCATGTTTCAGGCGTCGACAATCCATCAGATGGACATCTCACGAGAGCTAAATCTGGTAGACATTCTCTAGTGCAAGCGCTGGCGCTGTTGTAACTGTTCTGCCTGGTTGTCAGTCTACTTGACAAACAGGCCGAATTTCATTCTGACCGACTAAGGCGCAGAAGCTTCCAGCAATGAGATGCGGATGCTGCTGCCTTTAATTTCATTCAAATCGATTCCAACGGTGAACTGTTCGCCCAGCAGGAGAAGCAGTTTTTCAAAGCATCGTCGTGTCACTCACTACTACGTTCTGCTTACGATATCTTCGATCTTTGCAAGAACACGCCACGTTAGGCCACAGCGATCAGGTCACTATACGCCATAGGTTCATCTGAGACGTCTAGCGCAACGACAGCCGCTCACTGATGAACTTTTGGATCTAAGCAGCAAAGGGTAAGAGTTGCCAAATCGTCGGGATGTGACTGTAACCGTTCTTCGATCAGAACGACTTTATTCGTGTGGGTGACGGGCTGCGCAACGATGCCCTATCCGACTTCTTCAAGCATCCCATGCTCCATCAAACACCCACGTTTGATTCTGCTGACTAGTTTATTCCACTTACAGCTATTACACGCAGACCTGGATCCTCAGCGGCAGAAGCTTAATCAAACCCAAAATCCACCTTTTACTATTCCCAACTTGTTTTGGTAGGAAGCCCACACTGGTCTAGCAGAGCACAGCAGGTTCACTGGCATCCTAAGTCCGAGCGTTTGACGCTGCGTCGTCACACCACTCAAACGCGTCTAACAAATGCGTAAGATGGACAATAATCAGTCTTGTAAACATTCGACACTTTTCACTACCTTCATTTCGTTGCCGCAATCGGGTGTCAGCTTGCTTTGTTACACTTGCGCGCTACCGTTACCTCTTACACATAATACGAGCGGTAGAAAAAAGATCAATAAACATGAGAAAGGGTCAACTCAATGTCGTCTGACATGAAGACATTTGTCTAATTCTAGCTTTTTGCATAGATGTCAGCTAATACCGATTATGAATGTTAATATTAGTTTATTTTTGCTTGT
Source organism: Aedes albopictus (assembly GCF_035046485.1). NCBI lineage: Eukaryota > Metazoa > Arthropoda > Insecta > Diptera > Culicidae > Aedes > Aedes albopictus. Next base: position 137,047,332 of record NC_085137.1, read on the forward strand.
TGAACTGAATACGACACACATATGGCCGAAATAGCTTTTTTTATGGAAGAAGACAGAAATAACAAAAGCCGAACCGTCTCCCGAGAACGCTACCGTGGTCAAGTGCATTCGTTTGACATTTTTGTTTCGTACAGTAGTTTTATTGCTCGTGTTGCGAATGTCGGAGACAAAAGAAGTCCGAATATCGGCGAAAATGTTTTTCTGACTGTGATCTCTAACAAAATTGGCAATAACTAACGAGACAAGATATTCAGTTAGTGCTGCGGAAACGAAATTTGGTGAAAATTCATCCAGCGGAGAGCATCACACTTCCGGAGACCTGTGGCAGGGCGCCAACAAGTCGGCGATGTTTCAGGTCCAGAAGTGCCTGTCCATTGATGCTAATGTCTTGTCATATGGGCCTTATCATGTGGAGGTCCAAACATAAGGACATTTTTTCGTCGGGTTTACCAGAAGTTGATCTTCGTGAGATTCCAAACAATCCTATGGAGTCTCCTAAGCTGGTCCATAAACACCTACAAAACATCTGGGTTCGCTGGTACCCGAAGTAATCCAGACAACCAGCGATGGATAGATAAACGGACACAAATAAGTGGGTGAGTTAGTTTCATACTATTTTTAAATGAGAAAATTCGAAGAGTTCATATTAAGATAATTTCGGTTCGGAGTAGCAACTACGAATTGTACGGTCATGTATGCTCATGCTTATTGGAGACGGCATTTTCGTCTTTCTGGATGCAACCTCGCTGGTCTAGAACAAGTTTTTAAAGGTCAATTTTCTCGGCTGGGCTAATGTGACCAATCTGTCTCCAAAGGATTAAACTTATTGCAGTTGAACTCCCAGATCAATATTTTCTACTATTTGACTAACGTTTCCTTGTCAAACTCGAATCTCTAGAGGAATTTCAACATAAATCGCTGGTAGAAGAACCTAGAGGAATCCTTGCAAAAAATCTAGGAGGACTATCTGGAAGGTTTGTGGGTAAAATTTCTAGAGGAATTTCCAAGGGAATCCCTGAAGAAATTCCTTGAGACATCGCATGAGTTGAATACTTTCCGGGATGAATCCTTGAGTGAGTTCCGGAATGTTTTGGTAGAGAAATTGAAGAAGTTATCACTACAGAAATTTCACAAAAAAAAAACCGCAGAAATAACATCAGAAGGCACTCTGAGACCAGAAGGAAGAGTTTTGACAAGTAATCTTTGAAGGAATTTTAGGAATAATCGGAGAAAGCAGTCTGATGCATCCAAGAATAATCCAAAGGCCGCACGGAAAAAAATCCATTCCCAAGACCATGAATATGACTCATAGTTTCCCGATATTTTTATGATTTTATGTTATAAATATACACCATGATTAAATTTTATGATCTTATGATTGATTTCACCATAACGCTATGCACCCGTTATTGTTTTGGCTTTCGACGACCAAAAATGGAAAATATAATCATGAAGCTATGATTAAATAAGCTGGGATCATGAGTAGCATTCATGAAGCCAAGAATAATTTTCATAAACCTGGATGCAGATCCTGATGCTTTACCACCAGATTCATAAAATTATGGTTTGGTGAGGTAGAACCATGCATAGAATTCATGGAATCAAAAAATACTTTTATGATTCCGTCGTCGTCGGACCTATATGCTTCTCAGTCAAATTCATAAAATCATGGTTGAGGGAGATGGAACCATGCATGGAATTCATGGAATTAAGAATTACTTTTATGATTCCGTCGTCGTCGGACCTCAATGTTTCTCAGTCAAATTCATAAAATCATGGTTGAGGGAGATGGAACCATGCATAGAATTCATGGAATTAAGAATTACTTTTATGATTCCGTCGTCGTCGGACCTCAATGTTTCTCAGTCAAATTCATAAAATCATGGTTAAGGGAGATGGAACCATGCATGGAATTCATGGAATTAAGAATTACTTTTATGATTCCGTCGTCGTCGGTCCCAAATGCTTTTAATTAGATTAATAAAACGATGCAAGCTAAAATCATAAGAAAATAAAATACGTGATATCAGAGCCCATTTATATGATTTTGGGTCCTATCCATCATCCTTTTTTCTATGAACAAGCAGCACTTTTTAGTTGGCCTCTTGTTAGTGAAGATATGTAATGTTCAAATATAAAAGAGAACAACAATGATCGAACTCACCGGATAATCATATTTAGCTGGTTTATTATTTTTGTCTTTGGCACCTACATCCAACAGGCTAAGGATGCCCTCCAAACCACATCAATTGTTCACTAGTTCACATCACTTGCTGAGTCTCCGAACTCGTCAAACGATGGATAAACCAAAAAAATAGAGAGAATTACCGAAAATTAACGCGCGATTCTCACTTTGCTTCACCCTCCGTACATAAACTCGGAGCTACGACGGATGGCACAACGAAAACGCAAACTAGGCACTGTTTACTTTTTGCGCGTTTACTTTTTAGTCAATCAACTCCCAACAACCTGCCGAATCTTACGGGCACACTGTTTCGATGTTCCATTTCCTCATATATGCACATTTATTACTCTAACCAAATAAAAACTTTGCAAAAATAGCAGGTTCAACTTTTTCCACATGTCTGCGCTGGACGACCGCGCGATTTATATAATTGCATATGGCAGATAAATGTAACGCTAGGAATCGACCATGAATATAATTTATGAAAATGCTTGTTTCTATTCATATTTCTGGCCAACTCATTCATGATATTATGAATTTTAATTATGATATTATGAGTTGGCAGACATCATAAGAACATGATTTTTTATTCATGATTAGGGGAATGGATTTTTTTCCGTGCGTGACTTCAACTCAATTTGAATGATATTGGATGAGCTTGGTTGTTGCTGCATACGCCAATAGCTGTAAAATATTTCGTATTACCACATGTATGCACAGAAAGAACTGTGCGAAGTCTGACATACAATTAATCAATGATGCAAATGATCACCTCACTAGTGCTCATTACAACTCATCAACTCTAGACCAACATTTGAAAAGGGCGTAACAGCCATTTCGAATTTCTGCTTCTCCCGTCCCTCCTAGGCTTACCCGCCATTATTCATGAAATCTTTTACCAGTAACAGATAGAACTGACTCCCCTCTATCTGTTAACGGAAGAAGTTTGCATAAAAATATTGAAATACGCCCAGGAGGACCGGAACAAGTGAGAATTTGCAATGGTTGTTCCGCCCTTTTCAAATGTTAGTCTAGAACTGTATATTTATCGCGTGCGATTGAACTGTGCACTGATCAGCGATGACCAGCAGCAAAGAGGTGGCAAAACGAACATGATGTAAATCACAAACGATTTTGCATACATCTGACTGGGCCGTCACACGCTCGCCCGAACAGCCGAACCATACCGAATAGGTTGGTTTGCGAAGCTACGGCACGAACGCTCGACACGCACACAGAAGCAACATTCGCATGTACCGATACCATACTAATAAAGCTTCCAGCCAACGATGCTTCGCGATAAGCTGTCGAAAAGCATCGAAAGCGATGAAAAGAGATGCTTGGCTAGAACGCAACGGCTCAACGGCGAAAAGGAAGAGTTAACTATGCTGATCAGTGTTGAGTCCGTTCGTGTGCTACTCGTATTGGAGGTTGATTGAATAAAGCGAGGATGGGTGAAAACGTATTCGTTGTCGAAAGCAAATCGCATCATTTCGCGAATGTTTTCATCAAATAGCAAGCTTGCAATTAATACTTCATTTCGAATATTGATGTGAAGGCATTAATTCTAAAAAGTTCTTAGTCCCTCTGGTAATAATTGATGCTGTGGAACTTGAGCAACTAATCAAACGGGAATTGTTCGAATATGTATGCTCTTGGTTTGAAAGCACATTACACATTTTAGCCAAAACGCCAAGTCTTCAAAATAATTTGGATGATGTAGGACTACTCTGAGATGTACAGAATCATATACATTTAAGGACAGACTTGTTAGAATCCCAAAATGGCCGCCACAATGGCCGACTTTGGCACCTACTCACGATTTCGTGCCCACAAATCTCTTCGTACACAAAACCAGCGCACTTGATCTTCTTATTTGAAGCTTATTACAAGTGAGCAAGAACAGAATAATGAAATACACTGTTGTTTGGAGCTTGCTTCTTGAGATTTGTGCGTCTGAAGTTCTGATGCACTGTAGAAGCGGGATTTTAAGAAGTTTGTCCTTAAGAGTTAACTCCAAACCTGTGAAATGCACTATACCGAGAGGCATACATACTCGAATGTAAAGGCCTCAACTCTTGTGTATTTTCGATGTCCTAGGGTATCGCTAACGACCTGAAATGGACAAGACTTATTCCTATATGCATTGATAATTCGTCTAGAAAGTGTAAGCATTAAGATCAAGATTTCAAAGTGTGCTAGGAAGTCTATAACATCACTAATAGTTGATTATGTAACGAGTTGCAAAAATTTGATTTTTTTACGAGGCTCGTCGAATTTGATAAATAAGAATAGAGCTAAAAATCGAGTTTTGCAACGAGTTCACTGGCGTAGCCACGGGGGGGGGGGGGGTTTAGGGTTAAACCCCCCCCCCCTCCAGAGCCAAAATTTGTGGAACTGAAAATTTGCAGTATAAAGCGCTTTGCGACGAAAAAATTTTTCGGCTGCGCCGCTTTTTTCAAACTACGAATACAATTGCTCATTCATGTTTACAAAATGTAAGTGACAAATCAAAAAAGGCATCATTGACCGTTGAAAACCCCTCCCAGAGACATTTTCTGGCTACGCCACTGAACGAGTTCAATACAAATTTTATGAATGATCATTGTACAACTCATTGGAGTTACATAATGTTCATAATGCAACTCAAATGAGTATGCATACTGAACCGGTACGGAAAATTCGGTCATTATAATACTATTAAATACTAATACAATACTAATACAAATACTACTATTAAAAAAAATATTAGAAAATATGATACTAAATTGCATAATAGTATCATAATTATGAACATTATGCAACTATTTTTCATTATGCAACTCATTTTAGTTGCATAATGAACCAGTTCGGAAAAATTGGCCATTATGAAACCAAAATGAGTCCTATAAAATGGACATTATAATACTGAATTGTATAAAATATGTTTTTTTTTTTTCAAAAATCTTCAAGAGACAAATTTTTGTTTCTTAATATTGGAAATAAAGTAAAAATTGAAAAAAAAATCTACTGTAAAACACCAAAAAAACAGCACAAACACAACACAACCGTAATGTACAGGAAAGTCCCTTACTTTCTTTCCACTTACCGAAGCCGGTTCCGGTGTGAGCCGCTCCTCGTCCGACACACTGTTGGGCGTGGCCGTCGCCCTCGAGCTGGCCCGCCGATCCTGACCGGACCGGGACGCTTCCTCCGAATCGGAGCACTCTTCCACATCTACGTCCACTTCGTCGTCGACTTCCGACAGACGATCCACCGAGCTGGGAGGCCCTGCAGAATGAACGAAAGGAAAAGGTTAACGATTAGAAAAACACGACCTAAAATGGGTGGCACGGCACCCGATTAGCTCTTATCTAGTCGACAATTTGAGTCCTTATCTGTTTTGGGTTCGGGCGGCCTGATGTAACACCCCCTGGTGACCCTGCTTCACAGAGGCATTAAACAACTCAGGCAATTAATTATTTTACTTGAAATGGGTGCAGGGGAGAGTGGAGACAATCGACTTGTATGGTTTTTTAGAATGTTTCCACTGTTATGTCTATTTTTCAAAGCAACTCGGGCGTTGTAGAGTTATCGAAAATAACGGCGCATTTTGCCTTCGACCTTAAAGGAAATATACTGTGTAATGCTTAAAAAGTTTATTTGTACCCAATTACTGGCTTGAGGCATTTCATGTCCATATCCCCCATCCAGTGCGTAGCGCTGGCCAGCGCGGCCATCGCCATTACCGCATGTTTAATAAATCAAACAACAAACGCGCATATAAATTTATGCCCACTTTTGGGTGGAATGTTCTATGGCCCAAGCCCAAGCCCAAGGAACACGGTGGCGAACGGGTTGAGCAACGGCAGAGCGCGCGCGCTCTTCGAACAGCGCCCAGGAGGAATTAATTAAATTAACATGTAAATTAGGCGTGAAACAATTAAAATGTATTGTGCGCGAGAGATATTGAGTGGCTGCGTTGTTGCCCCGAAGAAAAAAAAAAATGGAAGCATTTATAACGTTCAAACAAAATCGAGGCTCTCTTCTCCCGCGGGGCTACATCCACCGCCGCGCCGGTGGCCTCCGAGGCCGGTGATGGAATATGCCGAATCGTACCTACTGACTGCTGGTACGCATGCAGAGTGAGAGCGAGAGAGACCTCCGTAACCTCGAAACGTCAAACTAAATTAAGGTTATGTAAACATCGTTAACACGCTCTGGGTCGGACCCCATCAGCAGCAGGCTCTGACTTTGCGTGTCCGTCCGCATCCATCCGAGCCATATGTGTACGCGCCTTACAAGGCGTTATAAACTGGGTAAATTGGTGAAAAACTAACAATCGAGAAACGGCGCGGTTGGTTCTTCGGCAATGTTCCTGCGGAACAGAGGTTGGTTGACTGAACGGTTTTGGAAATCTTGATTTTATTCATGGTTTACCCAGTCTTTGTGAGCTCGTTCATAAACTATTTTAAAGAACTCAATAGTGATACACATGGGCCGTAGCAGGACGCCATACAAAGATCACAGACATTCTAAATTCAAACAAAGCACTTACACAAACAACAAACCGAAGCCTCTTAACTCCTGAAAAAGATGGAATATACGTCGAAATGTAGAAGCAATAGTCGTTTTAGCTACTTATAAGACTGGAAGAGCCAAAAACCTACAAAACATATGAGTGCAGAGTGAGTGCCGAGTTCACTTCCCCGAGAATTTCGACACTACAGCGGGGTACACTTGCACCAGTTCAAAATAAAATATATCATTTAGCTTTGCTTTCTCAATATATTAATAGAACTCTCAGTATAGTATATAAAATATTTGCAAATGCTTTACTTTGAACACAACATTATGCCAGAGAATGATCAATGTTGAGCGGTGCCGCGTTTACGTAAAATGAACTCGTTTCCATGGCCACCAAGATAACACGGCACCACTCAAACGTCATACGGTAAAACATTGCATTGGTCCATAGGTCAGAAAAATTGATTCAGCTTACATGCATGGGGATGAACGAACTGTCAAGAGAATGTAGATTCCATAGGGTAAATTTACTTTTTCTCAACAAATTAATCCACATTCATCGAGTTCATCTAGCCTAGCCCCACCTACTAATGATTCACTCACACTACACATTGATCGTAGTTGGTTGCAAATGGACTTATCCACCGATGAGCTGAGTTCACTCGGTCCGAGAATTTTGATACTAGAGAGGGCAGATCGGGCCCAACATTTTTGGACCGATTCACCGATATTCACTGACATTAGTTGCCGGGTTAATGACATTTCGTTCTAGTTTTATTGTGGATGGAAAAGAATAGAGAAAAATATAATTCATATGTAAATTGTGTGAAACTTTCACGAAAAATGGTGAAAAATTGTTAAAATAAAAAAATATGTAGGTGTTCATTGAAAAGGCAAGCAGAAGTTGCCCGAAGTACCTTTGACAGAGCTATTTGTAATTCATCTTTATTGCGGAGATTCCACCTGTTTAGACTCCTGCGCGAAAATTAGTTGCGTGGATTTTTCTTGCGTGGGCCCACAGATATAAAACCAGACCGCGTCCTGGTGAATATTTTACGCTGTGTTGTTAGGTACACATTTGGCGATAGTTTTGCATTGTAAACAAACATTTATAACGCACCTACGCTGAAAATGAGTTTAATCATTTATTTGCGTCAGAATCTATAAATCTTCACAACGGGCAATATTAACGAGCTTATTTGCACGGGACTATAGCACATCTCGGGACGCACGGCTTAACTTATTTTCCATGAAAAAAAACTCATATTTTGTAAGTTTGTCGAGAGCAGGATTTGATCACAGATCCTCGGCGTGATAGTCAAGTGTTCTAACCATCACTCTAGGTCCGCTCTACCGCTATTTGTTGCCAAAAATCACGAGCAAGTGCAAGTTGAACGACTGTATGTAACTATATTGCGGTGCTCAATCCTTTAATGATTTCTGCGATTCTCAGGAGTCTCAGGGGTATTCATTGGGTTTCAGGAGAATCTTTTGGGACATTTGAGACAATTACATGGGTGTTTCAAGGAGTTCCCATGAGATTCGGTCTGGTTCGTCCCTTTCTATCTACTTCCTATACTCTCTTCTTTACATATACATGTATAAACGTATGTTCGTGCATACATGTACACTAAAACCTCTTTTTATGCATGTTATTTTTAAGCACTTTCAATTTATGCACCTTTTTTATGCCCTGTATAAAAAGAGGGAAAACAACTCATTGTGCATTAGAATATTTAATAATGACGGGAACTATTGCAACGGTGGACAAGGAGTGTTTACAGAGGAGAGCAAAGGAAGATATCATGTGCGTTACATGGGGTCTGAGTGGATCTTAAGGGGGTTTCGGAGTCATTTCAGGAAGTCTCAGAGCATTTTAGGCTGATTTAAGAGGCGTTACGGAGGCGTTTTCAGAGGTTTTGATTTAGGAGGTTTAATTGAGGCACTTCAGGATGTTTCAGATCATTTTCGGCTTGATTCAGAGGCGTTACGGAAGCGTTACGGAGGAGTTTTTGGGGTGTTCGGAGCTTCTCAGGTGCATTACATGGCGTCCGAGGGACTTTAAGGGGAATTTTGGAAGCATTTCAAGACGTTTCAGAGCATTTTCGGCGAGATGCACAGGCGTTACTTAAGTGTTACAAGCAGTTTTCGTGGGGTTCGGAGCCTCTCAGATGCGTTACATGGGGTCCGAGGGGGTTTAAGGGGCATTTTGCAGGAATTTCAGGACGTTTCAGAGCATTTTCTGCGAGATTAAGAGGCGTTACGAAAGCGTTACGGAGGAATTTTCGGGGGGTTAGGAGCCTCTCAGGTGCGTTACATGGGGTCCGAGGGGGTTTAAGGGGGATTAAGAAGGCATTTCAGGATGTTTAGGACCATTTTCGGCGTTATTAAGAGGCGTTACGAAAGCGTTACAGAGGAGTTTTCGGGGGGTGTATTTCATGGGGTCCGAGGGAGACGAAGAGGGATTTTGAAAGCATTTCAGGACGTTTTATAGTATTTGCTGTGGAACTAAGAGGCGTTAGGAAAGCGTTACGGAGGAGTTTTCGGGGGGTTGGGAGCTTCTCAGGTGCGTTACATGGGGTCCGAGGGGATTTAAAGGGGGTTTTGGAGGCTTTTCAGGACGTTTCAAAGCATTTTCTGTGGGATTAAGAGGCATTACAAAAGCGTTACGGAGGAGTTTTCGGGGGGTTTGGAGCCCCTCAGGTGCATTACAAGGGGTCCGTGGGGGTTTAAGGGGGATTTTGGAGGCATTTTAGGACGTTTCAGAGCTCTTAGGTGGGATTCAGAGGCGTTACGGAATCGTTACGGAGGAGTTTTCGGGGGGTTTGGAGCTTCTCAGGTGCGTTACATGAAGTCCGAGAGGGTTTAAGGGGGATTTTGGAGGCATTTCAAGACGTTTCAGAACATTTTCGTGGGATTCAGAGGCGTTACGGAGGATGGTTTCGAAGCCTCTCAGGTGCGCTACATGGGGTCCCCGGGGGGTTTAAGGGAGCTTTTTGAGGCATTTCAGGAAGTTTCAGAGCAGACTCTGAAATACCTTAAAACGCCCCTCAAACCTCTTGCAACGTCCTTTAAAGGCTCCTGAGATCCCTTGAATTGCCCCTAAAGCCCCTTGAAACGCCCCTGAAAACACCAAAAAATCCTGACAGAACAACCTTAAAAGGCTCCTCAAATCCTTCAAAACAACCCGGGGTCTCCAGTTAGCCTAGTGGTTAACGCCAATCCGGAGACGGCAGATTCGATTCCCGTTCCAGTCGGGAAAATTTTCTCGACTCCCTGGGCATAGTGTATCGTTGTACTTGCCTCACAATATACAATGGCATACAAAGAAAGCCCTTCAATTAATAACTGTGGAAGTGCTCAAAGAACACTAAGTTGAAGCGAGGCTGGCCAAGTCCCAGTTGGGATGTAGATCCTTAAAGAAGAAGAAGAACCCCTTAAAACACCCCTGAAGCTCCTTCTAACCCCCTTTCCGGGCTCTCTGGGAACTTTCTGGAAACCCCCTTAGCCCCACCTCAACTGCCCAGGAGCAAGACCTGTTCTCGCGAACTAGATTCTCTAATTTAAGCCCAAACTTAATTTATGCATATATTTTCCTCTTTTTATGCCTTTTTCAATTTATGCACATTTTTTATTTATGCAGTCCCAGCCATATGCATAAAAAGAGGTTCCAGTGTATATGTAAACCGTTTCCTTCTTCCCAACTTTCGCAGTGCATGCAAATCTATCATATAACTCATACAAGTTATACAACCAAGCGAATTGTGCCGCTTCATAGTAATCTTCACCCAATCTACCACTTAACGCCTGGCATTCACGCACCAATGCGTGAACTCATATGCCAAAAATTGAACATTTACCAACAATACTCCGACATCCGCATGATCTTGTGCAGGTGCACAGGACTCAACGGTCTGCGAGTAACAAACGATTGCAATCAACATTACTCTCCCCATCCCCACATTGACCAGCAACCTGACGTAGCAGTTTCATTTAGATTCGTGGAATTTCAGAGGGTTTTCAGAAGTTGCGATACAGAATCGGATCAAGTAGAGGACGATATGCGGACCCTGCGCAGAGTGCGGAACTGGAGACACACATCCATGAACCGAGTAGACTGGAGGACACTCAGGCTGACAGGTAAGGTAAGGTGCGTTTCTAAGCGTTTCAGAAGTGCTCCAGGGGATTTCAGAAAGTTTCAGGGGACTTCAAGAGCGTTTGAGAGAGGCCCTGGAGCCCTAAAACACCTACGAAACCTCCGTTATCCGTATCAAACGCCAAGAAACTTTGTGTAACCACTTGAAGCTCTGTTAAACCTCCTGAAGCGTCCTGAAACTTCCCTAAGGCTGCTCCTGAAACCCCTTGAAAAGACCATGCACTTTTTTAAAATTTCCATGAAATCCTCCTGAAATTCATCGAAATGCCTTTGATACTCCATAAAATCGCATGAAATCCTATGGAAACCTTCTTGATACCTTCTGGAATCCCCTTAAACCCCCTGAAGTGCCCAAAACCTTTCTGAACCCCTCTGAGACTCCCATAAATTCTCCTGAAACGCTATGTTACCTCTTGGGATGTCCTTGCAACTCCTCGGAATACCCGGAAACGTGCCTACAACATCCACTTATATTACGGAAGCCCCATCAACCCAATTGATGTAACTAACACTTTTTTTTATCTTACTCACTGTTTTAAACAAACTCGAGAAATAAAATGACTGGGAAAAAGGAAAAGCTTGCTACGCCAATGCTTAACGTCCTTGAAACTCTCAAAAACGTCCTGAATCGCCCCTGAAAATATTCTGAAATCACCTGAAATAGGATTGGACACCATCAACCCAATAGTGGACTCCGGGATTTCCACTATTGAGTATATGATAATTTTGGCTTTGGCTTTTTTCCACTATTGAGTATATGATAATATATAATATGTATTGTACGTAAAGAAGATAAAGAATGTGTGTAACCGTGTTAGTGAAGATAATTCAATCGGGACATCAAGCAATTTTTACGTCCAGAGCAAATTTTAGCTACTACTGGGTCCACATTTGGTTAAAATATCCTATGTCATGAACATGATTCACACATAACTATAGACAGTAGTAGACTCGTTGCTTTAGAACCCCTGTTCACACGATAAAAATTAGACTGTGCCGTGCGGACTGACGGTAGCAAGCGCATCGGTTTTCAGGGAGTTTGTGGTTTTCCACCACCGAAAAATTGAGGTTAATCAAATTCACCATCTGACGCGTGTGGCTGCCGCACAGATCCTAAACTTTTCTCTGTATACCGCGCACGACGGACAAACGTGGACGCCATGCCATGCCCTGGCCGTGGCTGATGGATGTTGTTGGTTGGCAAGTCCACGCCGCGCCAGCGCGAGAGAACGCGTAAGCGAGCTAATTTGAATATAACACCCAGCCGGACGGACGAAGAACAAAGAACACTATCACCACACCGAGCCAGAAGCAGCAGTCAGTGGCAGTGTGGTGGCATCAGCAACGAATGTTCTAATGTCCCTGCGAGTAATTATAGAGTGTTGGTACCTTCCGGGATCCTTGCAGTTAGGATCACAGATGGCGGAAATCCCGTACAGGCTGCTGCTGCTGTCTGCGGTGATGGCGCGTTCCTGATGGATTGCACCTCATCAGTACGAAGTGCGGAGAGCAACCAGCCACCGCGCGAGATGGCTTAATGGCGAAATAATTGAGGCGATCTGCTTCGAACTCGCTTGGGTTGCTAAGCTTCGAGTGTGCTGTGGAACAGTTACATTTAAAACTCTGGGGAAAATGTTGTCAGGATCCTTTTAGTTTTTTTTTTGTAGGGGCAGGTATTTAAAGATAAAGCATAAGAAATGCAACTTTCTAAAATCGTGTTGATCACTGCTCTAGTGGGCGAAATCCGATAATTATTTTTTTTTCGAATAAAATATTGGATGAAAAAACTATGCACCTACATGAGTTGAATCAATAACGCTGAAATGGGATTTGAAGCTTTCTACAACATCTGAAGGACATAATATGCAACAAGGCTCCTTCATTTACTTGTATTGTCTGCCAACATAGCTAACATACGCATTGAGCTTCAAATTATACAATTTTATGCAAGATAGTGCATTAATAAACATGTCATGTACTACATGAAGGCTAATACCCAACCGATACGTACAAGGCAAGGAGCTTAACCTCTGCAACTGGACCATCCCATTCCAAATTCCAATTAATTCACTCATTGCCACGTCAAATTTATTACTTAATTATTTTCGACATAACCGCTGCCAGAGCCAAAGCATGCCCTCTCTCAACATTAATTGAATTGTGTTGACCACTCTTACTTTAACAATTTACAACTTGTAATGGTTTTTCTTTTCGATTCATTAGTAGGTACCTTTCCGCCCACCCAATGTCGAACAAGCAATCCACATTAGGCAAATTGAATATTTCTATTAATCAAATTAAACAAATGTTTTGCCGGCGCCAATAAATTAACTTTCAAGCAACTTGTAAACCAATGTTACAATACAAACAATGAACGAACCCGTTTGGCGTTTCACCACACAGCATTTGAATACCACCACTTATAAGTGCTGCACCACCTCCCACTCCACAAGTGGTAGCAGCGTATGGCAGCGTAGCGTTCGACCCCCTTCGTGATGGGGCCGCCGATTTTCAACACTTGATTAGGCACCTCCGCAACTTACGCCCGGTGGTGGTGTTCAATAAAGTCATCGCAAATCATCGCTGCTCAATCGGGTCGTCTCCCCATCAGCAGCGGTTGTTGGATGGATTGGATCTGAACGAAACGTTATTGTGAAACGCACATTGTTTCTCCCCCATGAACAGCCCTCAATTTAGATAGGACATATGCCTGCCTACGCATGCCATCAGAATAACGTCAACTGGCTGTCTGCACCAGAATTGGAACAATTTGTGTATGCACCTGTGCGTTCTTTCTTCGCGAAACGGTGCACGGTGAGAAAAATCTACAAACAATATACGTATCCCAGATTTCGTTGGCACTTTCACACTAGCGCCATTTGTTGAAGTTGTTGCTCATCGCACAGTGTTTCCTGAAATAAATATATCCGACAGGTGGTGAGTGTTTTTTTCCTTCTAAACCATAGGGGGAAAAATCTGCTCAACAGACACCCCAACAGGAAGGTTAGGGTAGTGTGGGGTTAAGGCCGTCTTCTACAACACTAGTAAAAGCCAGGACTTCTCACTCCTCGACCCACTAAAATTCATTCCTATAGTCGCCAATCTTTTCGTCTCTCCGGAACCACCAAGAAGGTATTGCTTCAGAGAGGGGCTAGAGCACATCGCACCCTCAAGGTTAGCTGCGTAGCCTAGCAGCAACGAACATCGATGACTCGCTCTGGAGAGTCCATCACGGCAGCATGCTGGCGCTTAGCCAGTTTCCCAAGTGGTCCTCGCCACTCCCTTTGTCCTCGGAAGGCGGGCAGGGTCAACCCCGCCCGCGCTCAACTGCTTGGCAGACATCAAGAACTGATGCCCACGTGCAACCCGATCTGACCTGCCCGCAAAAGAAAGGTGCACCTGAAGGTTGCAGACAGCAGGGTCTCACCTATCCCGATCCTTGCCGGGGACCCCTTTCCAACCGCGGGCTCGGATCCAACCCAGTAGGCCGACGCCACGACAGCACCGCTACCGGGAATTCCTCTCCGCGGCCACTTAATCGCTGTAAGGGTCGATCTAGACCGCAGGGCACCGGTATGACCTACGAAGCCGACTTCGAACCCCTGGACCACCTCTTGTACTGCATCTGGACTAGCCATTCCCCGAGTCCAAGCGCCACCTCCTCTGTAGCTCCCAGACGATATGGGTGATAGCCGTTGAAGCGGTGTCCCAGCTAACCTCATCCCTACACATCCTCTGGACCAAATTGTCCGGAGTTGTGTCCTCCCCGCATGTGGCAAGCATGCGGTCACGCATTGTGCGAAAACGCGGGTACACGAACAAAACGTGTTCCGCCGTTTCCTCTAAACCATTATTGCACACTGAGCATTCGGGAGAATCCGCATGCCCGAAACGGTGTAGATCATAGGTTCCCAAACTTTCAGGTCGCGCGACCCCCTTTTGCCAGCTGACGTAGTTTTCGCGACCCCCCATAGAAATTCTCTCATTTGTTGTCTGTTACAGTAAAATATTTTACTGTCCCTCGCGACCCCCGGGATGAACGCCGGCGACCCCCCCTGGGGGGTCGCGACCCACAGTTTGGGAAACCATGGTGTAGATACTGTCGGAAGCAACCATGACCTGTAAGGACCTGTGTCAGGTGGAATGTAACTTCCCCATGGCGCCTATTAATCCAACTACAGGGGATGGCCAAAATGTTTGGGATAGGCAACTTTTTTTCTCCCACAAAAAAAATCAACATGCTGTAACTTTTCATAGAGTGCATCAAAATATCTCAAATTTTGACTGTTTGTCAACCTATTATATGCGCATCATTGGTACAAATTTGGGCTCGATTGATTAATATTTCGCGAAGTTAGAACCGTTCGGGTAAAACACTATTTTTTAGACAACTCATTTTTGAACTGTCATATCTCGGAAACCAGTGAACTGAATTGAATGAATTTTTTAACGTTTATCAACAATATATTGATACTTAATACGACGGTCAAAAATGTTATATTTTCTCACGGCGAATTAAGTTATACCGGGTTCAAATTTTTACCCATATAGAGGAAAATAAGTCAAATTTACAATACCACACATAAATTATTAATTGTGTTCTTCCTTCAATCTAAATAGGCTCTAATATATCTGATTAGGGGCCGTCCATATACCACGTGGACAGAAAATTCATGGTTTTTGACCCCCTCCCCCCCACCGTGGACAAGCGTGGATTTTTCATTGACCCCTACCCCCCTCCCCCATTGTCCACGTGGACATCAGAAAAAAAAAGTTTTTTTTTTCACATTTCTAAAAAAATAGAAAAAGTGATTTTGAAAAGTTTTTTTTTCGTAAATCATGTCTTAAATATAATTGAAAACTTTATAAAATAAAAATATTCTATAGCTTTACATAGAATACAAACAAGTAGCACAAAATAGGTACCTACAAGTTTTCAACATTGTTTTTAATTCAGCTTAATGTTTGTGAGAGGTGGGTTCGATTCTTGTTCCAGTTGGTGAAAAATTTTCGTCAAACGGAAATTGGGTGTTTTTCGTGTAATGTCTATCGCCTAATGTTAGTGATTGTTCAATGTTTAGTCTGTACAGCCTCTGGTTGAAGATGGTGTTTTTTTAGAATATTTATTCAATCTATGATTGTCTGATTGTTTTGTTGAGATAAGGTAATTTTAAATCTTAGATTTTTGTTGAGATAAGATTATATTTCTTAGATTCTTACAAAAACCAAAATTTACAGCAACTAAATTGTATTGGCGAGGCTTAGACTTCAATATCCATTAGAAACATCTTAAATTTTAAAGGAACCTACAAAAAACGTTTTTGAGATAAGCCTGCAAATCCCTACATGTATTTTGAAACTTTGAAGTAGCTCAAAAATATGACATGAAACTTAGAAAAATTCATACAGAACTTCAAAAAAAAAATCTGACTGAAACACCAACATTTGCATGGTCTACACTCCATATTAAATCTCCAGTATATTCCTCGATGAAGAAAACTAAGTACCGTGATTTCGGGTGAAATTGATCACTTTTCACAGTTTTTGGCTTCTAATTTTTGAATAGTTATCGATATGGTCAAACTCAATGCTTCAAAACAAGTACGACCACGGGTTTCATCAGTCAACGAGGTTGAAACTTTTACTACAAATCATTTTATTGCAATAAATATCACTTAAAATAAAAAATCAGAAATTTTAGTTTCGGGGTGAAATTGATCAGCCATTGAAATGTCTTGGTAAGTGCTGGAAATAAATTTTCCATCTGAATTATCTACCCCAGAATGCGAAAAGCTTTGTAAAACTTATACAAGTTTAGTAAATTCTTAATTATTTAAATTAAAAGTTTATTAAATCTAACGAAAACGCCTAAAAGTATGCAATTACTATACTAGACAAGTCATTACATTAGAAAAAGTATTATTTTATGCATAAATATCAATATTTATAAAACTTTTGATGACGAATTTGGGTTTAGCGAACACTTGGCAGCTATAAACATTCATTCGAATATTTATTCCATGTGCGATACAGCTACGGTAACAAAAGTTTGAAAGTGTCTTTGAAAATCGCCAAACACACAGGTTCGGAAAATATTAAATTTAATACAGAAATATGTGACTAATTATCTGTAAAACATGTAAACTCATCATTCAATAAACCTTGAGCCAGATGATGGTAATTTTCTACAAATTGTTTTAAGTTCAATGCTTTATTTTTGACAAATAAAAATTGCCCTCACGTCGATCAATTTCACCCGAAATCACGGTAATTAGAAATTTTAATAATTTAAAACAAATTAGTCTGTGAATCAGTACCATATTTTTTTTTGTATAATAAAATAAAATGTATGGAAGAACTGTTGAAGAGAGTCTCATCAATGATGCGACATAATTTGTTTCGTTTGTTGATTCTTGTTTCCTAATTTATATGTTAATGTTGTCCACGTGGACATTTGATGAACCCCCACCCCCCTCTCCGTGGACAAGCGTGGACTTTTAGCTAACCCCCTCCCCCCTCCAAGCTGTCCACGTGGTATATGGACGGCCCCTAACGAAGCCACACCTCGAATTTTCGAAAGCACAAATCTGAAGAACCGAATGTCGGTTTAAACTGGAAAGTGGATCGATTGGTTACCCCCTGGTGGTGACCAATCGATCAATTGATTGATTTATCTTTATTTGAGAGACTTTAAGCCCTTGGCTGGTTCGTCTCTACCAATCGATCAACTTTTCAGCGCAAACCGACATTCGGTTCTTCAGATTAGTGCTCTTGAAAATTCGAGTTGTGGCTTCGTCATATATTCACCTTAACTGTTGATATTCAAATCACATGTTTTTCGTTTTTTTAAGCATAGGCTTATCTTCCTAGTTTTATTGCTAAAATAGTCATTGACATCAATTGTTGAAAAAGGCAAAAAACAGATCCGTTTCCAGTTTCATAACTGTTAAATTACAATTCATACTGATGACCATTCGGCCTAATGACTCAGCATTGAAACATCACTATATGAATATTAGGTATTCATTTTTTTTCGAACCAGATAGGGGACTTAAGGTGAAGCTAAAATATGATTTACAGAAAAGAGGAAGAGTGAGAGTTAAAGGGTGCAAAGCGATTGAAAGTTGGAGAAATAAAGAAGCTTGGGGAGCTTATTAAACTATCTGAGGGTGTACAAGAACTCCATTGAGTATAGGGCTTTGGATTAAAAAAAACTTACAATCATTTGAAGCACAACAAAGATGTAGCCTCATGCAGTTATATGTCATGTGGTGGGTTCAATGACTGTTTATGATCTCCAAGAACTATTTTGAGCATGGGTCTTCGAATCTTTATGCGTTGCTGATGATCTCTCACTCTATTACGAAGAAGGATTACACTCACAAAGATTCATACAAACATGTTTTTTTTTTTCAATTTTCCCCTGAAACACTTCTGAAACCCCCTAAGGCTCCACTGAAACGCATTGATACCCCTCTGAAACTCCTATAAACTTTTCTTAATTCTCCGAGAACCCCCGAAACCCACTTAAACGCCTTGACTGGACTTGAATCTTTTCTGAAGCCCGCTAAGATCCCAGCAATCTTCCTTTAGCTCTCTTAAGGTCCCCTTAAAACCTCTCGAACCCTCGGAAACTTTTCTGACACCCCCAGATGGTCCCCTGTAATTTTCGAGTTTTCACCTGAAGCCCCCCGAAGCTCCTTAAAATACCCTGAAATACATTGAGCCCCTCTTAAATTTTGTACTCTAAAATGTCCCAAACTTGCCTCGAACCGGAATCCCACTGAACCTCCCCAAAAGCACATCAAACGCTATGAAACGTCTTGAAACCCCTCTCAAATCCTCTACGACACCCAGAAACTTTTCTCATGACCCATGTATCCTTTTTGAAAACTCAAGAAGCCTGCAACACCATGAAACACACTAAAACACATTGAAATCTTTCTGAAGCTCCTCTGTAATTCTCCTGAAAGCTCTCTTGAAGCTCCCCGAAATCCTCGAAACTAATTTGAAGCCCTCAAACAGCAGACCCGCCTCTTTCGGGAGAAAAAGCGCCGCCTGGAAGAAGCGGAGTGTGAAGAAACGGAACTGCTTTTTTTTTGTTTGTATTAATGTGTATTTTAACTTAGGAGCTAATTCTACACTTCAACGGAACTGCTGTGCCGTTCCCAAGAAACACGGAAGTTCTATCAGAAGCTTAACGCATCCTGCTGAGGCTTCGTGCCGCGAGCCGAAATATGCAGGGATAAAGAGGGAGGCCTCTTGACGGACGGACGTGAGGTGATCGAAAGGTGGCACCTGAACGGCGTGGAGAACGTAGGCACGGGAGCCCACGGCGACGGAGGAAACGACGACGCCAATGCAGCAGCGGAGGACGGAAATGAACCAACTCCCACGCTCAGGGAAGTTAAGGATGCCATTCACCAGCTCAAACCCAACAAAGCAGCAGGTAAGGATGGTATCGCAGCTGAACTCATCAAGATGGGCCCAGAAAAGTTGACCACCTGTCTGCATCGGCTGATAGTCAGGATCTGGGAAACCGAACAGCTACCGGAGGAGTGGAAGGAAGGGGTAATCTGCCCCATTCACAAGAAAGGCGACCATTTGGAATGTGAGAACCTCAGGGCGATCACTGAATGCTGCCTACAAAGTGCTACCCCAGATCATTTTCCGTCGCCTGTCACCTAAAATGAATGAGTTCGTGGGAAGTTATCAAGCCGGCTTCATCGACGGCCGGTCGATAACGGACCAGATCTTTACCGTACGGCAAATCCTCAGGAAATGCCGTGAATACCAGGTCCCAACGCATCACCTGTTCATCGACTTCAAAGCGGCATACGACAGTATCGACCGCGTAGAGCTGTGGAGAATCATGGACGAAAACGGCTTTCCTGGGAAGCTGACTAGACTGATTAAAGCAACGATGGACGGTGTGCGAAACTGCGTAAGGGTTTCGGGTGAACTATCCAGTTCATTCGAATCTCGCCGGGGACTGCGACAAGGTGATGGACTCTCATGCCTACTCTTCAACATCGCTCTGGAAGGTGTGATGCGACGATCCGGGCTCAATAGCCGGGGAACGATTTTCACAAAATCCGGTCAATTTGTGTGCTTTGCGGACGACATGGACATCTGTAGAACATTTGGAACGGTGGCAGAGCTGTACACCCGCCTGAAACGTGAAGCAGCAAAGGTACCGAGTATTGTGTTGATGTCTTAATGATGTTGAACAAATAAATGTATGTATGTAGGTAATCACGGTCTCCCAACAATGAAGATTGCTGTCTTTAATCTCCGATATTCAGTCAGAGATACTTTCAAAAAACTTGTCGGTTAGATTAGAATCATCTACATTCTCAACATGCTGGTTTATTTCTTTTTTTTTCTAAATATTGAATTTTGAAAGTGTGATACATATTAGCTACGATATTAATCATTTGGGCACTGAGAAAAATTTTAAAAAAATTGAAAGAAACATTTTTATTCTTAGACGCAAAGCTCTCCAATCAGACCTGAAAGGTTTGTTTGTCGGCTGTTACGAACAACACTGGACGAAAAAAAACACGAACAAATCAGGGGATCTGTGTAGAGCTATGTAAATATGCAAAAGCAGCCACCAACGCCATCCATCATCGTCGCCGGTTTCACCTGATTATAATACAGAGCCACCGTCTCCGACTCCGTTCAGCAAGTATCTACGAAGGCAGTGGCGGCGCCACTTGATATCCATTGCACGTGATGCAATGTGCAACTCTACTATTTTTTCATTCATTTCTCACCCAGCACCCCCGCTTCAAGGTTACCATACCACCCTACGAACGGACGGGACGGACGGTGTTCTTCTCTCTCGGTGAGTGATGGCATTACCGCTGCGACGGAACACGCACCTTGTCAGCGGCTCCTTTGAAATTGAGGGGAGTTTTCTTCATCAGTTGCAAGCAACTGAATACCTCCGGTTGCACTTTCCCCCCAATTGCAGCCGGCAAATGTGGATTATTGACTTTGTGGGATAAGAAGGTGAGTTGCGGGAGGCGAGTATTAACACTGATCAAGAAACTAGTGCGTGAATGTGCGTGCACTATTGAAGCTATAAGTTTCAACTTGAACCAAGTCAGGTGTGGGTGGCATGCTGATACGATAAGTGGAGTTTCGAATGAGAACTCGTTGAAAAGCTACGAGATAGACTATGTATAAAATAAATTGCAAATTTTGAATGGTGTCCAAATGAAGCATAATAGTATTGTTGATAGATTTGTTAGGATCAAAGAGGGTGAAGGGGCTTTCTTTGAGAGAGACGATGAAACTTTGAGTTTTTTAATCAAAATAACTCAAGAACGAGCAATTGTCTCTTGATTGCATGTGTTGATCATTTGGAGCTGCCAGCATTCAACTCATTCAACCACGCAATCAGCAGTAGCTAGGTACAGTAACAACCAGTAATCGTATCTCCATGTGTAGTGTAAGTTGATGGCGAAGAAATTACCACCATCAGATTTACTTATTAGAGGGACCCATAGTAAACTACCCTCGGTTTGCATGCCCACTAGAGGCGCTACTTGCTTGTACCTCGCGCGCGGACAGGAGTCTATATTTATCCAGTCAACACACACCGGCACCGCCTGAGCCTGGGCTGCCGGGTAAAACCTGCAGCGACTTTGGTCCGTTGTCAACGGCAGCGGTCGTCGTCGGCCGTCGGTTCAAGAAGTTGATTGAGACAGAAATTGTTTTGGAAAATTGTACCCCGCAAAGACTACACTCTAAGACTGCACCGAGCTTGGACATTTCTGTTGCCTGGCTTCAGGACATTCAATTCGATTCGTGTGTCGATCTCGCTACTGCAGTCAGTAGTGAGTGTGGAGTGGATGTCACGGCGTCACGCGCTCGCGAGTCTCCAAGGGGGTGAGTTGCATAATCGCTGGTTTGCTACCCGCCCGTGCGCACCCCACCACTACTGGTGGGCTTAGAAGCGAGCTGGCAGGCTCAAAGAACGACAACCATTTTGATTCGTGTTCGTTCTGAGTTGCGGCTGCCAAAGCAGCAGCAGCAGCAGCAGCAGCATTTGTAGCGAGCGAGCACGACACCAACAGGGGCGGATAATTGAATTGTGAGTTCAACACCGGGGACACTAACCACGGTGGTAACTCTTGCTTTAATGATGGCGATAATCTATATTAAATTAATTTACAGAGCCGCGTGGTGCAACGCAGGCCGACCGGGTCACTCGTTGCGAAGTTGTCTCGTTTCGATCAGCGAGGCGGCGGGCGATGACGAATGAGTGACATATAATGTACGCGAGAAGTGACGGCGGCTGGGATTCGCACTCCAAACTGAAAAGAGGCAGAATACTGTTGGGTAGCGTTTCAGAAGTTCTGTAGGTCAATTTTTGGCTCCCTTTTGTAAACATTTTTCTTCCATGGAGATTTGTGAGGAATGTAAACCATTCCGCGCTTCCACTGCTATTAGATTGTACGTATTTTATGGACAACCAAATTTTAGTCCAATATTCGGACAATGCAATGGGGCACGGTCAGTGTAGTACTAGATTTGTAGTAATGAGCTGAATTTTAGTATGGTGAGAAGGTCAATTCTCCGTTTCTGTAATGAAATGGTGCAAAAAGCGTGGGTATTATGATTCCTGGCCTAATTTGATGCTGTTTGAACAAAACTTTGGATAACTATGTTGTTTATGTTTAAGAAATGGAGAAAACAAAATCAAGTTACACCGCATAAGATGCAGCAAAAATGCCCCAAACTTGCAAAAGTTGAGGTGATATACGTGCATTGACAGGTCAATAACTACGCTATATGACTTGAAACGATATCATATGCAAATTACGTTATAAACTATTGCGATGTAATGTAGCATATTAGTTAATTTTTGCCTTTACATATGTGAATTTATTCATACACCAATGCGAGTTAAACTGCCATAATAAGATATGGTGTCATATGAAGTCGTATTATCATCGCAGTACATGTTTAATACGATTGTCTTTGTTGTGATGTAGCCACACCTTATTCAAATTGTTATACGACTTTACCAGATACATCACAATAAGTTCAAAAAAGAACATCATATGCGATGAAAATTGTCACTCCCACGTACATATCCCAGGCAACCAGAGATAAGATGTTCCATAAGATAATAAAGTGGACGCCATATGCATGCATGCATACGTTTAGGCGCATGTAAAATGTACGGATATCGCCTCCATTTTAACATCTTATGCAACATCTTATACGATCATTGGTTGACTAGGATATGCGATAGTAACTTGAAATAGTACACTGGAACCTCTTTTAAGGTAAACAGTCGCGTCTGCCCAAATAGATTGTTAGGGGGCATTCATAAAATATACGTCACACTTAGAGGGACGAGAGGGGGGGGGGTCCAATGAGCGACAAGTAATATTTAAAGTATAGGAAAACTCGTACAAAGGAAGTAGGGGGTAATCTTCATTTTTGAGTAAAGTTCGGTACTGTTTTGATGAAAAAAGATCAACAGAACTTAGCTGAACTGTAAAAACGAATGCAAAAGGTAAACAATCCTTCTTTTGTTGTATTCAGCTGTTCTAATTTTGACAAAACAAAAAATTACCGAATTCGGTGTTCAAAACTAAGTATGTGCCTAAATTGAGCCAGTTTATTAGGGTAAGAAATCATAGTTTGAACTAGTCAAATATTAATCTTTAATCTCGTAGCCTATTTTCCCATACACATATACATACATGCATACATGGTTCGTAGCAATTTCAGGGACTCCCACTCCCCCTTAGCCGGCTGTTCGGGTTCGTTTGGAAGTTGACCATCAATGTTAACATCTTTTCCCGATCTGCCTAGATAGCTGTGTAGTGCCGGTAGCGGTTATCTCAATTGGCTAAGAATAACACTACGGACCGCCTGATCCAGTGGTAAGAGTCCACTAAACAGGTGACCCCTAATTCATGGTGTTATGCGGCTTTATGCTTACCGTGCCAAGGAATGAATGGTTAGGGTGGTTCAATAAAAACCTAACCACAAACGAAGCCTGTGGAGAATTAGGGCGTCCTCCACAGTATTACGCCCTTACTGCGCTAACCGGAGCAATGGTGCAGTGGACCTTGCGTTTCTCCGAGATAATCAGTTGCCCTTCTTAAGTCTCAAATTTGAGGCTAAATAAGGGCGGGGTTATTCAAAGTGGATCTACTTCAAAAAGTTCATTTTCGTAGGGTAACTTCTGTTTAGGTTACCTTGTGAACCCAGCTTTGCTTTTTTCATTATAGATGAACTGTCGTGCCTCGAGCATGCTCTATTTAAGCATAACGTTAACAGTATGTTTCAACATTTCCTTATGGATGCCTTCAAGCAAGCTCTTGTTTTCAGCATCTTTTCGCTGATATTTGGCATCTGAAGTAGCTCAAACATTGATTTGAGATGCTTCAGTTTGATGGAATACTTAGGTAGTACAGTTCATGGTTAACTTAACATAGAATTGCACCTAACCCAACTCTGCATGAGCAGAATTTTTCATGAGTTGACTGATTGGCATGTGTCAGATGAGGACTCTCCATTTGACCTTTTTGCACTTTGGAGTGTTCCTTCGCAAGCTTTGCGTATTCAGGCGTCCCTGCTCAACAAGCTAGGGAACCTGTAATAATGGGTTGCGATCACATTTTATGGATAAATCGCTTCCATTGCTACTCCAAGAGCGTTTCATTATGGTTTTGTTATTACAACGCCCTTCATTGTGGTATACCATAGCTACTGCTTTGAAAGAAGCTTGTCCTCTGCGGTCTGTGCGGACCGCAAGAGGTATTCCTGAATGGAACTCGGACCTGTTCAGGTTCTAAATATCTTCGGATAAACCAGTCTTTCGTATAACTACGAATCTTTAGCTTCTACCCCGAGGATTGTAGCTATAGAATCGATTTAGTGAGCACTAAAAAGCTCTGCTTACTTCAAATCTCCTGGAGCAAATGGAGCTTTAACCTATTTTTCTCCAGAGGGATTTGAGTTTTTCAAACATGTTTTGAACTTTTGTAGTTTTCTATTGGGTATTTTCATGGCATGAAATTACTCTGTAGTTTTATCCCGAAAGGGTGCGTGCGTTGTAAAAAGAAGGAATAAGTTCCAGATTTATCTGGTTACGTCGTTCTTTCTGAAATGCTCGAAACGCAATGTCGATTATCACATCTGTGATGTTCGTCTGGCTAACATGCCTGTTCATGTGAACTCACATGTCTCCCAATTTGGGATGTCCACAGTGACTCTTTTACATAAAGTTGTATACGTTTTCAAGAAAGCACTCGCTCAAACGTAGTTTTTGCTTGGATGATTTCATGAATATTGAGGATGCTTTTGATGACGTGCCTTTCAATGTCATATTGAAAGTCGCATGACGTCGCAAGCTACCTCCAATGAGCTATAGGTTCTTTTAACGCTTATGCGTTTTACAGTGTCCTTTTCAGGGCACTGATTAACCCCGTTGTGTTATGAGCTATGAGCTCTCGTTGCGCTTATGCACTCATTCCTTCTTATACGGCACCCCTTCCTATTTCATCACCTTTCCCTTTCCCAATTCCCATCCCTTGTCCCATTCTCCCTCAGGTAAATGATGAAATAGGCTCATATGTATGGCGATGGCACAAATGTCCCAAATGGAGGATAACATGCCTCTGGAGCCGGCCTTCTGATACCCCCTTAAACTGTTACGTCATTTATGGACGACTTCTTAGTACAAATACAAACTTTGTGCCATTTTACAATACGTAAAGTAGCGAGCCACTTGGGCAGCGGCCGGTATTTTGGGCACTCTTCGCTATAACTCAGTCAAGTCCAAACCAATTGACTTCAAATTTTGTACACGGCTAGATACTTTACGTATCTCATCGCGTTCCAAAAATTGTATCAATTGGTTCAGAATTGGCTGAGTTATAGCAGAATAGTGCCCAAAATTGTACCCCTGCCGAAATGGTTCCACTTCCTTAATACCCATGGCTTTCATGTACAGGGGATAGACAAAATGATCGGGACAGGCAAAATTTTCTTTTTCCAAAAAAATTTCAAATAGCTGTAACTTTTCGAAAAGTGCATCAAATATTCTCAAAATTTCACTGTAAGTTGATCAACTAGTTGTGAATCAGTGGACAAAATTTGGAAAAGATCGGACTATACAGCACGAAGTTATAAAGATTCTAGAAAAAGGTACAATTATCCGATAGCCAACTTTGAGCTGTTATATCTCCGGATTCAATGAACCGAATGCATTGAAATTTTGACCATTTATGACTTATATAATAAGCTTTGAAAAACTTTTGACTTAACTTTTAATTCTTAACACAGAAGAAAATTAAAACGGTTAGATCATTTTTCTAATAAAACACCAAATTTTCTTAAATTTCAGCATCGTTTCAAAATTCAAGATGCTAATTATAGTTCATTCAAATTCCCTCTAATTATCTTGAATACAGATCTGTTTTGAAATAAAGTAATAACATAGGCGGCAATTCATTGAAAGAGTAATGAGATGCATATTAAAAATAGACCAATTAACTAAAAAATCATAAAATTAATGAAATCGCTATAACTTTTTCTCTTGTTAATAATTTCAAGTTAAGTCAAACGGTTTTCAGAGTTCATTATGTAAGTCATAAATGGACAAAATTTCATTGCATTCGGTTCATTGAATCCGGAGATATAACAACTCAAAGTTAGCCATCGGATAATTCTAACTTTTTCTAAAATGCTTATAACTTCGTGCAGAATAGTTCGATCTTTTCCAAACTTTGTCCACCGATACACAACTAGTTGATCAATTTACAGTGAAAATTTGGGAATATTTGATGCACTTTTCGAAAAGTAACAGCTAGTTGAACATTTTTTGAAAAGTGAAAATTTTGCCTGTCCCGATCATTTTGTCTATCCCCTGTACATTAGACCTTACCCTAGTAAATCATTTCCATGTGAGAGAAAAAATCCGCCAAATATTCCGCTGCTCCAGAAACCCGTAATTTGGTACAATCCATGATAACCTACCCTACCTAAATGTATTTCAGGGTTGCAAGAAGGACAAATGGCTAGGAGCTTAAAAGGGGGCCATATGTGGAATTTCAGATAGCTTTGTAGGGAGTTTCAGGTGTGAAGAAGGGTTGCACGGGGGTCTAAGCGGGTTTTTTAGATTCTCAGGTGAGTTTGACGGTGTTTCCAAGAGGTTTTGGAGACGTGTCAAGGTAATTCAGATCTTTTGAGAAGGTTTGGGGGGAGCTGTTTAGGGGATTTATCAGGCTCTCAGGAGAGTTACACAAAAGGGTTCTGGGCGTTTCTGAAGCTTTCGAGGGGGTTTTCACGTAAATTTCAGGAGTATTCAAAGGCGTGTCAATGCTATGCAAAGCGGTTCAAGGCGTTCTAGGGCAATAAAAGGGGGTTTCATGGGGTTTTGAAGGCGCTTCATGGTGTACCTAAGTAGATTTTACCTGAATAGATTCTACCTAAATGGAAGTTCTAGTCTACTTGAAACGATGTAACGCGTGTATCCTATGCGAGTCCTGGATATCTGGGTTACAAGTTCAACTTACATGAGCATGAGCATAGAATACCACACAATTCGTAGTTGCTACTCCGTGATTGACCAGAGCTATCAAAATTGCACAAGGAACCAATGAAAAGGGCTTGGGACTAGCTTACTATTCTCAATGCACACAGTTCTAGAGTCTGGGTTACAAGTTCAACTTACATTACAAAAATCACATGCCAAATTTATTTGAAGTGTTATCACTGTTTTTGACTAATTTTGTGAATTTACGAGCTGATGGGCCCCTAAATATCACTACAATCAAATTTGGGTCGCGAGATAGAAAAAATTGAGATCCCTTGAAAGTTATTGGAGAAGTTAATATTTGAACGCATCTATGTATTCCCCTACGAAGTAGAAACCCAGAATTTGATAATGTTTTGTAGGATGTATGTTTTGATCACCCTTCAGATGTCATTTTCGCTCTTATGTAGTGAAAGACACCTAAGTGAAATTGAATAAACTCGAAAATTTCGTTCCCAAAAGTAACAAAGAAAATGAAATGTTACATATTAAATAAAAAATCAAATTTGAACAATAATCGTAAAACTCTGAAAAAGTTTTCATTTGTGGAAAGAACATCCCAAGTAACATTTTTATTGATTCACATCGACTAGAGGAGGTTCTAAAAATCATCATAAAACCATAATAAAAGGTAGATGGTTTTAGACCTCTACAAGACTAATTGGTCATAAAAATGTTACTAGGGATGTTCATCTCTAATAAAAGCATTAGATTTCAATATTCCTAAATTGCAGACTATTATACGTCATACCAATTCTATGTTCTGAAGTTTCAAAACTTTCAAAGCAAGCATTTTTGCTAATAAAATCAAATTATATTGGAGTTAAATATACTTTTATAATATTTTGTACTTTTACACTTATTGCATTACTTTACGCCATTTTTTGACTCGGTAAGCCGATGATCATTTATGATTTTAGAGAACGTGACGGAAAAAATCAGTACTTACTCGTACTTGTTAAAAAAAAACATATTTCAAAGCCTATCTATCACCATATGTTTTTGGAAAATTTTCAAAAAAGTAAAGAAAATGTTCTATACACTCACCAATAAGACGACTTTCAAAAATCTGTCGCAGCCGGGGCCCGTGGCGTAGTTGGTCACACGTTCGCTTCATATGCGGATGGTCATGAGTTTGATTCCCAGCCCCGGCACTTGCAATTTTTCGTCAGTTGCTTTTCCCCCGAGAGCAACTGACACTGACCCTCTTCTGAGCCCCATGGCTCAAACGGACCCGGATACCTGGACATCGGCGAACTGCTACTCATAATGGACCCCCAATCGGACTGGAAAGGAATCCATCATCATGTGCTCATCATTCTACTAGGTATAAAGTAGAAAAGGTGAAAGCAGCAGAAAGGCAACCAGTTCGATAAAGTAGAATAGAATCTAGGCGCTGTACAAAATGTAAGTGAAGCTGTCAATTGAAATTGCTCACGTAGTGCCCCAGTGGACAATAGAGCTGTAAATTAGGTTAAGTGATTAAGAATAAAAAAAAAATCTGTCGCAAAAACTCTATTCAGGAGGTCGAAAGGTGTATTTTAAACAGTCTAAAATGCGCTTTTCAGCTTTGATTAAAAAAATTGTTCCACTTTATTATTATTTTTTTCGTGCAAGATTTCGAAATCAGAATGTGATTTTGCATGTTTCGATCCTTGATCGAAGAAGTTTTTTCTTTCATTTCTGGATTTAATGGAAATTCTGTGAACACTATTTATTATACCTGATATGTCAAAATTATTTCTAAATATAAATTTCTATAATTTAATTATATATTATGTGAAGTTGACACATGATGAAATGCAATAACCGCAGTTTAAGTCCACCCTGTCCATTTTGCCACCATTTGCCCCACTGCGGGGGAGGGTCACTGAACTGATTTGTTAAGTACCTTCCGAATCCAAGCCTTGAAATAGCCAAGCTCATAAATGTTAATCAGCGCATGGTATATTTTTGGTTTAAATTAAATCTCAAACCGGTAAATTTTCGCTAAATCAACTCAACACCGACTTCATTTTGTTGGCAATGTGAGTTAGCGGGGTTGTCGTCGGTGTCGCGACCAACTAAACCGGCACCAAACGGGCATCGGCACCGGCAGACACCCATTTCGCTAATCAACAAACAATGAGACATTGAGGCTGCACCATGCTGTGAATGCTATGGCTTTATTTGATCTATCACTTGTCGAGCTGAAGCTCTTCTCGAGGAAACGCCTCCAAGCGTGAAGATGAAGATGATAACCAATTAAGCGGACAAATCACAGCCGAGCCCAGCGCGCTGAGTTTACACTACAAGCAGTAAGTCTGCTTGTAGTAGGCGCTCTGGCTGAACTGGGAACATGTTTGGGAAGCCATCATCGCCTACTGTTAATTGAGAGCTGAGCTTGTCACACTCGCGATGATAATGGATTGCTTCGGTTGAGCGCTTTCCTTTGATTAGGGGATGATACTATGCTTCATTTTTTACCCATTTGGGTGTGTCATTTTACTAATTAGATGAAGTTCAAGTTCAGTCGTGTCGGCGTCGGTGGTGTAGTGGTAAGCGTGGTTGCCTCTCACCCCAGTCGGTCGGGGTTCAATTCCCGTCGACGCCGATGGGATTTTCTGAGACATAAAATCCGTGATCACGTCTTCCCTCGGATAGGAAGTAAAGCCGTAGGCAGTGTTGGGAATACTCACTTGCAAGAATGATACTCACTTGCTTCTATCTCAGTCCAGAAGCATGCTATCAAAAAATGATGTTTGAAGGGCTTTTAGTTTGTAGTTTAATCTAAAAGTTTGCCAAATAAAGTAAAAGTCGCAGACGCATACTAAAGTAGTGAGAGAACTGTGAGTACGAGGTGAGTAAAATTCATGTAATTTATACTCACGTTGTGCTCACAGCTCTCTCACGGTTTTGGTATGCGTCTGCGACCTTTACTTTATTCGGCAAACTTTTAGATTCAACCACAAACTAAAAGCCCTTCAAACATCATTTTTTGATAGCATGCTTCTGGACTGAGATAGAAGCAAGTGAGTATAACTTTTCCCAAGTGAGTATTCCCAACACTGGCCGTAGGTCCCGGCCCATGTGTTGATGGGTTCGATATGTAGGGTCCTCAGGTGTGGTGGCTGTCTCCCTGGGGCGTCGGAATTTAAGGCTTAGCTCCTAGACCCAGCCGACGTAAAACACAACTGGCGCCGAACGGTGCTAGTTGGCCAGAAAAAAAGAAGAAAGAAGAAGAAGTTCAGTCGTGAGTTTCACCATCAATGGGCATGTGGGAATGTTGGTCTCTTGTAATGTTGGAAATTGTTTCTATCTCACGAAGAAGTTGAATTGAAAGAGTGCGTGCAAGCATAATACGGATAAAAGAGCAACAGGGTGTTAAATATAAGGCTATCTGACGTTTGATCTCCTTTCTCTGTTTCGCTCCCGAGGAGGATAGGTTTGTTTTCATACGGAAACGTTTCCGTATGAAAATATTAAACAAAACATTTCTATCTTCTGTGTCTGCTTGAGAGAGAAGGGTGATGAGCGCTAGATTGCCTTATGAATAAAACCTTCGCCATATTTTACGTAGATTTTTTTTATCTAATTCCCGTCTATCTCAGCACCGTCCAAATGATCGACTTTATTCTTGCACCTCGCCCAATGCCTCATGGCCAGTTTGGTTTCAATGACAAATTCATAAATTAGCTTTCATATCATGTCAAACATATTGTAAAACGACTACCATTTCCCTAAAATAAAAAGGTTGAATAGTTCTCTCTCGAATTCAATTTTCCTTCTAGTACATGTCTATTTCGGGCACAACCGGAATTCAATTCCCGGCACACCTTCTACATGACACTTTTTGGTACATAGGATGGTCAAAAACTATCATTTGATCATAGGTGTTTATTGGAAAAGTCGGTCAAATTCAACCCTGTGTTCAAAGTACAGCAGTGAAATCCAACTTAGAAGTGCCACGGAGCCTTTGTGGGGTGTAAATTGAAGGTTGGTTCAATAAGTGAATCTAGCGAAGTGAAAATTGAGCGATGATGAAGAACAATTCGGCTAGCTGCTGCTTTGCAGAAGTTGCCTTCGTCGTACGCAAAACGAGAAAGAAATTTCAACTCGTAAGTGCAGTGAAATTGAAACGTTAAATTTCGTGTAAGTATCGATTTCCAGTGCTATAGGGGCTGGTTATTGATAGCCTACATCTTCTTTCTTCCATCTGATAGGCCATTGGCAAAGGTGAGTTGCAATATCTGTATTTATTGGCTGTTTTCCATCGGATGTGACGGGAATTAGCGCATATGACGAAGTAGATTTCTACCCTACATGCATTTAGTCAACATAACATGAATCTAAGGCCTGGAACACATAGCGTCCGTTCCGTCAAGGTTTGTGTTTTTTTGACAGTTTTCCTATGGGAAATCTGTCAAACTACTGTCACGCACACGCAAACCTATGTATTGTGTGGGGCACTTAAGGCGAAACTGGAAGCATTTTCTCATTTTTTCGGTTTTTGATTTTTTATTAAATAACGAAGCAATATTTTCAAAATCGGTTTTCGTGCACATGTAGAGTATGGAACAAGGTATCTTCTGAATTTTTTTGAGGTGGAAAATGTTTTCCATTTTTGCAAAAACCATTTTTTTGTGGAATTTTGTCCAAAAATGGTTTCTGCAAAAACGAAAAACATTTTCCACTACAAAAAAAATCAGGAGATACCTTGATCCATACTCTACATGTGCACGAAAACCGATTTTGAAAATATTGCTTCGTTATTTAATAAAAAATCAAAAACCAAAAAGTGAGGAAATGCTTCCAGTTTCGCCTTAAGCGTTGCACACGGGGCCAGAACGCTGTTTTTGCCATTTTGCCATTTCTGACATTTCTTCCGAAAACTCCGTGTACCCAAAGGACACAGTGGGCCACTTTGCTAAAAATGTCAAAAAATCTATTTTGATAAATTTTTCAGGTAAAAAAAAGTAATAAATATGTTAACATGAGCTTTGTGAATTTTTTTATCTGTATTAACGAGATTCTTAGCCCTAGGCTAAATCATCTCGGGACCCACGCTTTACTTCCCTTCCGAAAGATGATCTCACATTTTGTGTCGGGAGCGGTATTCGATCCCAGGTCCTCGGCGTGGTAGTCACGTGCTTTAACCATCACACCAGTTGTGAAAATATAAAAGATAAAGATTATACCATAACATAAAACTACACAATCTCGGAATATTGATTACGATTGTTCCAAAATGTACTTCTTTTTTTTTTTTAAATTTTGGCCTTTTAGTCAGATTGGTAGATCAGAAACAACGTTGTGTTTTCTTATACTGACGTTTCGATCCGTTTCAAATCTTTATGGAGGGTTCAAGTTTTTAATTGTTTTTGTCACTCAAATTTGTCAATATTTCAAGCGTCTTTCAATTTTTAAAAACTTCATTCGGGTACAAATCATTTTATCGAGCCTTAGATTCTTAAATGCGGGGCCCAGAGCATTTGCAGCTCAAAACACGAAAAATGTTGCCATCTTTTACTCGATTTTTTTTTAAATTTGAATGAGATTTGGTTATTGCGCTGGATTTCGTTATATTTACTTTTGCATCAACACTAATTATTTTACACACTTTTAAAAAGGACGTATGAAAAAAAAACGAATTTTCTTCTTCATAAAACTATAACTGAAAAACGGCTTGTTGGATTGAAATATTGTGTTGGAATATTTGAAGGGCTTTTAGAGAAAATAATACACTGAGCGTAATATTCATCGGAGATGTATGTTGGATGTCATAAAATTCTTATTGTCCAAAAACACAAAACTTCGTTTTTTTTAATTACTTTTCTGTCCAGGGTGCAGCAGGAAAAAATGCGAAAAGTTCAAGGCACTATTACACGCTAAATATGGGATATATATGACTATTTTTTCATGACAGTGTATCAGTCAATGTTTATATTCTAGCACTGCAAAATAAAAATAAACATATTTGATGTTTAACATGAGATAATGTGAGCCTAATAAGCGGGTATCAATAAACTGCGCGCCCAATGGTCATTAAACAAAATGACTATAACAGTAACAAAATTAGCTCTAATTCGATGAACAACCAGACCACACTGATCCAGAGCCATGTAGTTTCACATACCAGATGAAATAAGTACATATATTTGATGATATTGTAGAGAAAATTAAAAATTTTGTTTTATCAGATGCGAACTTTAGCGACCTGTGTGCTTTTCTGCGGTTTGAAAAATTTTATTGTCTTCAGATTCAGGCACCACCCTGAAAAGGTTAGTGGCCAAAATGTTTTTTTTTTTAATTAATTTGTCAGAAAAGTAGCCTATTAGAAATCTTGTAACGTTGAAACATAGATTGGTTAACTTCAAATGGACGAAAATGAGGTTTGAAGTTGAAAAACACTTTCGCATTTTTTCCTGCCGCATACTGTATAAAGCCGACCTCCAGCCTCTGAATTTGCCAAGTAGCCTAGGATGATCAAATGCTTCTAACTTTTTTCTCCCTCTAACTTTATTTTTTTTTTCGACTTTGGTATCAGTACAGAACAAGCAGAAGAAAACAATTTTTTGATACAAAGAATAGATTCTGCAAACAATTTCCAATGAAAAAAGTAACATATTTTTCCCACCATTAAAACGTTCTTAAATAACAAATAGGTAATAAAAAGTTGTTGATTGCCGTAGACAAATTCCAGGCACCGTGGATTTTGAATTTCATTGAACGATATTTCAGCGCTCCTGCTGTCGATTTTGATTCTTTTTGCACCAAAATGAAGATAATTACTTATATTAATCTAACAGAACTTGAAACTTCAAAAACTGTTAACGCGTGGAATTAATCAGTAAATTGATAACGAGTTCTTCTGCTTAAAATGATGCTTAACCCGCTTCTGGGCTTAGGAAACAATTTTTCGTTTGGAACTTTTCCTTCATTTACACCCCACCCATTTACCAATGTTCTTCACACCTTATAAGCTAGAAACATACACCTTACTCACTTTTTTTTTTGGTTTTTATTTCTGTGTATAAAAACCAAAAAAAAAAACCCCTTACTCACTATTTTCGTAATAGGGAATCGAAAACAAACTTGCCACTTACGAAAACTGCTTCCAGAGGGCTCCGGCTTGCGGAGCCCTCCCGCAGTGCCATGATTGCCGCGATCGAAAAGTCCGTAGCGCCCTTGGCCGCCGTTAGGGCAGCGGCAGCCGCCGCCTGTAGGGCCGCAGCCGAAGCGGCCACATTCCTACTGTTGGCAGCCGTCATACCGTGCTGCCCACCTCCTAAGCCACCACTATTATTGTTATTGTTATTTTGGGTGTCGAGCAACATCCTTTCCTGGTGGGCCAGCTGCTTCCTCCGGTGATGTGCTTCCGCTGCTGCAAACGCCGACGCAGCCGACGCTAGTGCCGTACTCGATGTGAAGCCGCTGTTACCGATGCAGCCGTTGCTACTACCGTTACTAGTGTTACTGCTACTGCCACCACTTAACTCACTAGAGGATTCACGTTTTCGTTTTATTCTCTCAATTTTGACAATCTTCCAAAGCTTCACCAAACACCGAAATCACTGGCACGGTCGCTTCAACCGAGATTATCAACCGATCTGTTCTACTTCTACCGAGAATCCTGCACCATGTCTCGTAACTTCACTCACTATCAACGATATCTGTTCCAAGTACCGACGGTAAAATCGAAAAGAAATTGCATCCGCTCTACACGCAATGTTTGCCTTGCACACCTCGATGCACTATCAACACTCGCCAAATGCACGACGGCTCTAGCAAAAAGAAATTATGCACCGACCACAACCCGGGCTCCACTTGCAAGACTTCCAACTCCCTCTCTCTGCCTTCTACGAAAAAAAAACAACGCAACGCACGATACACCGACCGATATGCAGAGGTACGAGCCTTCAGGCGAACAGTACGAAACTAAACTTCAACTATCGCTCGAACTGCCTGCCAACTGGTTTTCGACGGCCACACATTGGTTTCTCGCCTTCCCTACCACACCCGCCCGATAACGTACTTCAAACGACCAATACAGTTGCAGCGAAGCACCGCACGCACGCAACGAACCACAAGACCAAAAGAGAACTGAGCCGGTTCTGTGGCTCCGGCTCCGGTCAGAGCAACACCCTAGCCCTACGAATGCAGCGATAATGAAGCAATCCAGAGCAAAACAATAACCAGTTTCCAGTTGTAAGCCACGCCTCCCAACGGCAACCAGTTGCATGCATTGCACCACGGTTCGCTCGCGCTCTCTTTCTCTTCCCACCGCATTCCGCTGCATGCGAATGTGTGCGTGTCAACCTGAGCGCAACGAACAACGATACAAAACGAAACCATCAAAAAACAGATTGCTATCGCTCACCGTGAGTGGCGCGAGTGCGCTGCACCCGCTGCTACCATTTTGTTTTCATGTTTGCTTTCACCCACTCATTCACCTCCCACCAATTGTGTTGCTGTTGCTTTCTGTTTCCACTCACTGGAAGTGAGTGCCCACGGTTCTCACCCAAACCCATCCCACCGAAAATCTCGCTCGTTTTCACCCACTCCGTTCTGTTTCTGTATGGGTGGGTGTGAGTGACTGCCGCCGCCAGCAGCTGACAAACCTCAAACGAGTTTTCTTTCAACGACCGACCAGTCGTCAGTGCGCACGGCGGACACCGCCGAGGAAGAGAGTGTCAATGACGACGATGATGATGGTGACAGCCAAAGAATACAAAAGGGAAACCACATCAGAGAATTATGTTGGGTGGCTGGTTTTCTGTCCCGCTCTCTCACATTCGTTTTCACTCGGAGCGACCGTCTCGCTTCGGTCCGGGATTGGGAAATCATAAATGTAACATTAGGATCATGAACAGCAGCAGAGGGGGAGACCAGAGCACATACACGTCGTCACTTTACCGCGCGATGCTCATGACGGAACGGAGTTCTTTCGTTCCGAAACGGGAAGTGATTCATTCTTCTGGAGGCTATTTACAGCTTGCGCGTCAAAAATTTAAGGGTGAGAAAGAGGTGAGCGTTTGCTGGCTAAAGTTGTAGAAGAAGATGATAAGGATTGTTATAGGGTTATGTGCACCCGCCAACGTTCAATAACGAAAACCTTCAAATGAACAATTTTTCTTCATTCTTTATAAATAGGGTATTGGTTCCCTTCTTAAGCATGTAGCTCCCATTTTCATCCTACGAAAAACAAAGGATTGAAGCGCTGTTTGTTTTGTTTCTTATTTTGTATTTTTTGTTAGAAGTGAGCACCCATGAAAACAAAAAGAATGGAATCAATCGGTGCCGTAATCGCTTGTTTTCGAATAGGATGAATATGGGAGCGTGAGATAAATGATGGAACACATACCCTATTAGATATTTATTGTAAAAAACGTGTTGATGTAAATGTAAATATTCTATCAAGATGTCAGTCAGGTTTTTTTTTACGCGGGGGATACGTACCGCGTAAAAAAACCACGTTCTAAAAACCACGTAAAAAAAGTTTCACCATTTCACGACGAATCATGCAAAAATAAGACGATAAAAAAAATGTATGAAATTTTCATTTACGCGGCCGCGTAAGTAGAAACCGCGTAAAAAAACCACGTTCTAAAAACCACGTAAAAAAAGTTTCACCATTTCACGACGAATCATGCAAAAATAAGACGATAAAAAAAATGTATGAAATTTTCATTTACGCGGCCGCGTAAGTAGAAACCGCGTAAAAAAAGACCTGACTGTATTCTCCTTCATCATCAAAGTTCAATAATTCGCTATCCACCCATTTTCATAATGATCGTTCATTTCAGCAATACTATATGG
The DNA here is from genome assembly GCF_035046485.1 of Aedes albopictus. Classification (NCBI taxonomy): domain Eukaryota; kingdom Metazoa; phylum Arthropoda; class Insecta; order Diptera; family Culicidae; genus Aedes; species Aedes albopictus. Next base: position 137,084,550 of record NC_085137.1, read on the forward strand.
GTTTGTGGGGAATCATTGCTCATCTTATCCAGCAAAACAATTCATGCTAAAATTTCAAAAGGAGGTGTATTTATTAAAAATTACTGAAAATTAATACCGAAAACAAGGGTTCGTTTGGAATTTTAAGGGATTTTGGTTTAAAAGACACGGGCAACGTCTTCAGCTTTCGGCTGTACAGACTGTTTTAAACTTAACATTAGACAACGGACAGCGGAGCATGCACCAGTGGAAACGGGGAAGAAACTATTCTCACGAAAAGTTTCAACGCCCGAAGCGGGAATCGAACCCTCACCCCATAGCATGGTGCGATTATAAGCTTGGTGACCCTAACCGCACGGCTACGAGGCTCCATTGGAAGATAATATTTCATCAAGGAAGTTTTCATAATATGTATTCAATGTATGTAATTCTGAAATCCAAGCAAACTCTATAAATAGAAGACAAATTTTCAGAGATACACGAGGCCGCTTTTCCAAGAGGCAGAGATTTCAGCAAGCGTCTGAAAACCATCTAAGTATAATGCCAGCTGGCACTTACTAAATCTGCTAAACTATTAGCAGCGTGAAAAGCAAAACTTGAGGACAGTTTCAATACTACATCCCGAGCAGAAGGGAATACTAACAGCTTAATAAAATGTGTTATTTTGGCAAAATAACTGAGTAATGTAAAGAGTTATTTTCATGTTATTAACATAACATACCATGTTATAAACTTGTCTGTCGTAAGCGGCAAAATAACAAAAATCATAACAAAAAAATGTTCCTGGAACACCAGTTGAATAACAGGTTTTGTTAGTTTCATAACAACTTAATAACAGTGAATTTATACACCCGAGCAGAAGAAAATATCAAAATCATAACAACGGAATCACAAAACCTGTTTTTATATCTCGGTTTGTTATTATTAACTTATTAAGTCATCACCGTTCCATAACATGTTCTGTTGGGCAATCTCATTTTGTTATGATCGTGCTCTTGGTATATTTTCTTTAAATTACATTTAAATAACATGTTTTGTTGTAGCACAAGTTCAGTTATTATTGTGCCATTGATACTGTACAAATATTTGATCATTAACACAGCGCATCATTTTTTTGTCTCAAGAGCAAACTTATGTGTCTCCGAAGGATTTTGGGCCGCTGAATCCGAATCCAGGCTCAGATTTGCTACAACACGTCGCAATTTTGAGCTATACCTCAATTTATAGGGCAAAATATGCGATTTTGGGCTTTTTTGACTGCAAGCCATTAAGCATGGACATTTTTTTTTATGCAATCAAAAGGGTAATTGTTCAATTAACATCTAAATTAACGGCCTCATGCAAAATATTTCGTTTTACCTAATCAAATTTGATAGATTTAAGAATTTTATGCCAGCATGAAAACTTGCATGCAACTTTTGGAGGGTGACTTGTATGGGAAATATCGTATCTAACATCCCGAGCAGAAGGGCATACCTTACAAATACCATGTGAAGAGCAACATGTGCTCTAATACCTGGAATTTTTATTGCTGCGCTATTCTACGAAATGTTATGAGAACATTACAATAACAGATGGAGGTATTTGAGCGGACTTTGGTATTGATGTAGTATTTGTCGGTTTAGCAGTGAAAATAATAAAAAACAAGCTTTGCTATTACATCATGAAGTCATCGAACAAATGAAACATTTAATAACAAGAAATATTATTAGTTTGTTATTCAATAACTTTGGGATAATAAATACAGCACTTGAAATTTTAGGTATGCATTCATTATTGAAATAACAAGACTTGTTATTTTCTAGGTGTTATTTATAAAAAAAAATAGTATTCGTTTTTGTTATTTTGCCTCTTATTACCACCTAATGAAGGGCATATCAAGGTATGGTAGTATTTAAGATAAATACCTTGATATGTTATTCTCTCTTTATTTTCTTTTGCTTGGGATAAGTCGCTTAAAACTATCAAATTCGATTTGGTAAAACGAAATTTTTTGCATGAGTCGTTAATTTAGATGTTAATTGACCAATTAACTTTTGATTGCTTAAAAAAAAAATCCATGCTTAATAGCTTGCAGTCAGAAAAGCCAAAAATCGTAAATTTTGCCATATAAATTGAGGCATAGCTCAAAATTGTGACGCGTTGGAGCAAATCTGAGACCGGATTCGGATTCAGCGGCCACATAAATTTGCTCTTGAGACAGACCAAAAGTTAATTTTTGTTACGCTGTGTAATATTACAACATAACTAGCTTTGCAATCAAAACTACACCATTCGAGATTTTCGTTGATCACAGCATTCCGTAAGGAACTGTAAGAGAAAATATTATTTTGTCATCAGTTCCTCTTCTTACTGACATTACGTTTTAACTGTGACAGTGCCAACTTATCAGCCTTCTGTTTTATAAGCACTTTGAAAAGTATACCTGTTTTTTGTCCCAGTTTCAGTTAGGTATGAATACGAAAATAGAGAGTGTAATAGAGTGTTAGCCATTTTATGAAACATTTTGGATCAACTGGTGGAATTCAACGACAAACAACACATTTTCGACAAAAATGTAAAAAAAATTAGTCATCAAGAATTCCATTGATTATTTTTAGTCATTTTATTTGTATTGATTTCACTGCATCGAGCCCACTTAGATTAACTTGGATAAATGTGTCAATCAATGAGGTAATAATGTAAATTAATCTAATAAACAATGAACCACTTAATAAAGGGTTTCAAAACGACGGTAGTTTTTCATCGTAAGTTGTTTGGAAAATAAACGAAAACTATTGTTTTTCTCTGTTTTCGATAATAAATCGCTTGCGACAACAATAGCGTCTCAATTATGAATGAAACATTTAACAATAGATCCTATTGTTACGTATCCCATTGAATGCATATGGGACTTTGGAGGAGTTCCTATCCGCAACAGAAAAAAAAAAGCAAATTTTGTTTTCAGATTGTTATCAATAACGTATTCATATCAAAATTTGTTATTGAAATATTTTAAAAAACCGCTGTTATTAAGTTGTTATTGAAACTAACAAATCATGTTATTAAACAGGTCTTCCAGGAACATTTTTTTGTTATAATTTTTGTTATTTTGCCGCTTATGACAGACAAGTTTATAACAGGATATGTTATGTAAATAACATGAAAATAACTCTTTCCGCTACTCAGTTATTTTTCCAAAATAACACATTTTATTTTGCTGTTGCTATTCCCTTCTGCTCGGGCAATGTTTCAATAACAAATTTTGAAATTAAAAAGTTATTGATAACAATATGGATGCAAAATGTATCATAATATCAGAATCATATCAAAGATTTTTTATCCACGCAAGGTAGGTATGTAATCCCTAGGTTCGAGCCATTTCAGAGGAAAAAAAAAGAATTCCTGTTGGTTCCATTTTGAAAATAAAAAGTAATAAACAGCCATGACTAACGCCATAACCCGCTATAACTCACAAGCCAGTCATTCAAAGAGAATGGTACGCTTCCAATCTTCCTGGCCCAAACGGCCTTGAGATAATTCCAAAATTAATTTTGTTTATGAGTTATGGCGGATTATGGTTGTTCTCTTTTTTATTTCCAAACCAACACAACCAACAGAAATTCTACATTTTTTTCCACTGAAGTGGATCGAACTAAATCGAAATAAAAATTACAAGCAATTCTTAGTTCCGTGTCAAAAGTTCAGCTTAACCAATTCATAGACACCGAAGATATGGCTCATAGACTCCAAACATATTATGCTTCTCAAGAAAAATCAGAATATGGCGATAATCTGCCTATGGCTTCTGATATAAGCGCGACAGTTACTAATCATAACAGCGTCACCAGATTCTAAAAGTATTTTATTCCATTATATGGGGTTTGACAGCAAGCACACTCATTTCTCTGAGTCACTTGTGCCGTGATGAACAAAACATACAACCAAAAATACCTTCACTTTGCAAAACCCACGATCTTTTGTTTTGGGTGGGAACATATTTACTTTTGCTCTGCGGCTGAGTGCTTTGCGAGCGGACGACCGGCGCCGCACTCTAATAAAAGATAAGCGCGACAATAACTTTTTGTATGGAAATCAACAAATGTTAACATTTCTTTTGCTGTAAATCTCGCATGGTGTAGTTGTGATTGCAAAACTTTATTGTTGTGCTATTGATGATCATATAATGGTACACTCTCAATAATACAATAATAACAGAACTTGTTCTACAACAAAACATCTTGTTATAATGGTATTTAAAGAAAATAAACCAACAGCAGGATCATAACAAAATCAGATTGCCCAACAAAACTTATTATGGAAAAGTTATGCCTCCATAAGTTAATAATAACAAACCAAGATATAAAAATAGGTTTTGTGATTCAGTTGTTCATATTTTGATATTTTCATCTGCTCGGGATAACTCACAGGAAACATCTGTTCCCAGCAAGGGGCCTGCAACTCTAAACTTTTACAAATATTGACTAGTGGTACTGTGGTTTTTAGTATTTGTAATATTTCAAATCGAAGCAACAACGATTGACCTGGTTGCTATGTTGCTATAAGTCGCCATGAGCTGTCAAACCGTCAGTTTGTTGTGCCCAAACGAGTGATGTGAATTTTCGAATCGGACCTTGGATTGTGTTATGCGTTGTGCAAATGAATTTTTACAATTGGTAAGATTATATGCCGTGTTTTACTAGATATATTTCATGACGAAGTTTGTAATTGCAGTTATTACTATAATTACTCCAATGATCAACGCTAAAAGTGATAAGAAGACGCTTGCAAGCTAAGAGGATATTTCGGGTATGAGACATCCAGAGATTCTTTTCGAAGTGTTGAATATGGCTGAAAGAAGAGCAACTTAACACCGTACTATTATCATATAGTTGATTAAATAAAGCCTTAATTGATCAGTTGCATCGTCTGTTCATTTTCTGGGAGTGGCAATTCCTGCTTAGAAATGAAATCACAGAACACTGACCAGTTTACTGCCATTCGTTTAAAAGAAGCAGTTCCTCGGTGAGCGTACCTGTTCAAAAAATCTCAAACACTACTTTCAATTAGATTATTGGCCTTGCGGCATCTATGCATTGACAATACGGCTGAGAATATGTATTACAACCCACGAATAGTTCATAACTGAGAATTGCGGACTAAACCTCAAACCCTCGGGTCCATAAAGAAAATGGCAGGCTGTTTGGAAGGGTCAGTCGAATGTTTTCACCCTCGTTTCTTCATTGTTTTTTGTGATAAAAAATATCACAATGAGAGCAGCTTTTCTGACTTGTCATCATAACCAAATCAAGGCAACCAAAAAACAGGGCTCTTTGATCTGTTTTGCTCCAATTTTAGTATTTAGTATTTCGATAGTATTTTTAGTATTTTGCTCTACTATGAAAAGTTTAGAGTTGCACGCCCCTTGGTTCCCAGCCATCTTTGCAAACTACAGTAGAATCACTTGGCAATGAGCCATTTTACGAGACGTTTCGGATCAGCTGATCGCTCATTTCATGAATGAAAATTTGACAGGAGGTTGCGCCCAAGCCCGTGAGTGTTAATATCAATATCAACACTGTTGTTGTTTCGTAAAATAGCCTATGCAGGCGACTTGCTCCGCCAAAGCTCCACCCATCAATGAGGTAGCATCACTCTACCCACCTCGTCATGGTGCTGATTGTCATCGACACTTTCTAGGGGAAGGACATCCAAAGGGAATGCCACTAATCTTTGTTCATACCACACAGTTTCCAATAGCCCAACAGATATTTTATAAGAATGCAAGCCATTTGATTATGTCGAATGATTTGAAAGGTTTGAACACCGTTGCCAAACATGAGATAGAACAACGTCGTATTCCGAAAGACACTCTGAAGAGACATCTAATGTAATTTGATAAAATTCATGCTACGCTTGGAACGATTTTGAAGTAGATTTCAATTTGACATATTGTTGAGAAGGAGTTCCTCTATGGTGAAGAATGTTGTCAACGAATTTGTAGGTAGCGTCTCGATCCTCTTCCCACAGGAATGTTGACTGTTACCGGTGGTCTGTTTTGATTCCATTCAGGGATCTTTAAAAGAACTTTTGGAGAAATGTCTCGAGGTGTCTGAAGTAATCTCAAATAGAACAACTACCGTCTGCCCCGGTTGATTTGACCTCATCTAATCTGAACACTTTTTAATTTGACCCCCTCTGATCTGCACATCGTTCAAACTAAAAATGGCTCAAACGTCATTCTGCTCGTGGAACGGGGTGAAACGGAACGCAGAATCAAAACAAAACAGCAAAAAAAATTTCCAGCAATGTGTATTTATTTCGACGCCGACAGGGTTGCTAAGAATGAACCCGTTGGTTTACGTGAGGTATCGTTCAAACCAACGGATGTAGACGGTAGAGGAATCCCTTGAAAATTCCTAAAGACAAAAGAAGAAAACCGTGAAGGAGCTCCTGAAAGAATTCCTGCTTGATATTCCCTGAAGGAACTGTTGGAGTGAATTCCTGGACGAATCCTTGAAGAAACACCTTTATAGAT